>NC_056745.1:338350136-338580136 GCF_019279795.1 Protopterus annectens | reverse complement strand
ACCCTAGTAGATTGCACCTTTACTGAATAAGGAAATACTGTCCATAAAAAGAAATGTCCTTATAAATCCAGAAGGAGATGGTTTGTTTAGAAATAGCCAAAGTCCTGCAATTAAAAAAAAAAAAATAAGTTGCTCATTTATGAATAACTTCAGTTTTATCCAAATAATATCTAAGCTATTGATGTAAATCCAACATGTGAAGAATCTTCTCACTGAGACTGGTGAGAAAGGAAGATGAATAGACTGAGATGACTCGTTGACCAACTTGGGCATAAAAGGATTAGTATGAAGAGATGCCCTGTTTGTGGAAAATTTAAAGGAGGAATAGTCATGACGGCCTAAAGTTCAGACACACTCTTGGCTGAAGTGAGACAAAAAGAACAGTCTTCCAAGTACAATGTAGTAAGGAAGTTGAAGAAACCGGCTCAAAAGGAGCTGGAGTCAATAAGCACAAAATTATGGTTCCAGGAAGGCAGAAAAGGCTTCCTGGGAGGCCTGATATGAAGGATACCTTTAAGAAATCGCTTGACCTCAAATTGGAGTCCAAAGGAGGATTAAAGGGCAGGTAAGCCGAAATTGCTGACCGCTGAGCTTTGTTTGAAAAATACTCCAACCCAGCATGGAATATATCACACAAATAAGAGAACCAGAGGAACCTTCACAGACAGAGGATCCTGATGGCAAGAAGGGTGCCAGACAGAAAATGACTTCCATTTGGACATGTGTCCTAGTAGTGGGTTCCCTGGCTTTCTGCAGAACCTGAAGTATGCTCTCAGAAAAGAGGTGCCTAACCTATCGCCCACAGTGCCATTTGAAGAGTGGACAAGTGAGGATGATGAGCGACCCCTTGTCTTATGTGAGATGATACACCAGGTAAGGTAACTTGTGGTGATTGCCCCAGCCAATTGAGAAAGAAGGGGGAACCAATGCTGTCCTGGCCAAAAGAGTCACCAGTAAGATTTTGGGAGAGTCCTGCCTGTTCGTGTGCAGTACTCACGGTAAAAGAGGAAGGCTAGGTACAGAAACACCCCCTTCCAAGGAAAACACAGGGTATCCACTTTCCTAGCCAGAGGATTTGGGAATCTTAACAGAATAAAGAACGTTGTCCATTCAGAGGGGAGGCTAAAAGATATAAATGAATAAGGTAAACCCAGTCACCAACACAATAAACAACCTTGAAATTAGACAGTATGATGACCCAGAAGGTAAAACAATAAAGCATAGAACTGAAGCTGCCACAGGAAACAGAAGCTTAATCCATAAGCCACAAACAGTTCACATAAACGCCTCCAAATACACAGTACCATTTCTCCTACTTCATCAGCTGTGGGCTGCTTCCAAAGCTAACACCTTTTATAGAGCACATTATTTCAATTAACAAATCACCTTTGCTAAGCAATCAATTTGTAATTGAGAAAAAAAATGTAATCATTTTTACTTTAGAATTTTTTAATTCATTCATGCATTTTACCAAAATTGAACACAGTTTTAAAAGTGAATGGTTATTTATAATAAGATTATGTGATTTAGTAATGTATTGGCACACATCTTTCAATTTTTATCATGTAAAACATAAAATGTTAACATCAGGTTAAAAGCACTTTTTTCACTTTTTCTCAATTACAAGTTGATTGCTTAGCAAAGGTGATTTGTTAATCGAAATAATGTGCTCTATATAAAAGGTGTTAGCTTTGGAAGCAGCCTACATCTGATGAAGTACGAGAAATGGTACTGTGTGTTTGGAGGTGTTGATGTGAACTGTTTGTGGCTTGCGGATTAAACTTCTGATGTTCTTCATCTCACATTGCTGCAGTCCTTACATATGGGTAGTCCGCTGTCCTCGGTCGGCCCGAATACCAAAGTATTAGGCTGACGTCGGTCAAGGTGCTTAAGACTGACATCAGGACGTCAGGGTACAAATGCGCATGACCGACGTCATATCCTCAGTCTTTTTTGCCGCATGGTCCGATGCAGAAGCAGCGTTGCAAGTGCCGTTCGGCGTTCTGAAATTTTTCGAGTTCGGAGTTTCAGACCGAATCAAAGTTGGCTAAGTACCCCGTTGGGGGATATTTTTGTTTTTTCTTGCCTCAGTGTTTTACCGGATGTCAGAAAAAAAGTGAAGAACTGTATTTCTTGTGGGAAACGGATACCGCATAGGGATTATCATTCTTTGTGTATTCCTTGTTTGGGGCCTGAGCACAACGTTGTTGGGTGTCGCTTTTGTGCTAGGTTCAATAAGCGCACTATTAAGCGAAGGTTAGATTGTGCTAGGCTGGTCTTCGGGAAGCGGTGCAATTATAATATGCCGTCGGATTCTCCGGCGCCCGCTTCTTCGAAGAAGCGCAAAGACAAAGCAGTTAAACCCAGGCTAGATGAGTCGTCCATTCCGGACGCCGGTTCTTTAGAGGCGTCAGTGGAACCGGTGGTTCTGACGGAGGCTTCTCTGGAGTCCCAGGGGGAGACTTTGATATTGCAGGATGTGGCGTCTCAGGAGGCAGGTCAGGCTGAAGGGGCTTCTCAGGTTACTGTACTCCCCTCCCTTCCTAGGGTGGTTAGGCCCTCTCCTTCTGTTTCCAAGGCTTCTCCCAGAGGCAGGCCAGGTTTAGCTTCTGTTGGTGTCACTCCTAGTGCAGCAGGGTCTGTGCCCAAGAAGCACATGCTTAAAATGGCAGAAGATTTGATTACTCTGATTAGAGGTTCTTTGCCCCCTCCTGATAAGAGGCCTAGGGTGGAGCCAGAGTTGGGGAGTTTTGAGCAGGCTTCGGATGTTTCTGAGTCTTCGGCTGAAGACTTGCAGGAGTACTCTCCTTATTCTGATTCTGATGCAGATGATTCGACTCCTGCTTCTCCAGAGGATTTTTCTTTTTCAGAGACTCTTCATTCCATGAGGGAACATTTTAAGTGGGAAGGTCAGGACTTCTCTGATTCCAGGAAAAGGCTTAGGGAATTTTTGCTTTTACCCCAGCATAGGCCCTTGGCTATACCCCCTGTTCTGGATGTTGTGGAAGATGTGTTTGCAGAGGCTTCACTTAATCCTGATTCTCTGCCTCCTGCTCCTGTTAAACCGGATAGGTATTACAGGGTGCCTGAGGCTCATAAATATCTTGGGCGGACCCAGAAACTGTTAGTCAGGGACCTAAGGGTGTCAAGGCCTCTGTTGTAAAAAATCCGGTTCCTCCAGATAAAGAGGCCAGAGCTTTGGATAGATGGGGAAAGAAAGTCTATACATCTTCTACCTTAGCTATGAGGGCTTTGAATTGCCAGTTTCATATGTTGAAATATCAAAACTATCTTCTTTCTCAATTGAAGTCTAAGGTGGATGGAATTACAAGATTTGGTGCATGTTTCTGAACAGGTGGGTAAGCATTCTTTACAATGTGGTTTTGATGCTGTACAGGCCTCGTCTAGGGTGGCTGCCACTGGTTCAGTTCTTCGCAGGCACGCATGGCTGAGGGATCAGAATTTATCTGACCATGTTAAGACAAGGATTTTGGATGCTCCTTTACAGTCTGATGTGTTGTTTGGTTCACCTGTGGAGTCAGTCTTGAAGAAAATAGAAGACAAGGCTAAGTCTATGCAGGCTGTTAAAGATTTTTTGCAAGTTCAGCCTCCGAAGTTTAGTAGGAATTGGCCTGCTAAGGGGTGGACGTATCCTTCTTATGATTCTCAGTCTAGGGGTAGATCTAGACGTGGTAGGGGCAGAGCTCAGAGTTCTTTCAGACCTAGAACAGGGAGTTCACCTGCACAATCTTCGGGTGAGGGCAGGGGCCAGTCCTTTCGTAAACAGGCCCAATGACCTACCTTTTCAGCTGCCAGATCCTTCTTGCCTGGCAGCACCTTTGGGAGGAAGGTTGGCACTCTTCAAGGAAAATTGGAATTTGATTACCCAAGACAAATGGGTATTGGATATCATACACCGAGGTTACAAGTTTTATTTCCATACCTTGCCTCCTTTCAAAGGCATGCCGGACGTTCCTCCTCAGCAAAGACTAGAGGCTCACAAACAAATTTCTCTGCTACTTCAAATAAGGGCCATACAACCGGTCCCTCTGCCAGAAGTGGGCCTAGGATTTTATTCTCGCCTGTTCCTAGTACCAAAGAAAGGGAACACGTGGAGACCAATCTTGGATTTATCTATCCTCAACACATATCTGGACATTCCCAAGTTCAAAATGTTGACGTTACAACAGCTTTTACCTCTGCTGGGCAAAGATCACTGGATGGTGACTCTGGATCTCAAGGAGGCTTACCTTCATGTTCCTATCAGGCTCAGTTGCAGAAAGTATCTGCGTTTTGGCTGGGACTTCTCATTATCAGTTCTCTGCATTGCCCTTTGGCTTATCTACTGCGCCCAGAGTGTTCACGAAGGTTCTGGCTCCAGTGATAGCTTTCTTCAGGCTAAGAGGAATACAAATCTATCCTTATTTGGACGATTGCCTGATTCTGGCCCAAGGAAAGGACGAACTTCTTCATCATTTACAGTATGTGATAGCAGTGTTAAGATGCCTGGGGTTTTCTGTGAACGAAATAAAGTCCAGTCTAGTACCCTCTCAGGACATGTGCTTTCTGGGTGTGAGACTGAATACAGCATCCCAGATGGCCTTTTGACCCCGGACAAACAAAAGAATCTTTCTCTTTACTTCCATCAATTGTCTCGTCAGTCCAGGCTGACTGCAAGGACAGTCCTTCAAGCCTTGGGGTTCATGGCATCTTGTATTCTGGTACTTCCCAATGCCAAACTGCATATGAGGAAGCTACAATGGTATCTCAAAAATGTTTGGACACAGCACTGCCAAGATATGGACACTGTCATTCAGATAATACCTTGCATTCAAAAGGAATTTTTGTGGTGGGCTCAGGAATGTCACCTAAACAAGGGACTCTGTGACCCGGCCAGAGGCGAGTCAGATTCTAACGACAGATGCCTCAGACAAAGCTTGGGGAGCTCATCTAAATGGAAAGTGGGTACAAGACACGTGGCCTGCCAGACTTCAACATCTACATATCAACTTGAAGGAGATGTTAGCAGTCCAATTTGCATTAATAGCTTTCAAGGATTTACTTCTTCCAGGGCAGGTGTTGGTTCTAACAGACAACACAACTGTCATGTGGTACATCAACAAGCAAGGGGGAACGCATTCTTATCCTCTATGCAGGCAAGCAATGATTTTGTGGGAGACTGCTCTCAGTTTACAGCTAAATCTTCAGGCAAGGTTTCTGCCGGGAGCACAGAACTCCTTAGCAGATGTGTTGAGCAGACAAATGGATCCCACGAGTGGAAATTGGATCCTCATGTATTTCAGAAATTGACAGTGTTATGGGGAACTCCAGACATAGATCTGTTCGCTTCTCCACTAAACTACCAGCTGCCAAAGTTTTGCACAAAAAGGTTTCATCCCACAGCCTGGAAGGTGGATGCTCTTTCATTCAATTGGAGCAATCTTCATGTGTATGCCTTTCCACCTCTGCCTCTCCTCCAAAAGGTACTCCTGAAGGTCAGACAGGACAAGCCAAAGATGATTTTAATAGCTCCAGATTGGCCTCGACAGCACTGGTACCCATTACTGAGAAGTCTGGTACGGGAGCCTCCATGGCCTTTGCCTTAGATTCCACACCTGCTGTCTCAGGAGAACAGTCATTTACTCAGTCAAACTTCACTCTCTACATCTAACAGCCTGGCATATTCTGTTTTAAACCCTGGAGGGTCTCAGCTTCCACAGCAAGTTTTGAATGTTATTTTGGAGGCCAGAAGGCCTAGTACAAGGAAAGTGTACGCAGATAAATGGAGGAGATTTTTATTTTGGAGTACAGTAAAGGAATTTGATGTTTCTAAGCCTAATTTAAGTGTTGGCTCTTCAATATCTTACTGAGTTACTGGACAAAGGTTTGTCCTTCTCTATTAAGGTTCATGCTGCAGCAATTTCTGCTCACTATGACTGTGACCCACCATTGTTTTCTCATCCTTTAAGCAATTCCTTAGAGGGGCAAAGAATATAAGACCCCCACGGAGAGCTCCTACTCCTGCTTGGGATCTCAATTTTGTGTTGGAGAAACTCACTCTACAACCTTTTGAGCCTGCAGCTACTGCCGAGTTGAAATATTTATCATGGAAGACTGCTTTTTTGTTGGCCATTACCTCTGCGAGAAGGGTTTCTGAATTACAGGCCCTTATGGCGGTTGAGCCTTTCTTAATTTTCCATAAGGATAGGGTATCTTTGCGTACTAATCCTTCCTTTATGCCTAAAGTGGTTTCTAGTGTGGCTTTAAACCAAACTATTCATTTGCCTACCTTTTATGCAAACCCCCAAAATAAAGGGGAAAAGATTTTGCACACTTTGGATATACACAGGCAGTTGCGATATTATTTGAGCAGAACTAAAGGGTTCAGGCAGTCTCAGCAGTTATTTGTTTCATTTGCTTTGGGTTCTCAGGGCAAGCCTGTTTCAAAACAAACTATTTCTAAGTGGATTGGTTTTTGTATTGCTTTCTGTTATTCCCATCATGGTAAGGAGATTCCAGCTGGCATTAGGCCTCATTCCACTAGGGCTACTGCCACTTCTACAGCTTTTTTAAGGGGGGTGGCTACTAAAGATATTTTGGAGGCAGCTACTTGGAGTTCAGTGCATACTTTCTCTAAGCATTACCTCCTTCCACTTTACTCTAAATCTAGGGCTGGTTTTGCCACTGCAATTTTACAGGGCATTTTGGCAGCTCCTAATGCTTTATAGTTTTGCCATCCTCCCTTACCTCTGCTTTGGGATTCTACCCATATGTAAGGACTGCAGCAATGTGACATGAAGAACATAGTGCAGTTTTGTACCTACCATAAATGTAGATGTTCGAAGATCCACATTGCTGCAGTCCAATTTACCCTCCCTCCTTCCCCTCTGTAGTTAGAGGCGGTTGTGTGGTTTGGGTTGTGAATATTGTAAATATTGTAAATAGGATTAGTGCAGGGGTGGTTGGTTGTTTTTTGCTGTCTTTTGGTTTTGACCTTTCTTTTTAGGGCCTTCTGACATCTGGGGCAAGAAAAGACTGAGGATATGACGTCGGTCATGCGCATTTGTACCCTGACGTCCTGATGTCAGTCTTAAGCGCCTTGACCGACGTCAGCCTAATACTTTGGTATTCGGGCCGACCGAGGACAGCGGACTACCCATATGTAAGGACTGCAGCAATGTGGATCTTCGAACATCTACATTTATGGTAGGTACAAAACTGTACTTTTCTTGTGGCAGCTTCAGTTCTATGCTTTGTTTTACCTTCTGGGTCATCGTACTAATTTCAAGGCTAAAAGATATACCTGATGAATCCTCACCAATGGACTGTCTTCTAGAATACAACTCTGAAGCATTCATTCGTGAGCTCATGTGCTGGACCTGCTCAAGGAATCTGCCACTAGATTGTGCTTTGAGGGAATGTAAACTGCCTGAAGAGTCGCTTGATACTGGATAGCTAGATTGCAAACTTGAAGAGCCTAGTATGCAAAGATGATAGGACTTTGTGCACCCTTGCTTGTTGACGTACCACATCATTATGATATTGTCTGTGAAAATTTCTAAGTGCCCAGGATGAAAGAGGGATTGAAAAGCCTGAAGAGCCAAGAAGCAGAGCCTGCAACACCTTTATATTGATGTGGTCTGACCTCTTATGAGGAGACATGAGACCCTGAACCTTGAGGGGGACCACATGAGGCACCCCCACCCAAGAAATCCTGAGTCGGAACTGGAGCTTGAAAAGGAAACCCTGGGTTGAGAGAAAGTTGATGAATCCACCACTGAAGCTCAAGCTTGAGACAAGGAAGGAAGGGTACCAGGAAGTCCAGGGGGAGGCAATATTGGAGCCACACTGACATTAGGTATCACTGAAGCTTTATCATGTGGAGTTTTGTAAGAAGGAGCATGGGAATAGTGGAAGCCAAGAACCTGAGAAATTACCTGGCAGAGACAGATCCCAGAGGAAGAAGGGATTGAAAAAAGGCAATTAAGGAGAGTCTTGGGGGCAGCATAGGAAACATCTGAAGCCTGGAGCTGAGGAAAATATGATCCTGGAAGGGGTTAAAACTGATTTCTGGAAGTTTATGGTGATCCCCAGACTCTTAACAAGGAACCAGTAAACCTGAGATCTTGTAGCAAAGCATTGGGAGATGAAGCTTGAATAAGCAGGTCATTCTAGCTAGGGAAAGATGTGAATTCCTCAAACCCTGCAAAAGCAATGAAAAGAGTGAGGCACTTGGTTAATACCCATGGGGCAATAGAGAGGCCAAAGGGCAAAGCAGACCACTGAAAATGCAAGGAAGCGACAGAGAAATGTAAAACTTTTGTGGAGAGGATTGATGGGGATGTGAAGGAATGCTGAGATCCAGAGAGACCTGTGGTAAAAGAGGAGGAAATGTTTGTAAAAATAACATCCAAAGCAAAAGAATCTTGAGGAATGTGCTCAGCTGGGAGGCATCCAGAATTTGTCTCAAAGTACTCTCCTTCAGAGGGACCAGAGCCATCCTGGATCAAAATCCTTTCCCCATCTGGGTAGGAGTCATGGCCTGAATGCTGCCCTGAGACAAAAGATAACCTCTGGGAAAAGAGGAAGCTGTTCCTGAGGAGGTTGAGGAATGCCTGAAAAGGGAGGAAGGATTTCCATCCCATGAAGTATTCCTGATGGATAATGGACAGAACCCAAGAGTCTGAAGTTATCTAAAGCCAATTTGGAAGGGACAGATGGAGGGACAAGGGAAACCTGACTGAGGGCAGGAGAAAGCAAACTGTCAAACGGAACTCTGTGTATCCTGGAAAGGAGGTTTCTGAGAGGTAGGAATCCTGAGTTAACATAGCAGGAAGCAAACACCTAGAGACCATCGACCATCTTGCCCGTAGGACGGCAAGATTTACTATGAACAAAAGCAGACTTGGAGGGATAACCCCTCTGAAATTTGGAAACGAGAAAAAAGAAGTTATGTACTTACCCTAACGTTCCATCTGAGTAGTTCTACTTCATTTGTCTTCAACCTGTGGGATATGGATCCGTATCGGATCCGAGCTGGCAACTTTACTAGCATCTGCTCCAAGCTCCTCCCCTTACCCATAATATACCTGCACTACCTTCCATCCCCAGATCAAGTTTGCTGAACCTTATACTGATAATCCAACCTGATAACACTGTGGCCTATAACTGCAGTCCATAGGCTGTTAATATGCTAAGGTCCGGGGAGGGACAGTTAAAGATAAATGAAGTAGAACTACTCGGATGGAACGTTATGGTGAGTACATAATTTCTTTATCCGAAGTAGTTTATCTCACAGGTTGAAGGTCAAATGAAGTAGAGTCCCCAGCTACAAAACTCCTGGGAGGCCCTCATGGAAGGATATTCCAGAGCACCGTGGAACCAGAGGATGCCCTCCTTCTGGAAGTCCAATCCAATTTGTAATGGGAAATAAACATATGAGATGAGGACCAAGTAGTTGTGGAACAAATATCCAAAGACACTCAAAGGCCGCAGATGTAGCTATGGACCTAGTGGAATGAGCTTTCATCTGACCTGGAGGAGATATGCCACTGTCCTTATAGACCTGAAGGATGCATGAAGAAATCCATCTGGCAATAGTGACCTTGGAGATAAGTTTCCCCAAAAAGGGTTTATAGGATACAATTGATCAGATTTATGGAAATTTTTAGTCCTGTGTAAATAGAATCGTAACTGTCTATAAACATCCATTAGGTGGAGTTTGTATTCCATCTTGTTAGGATAAATCACAGGCAAATTGATGGTCTGATATTGACTGATGATGCCACCTTAGGAAGAAAGGATGGATTGGTTTGAAGGGAAACCATATCTTTGTGAAAAATCATGTAAGGAACTTTGGATAAGGCCTGTAATTCTAAAACCCTTTTGGCAGAGGTAATAGCCACCAGAAAAGCTGTTTTTCAAGATAAATATTTCAGATCTGCTGTTGCGGCAGGCTTACAAGGTGGAGCGACAATAGCAAGGTCCCATGGGGGAACAGGATCTTTGACTGGGGGGGGGACATAACAAAAAGGTGCATTTAATAAAAGCTTTACACAGCCTGGAAGAGGCTAAAGAGTTAGAATTCTCGCCAACATGAAAATGAGATATGGCAGCCAACTGAACCTTGACAGTAGAAGAACTAGCTCTTTGTTGAAAAATATCAGCTAGGAAATCAAGAATGGTGGAAATAAGAGCCGCGAAGGGATCTAAACTCCTTTGAGAGGCTCAAAAGGAAAAACGCTTCCACTTAGTGCAATAAACCTTCCTGGTCGAAGACTTATAAGCAGCCACCAAAATAGATCTGAGGATAGTCCGAGAGTCCTAGCAATCAAGGGAACTGAAGCATCCAAGCTGTGAGCTTCAAACTGTTCAGATTCGGATGAGGTACCCATGAAGGGTGTGAAATCAGATCCTGAATGGGATCCAGGATCCAAGGCGGAGCCAGAAGGTGAGAGCAAAGGAAGGGAAACAATACCTTGTGAGGCCAAAACGGGGCAATGAGGATCACTTTGCTCCCCAGTCAATGAGTTTTCTGTAGAAACCTCTGAATAAGAGCTACTGGCGGATAAGCGTACAGAAGACCTGGAGGCCAAGCCTGAACTAGAGCATCTTTGGAGGACTCCCCCGGCAGGGGGTTCAGAGCAAAAAACTCGCACTTTGCGTTGAAAGGAGATGCGAAGAGATCACAGCAAGGTTGACCCCACTCATGGAAGATCTGTTCTGTTATTGGAAGACAGCCTGTTCGCTAGGATGTTGGACTGTCCTGGAATATGCATTGCGACGAGAAAGCAACCGGTGGAGATCGCCCATTCCCACACTCTCATGGCCTTGTGACAAAGGGGGTAAGATCTGGTCCCTCCCTGTTTGTTGATATACCACAGCACTGACATGTCTGACTGAATTGCAATTATTCCCAGAGGAAGAAAGGCATGAAGGGCCTGCAACACTAGAAGGACCGCCTTCATCTCTAAGACATTTATGTGCCAGCTGGTCTCTACATGAGACCACAGGCCTTGAAATGTCCTGCCCTAACAATGACTCCCCCCAAGTTGGGAGGCATCTGTGGTCACTGTGGCTTGGGCTGGAACAAAGGGTTGTCCTTCCAAAATGTCTGGAGAATACATCCACCATATGAGGGACGTCTGACGGACTCTACTGAAATTAATTGGATATGTCAATGGCAGTTCCAACAGGGACCATTGTACAGCTAGAGTCCACTGTAGAATTCTTATGTGTAACCGGGCACATGGAAGAAGAGCTATGGTCGCTGCCATCGAGCCTAAGGCCCTCAAAACTGATTCCACCATTGGGAGATGAGTGGTAGATTAGGGAGACATGCATCCTCAGGTTTTGTACTCTGTCCGAGGTTAGGAAGATTTTGCACTGTAGAGTATCTATCCTGGCTGCCGCGGTGGTACGGCGGTAGCGTTACCTCACAGCAAGAGATTCTCCTGTTCGATTCTCGACTTGGCTTGGGAGTGCCTTCTGTGTGGAGTCTGCATGTCCTCCCCGCTGTTGTGTAGCATTCGAAAGACATGCGTGTGTAAATGGGCATGCCTTTGAAGGTTGGGCGTCGAGCTGGCACCTTGGCGTTTCGTAAAAGTCTACTGCCAATCAGTGGACCGGAGTTCTGCTGTGGCGACCCTTTACCGGGAAAAAGCTGAAAGACAAACGAGTATCTATCCTGGCACCAATGTAGTCTTATCACCTGTACAGGATCTAGGAGTGACTTGGATGCGTTGATTGTGATCCCTAAATGCAGGGCAAGAATCAGGAAATAATCCCTGGTTTGGGAGAGTAGACACCTGGTTGGAGCAGTTAGGAGCCAATCGTCCAGGTACAGATAGACCTGAAGCCTCAGGTGAGCCGCTATCACTTTGGTAAACACCCTGGGGGCTGTGGTGAGACCAAAGGGTAGGGCTCAGAATTGGTAATGATGGACTCCTAGCTGGAAGCGGAGGAACATCCTGGAGCTTTTGTGCATCTTTGTGATGGTAAGCATCCTGGAGGTCTAACAAGCACATTGTCGCTCTCTTGCAGGTACAGCATGATGGACTGTAACTTGTGACCATCCGGAACTTCTCTTTGGCAACTGACAAGTTCAGGGTAGAATGGTCCAGAATGGGCCTAGAATGGTCCAGAATGGGCCTCAAGTCCCCTGTTTTCTTTGGCACCAAGAAACCTGGAGTAGAAGCCCGATCTGGACTGATCTGGGGGGACAGTTTCAATGGCTCATTTTTCTAGGAGTTTGGAAATTTCCTGTGCTGCTGCCTCCCTTTGCATGGGTGGAATGTTGGGAGGTGTATGTGAGATTTGGGGGGGACCCACAAAGGGGATAAAGTATTCTCTGGATATGATCTGAAGCACCCAGTGGTCTAATGTTATGGACTCCCATACAGCTAGGTGCAAGGACAATCGTCCCCTGACTGCCTCCAGAGAAGAGAAGTCGGGCCACCCCTTAGGGTTGCTGCCTGGGTCTGTCCGAGGAAGGTTCTCGAGACCCAAAATTCCTCGGACCCTCTCTGCCTCAGGGGAAGAAGAGCCCTGAGTGTCCCGGGAATACTGTGACTTCTGGAACCATATCTTCTTTTGCCCTCTCTGATTCCGGGAAAAGGACCTTTGAGGGTTCGAAAAGCAGATCCCGATGGCACAGTGTCTTCATGTCCTTTTCACTCTGGACTAATGTCTCTTTGACGGTCTTACCAAAAAGAGTAGAGCCATCATAAAGGGCATTGGCAAGGGAAGCCTTGAAAGGTTCAGAAAACTGACAACCTGAACCAGGCGTTGCGCCTCATGGACGTGCCAGAACTAGCCGCTCCTTCTGTAGCATGTGAAAGGAGTCACATGGACATGTTTGAGACCGCTTTCAAAGTGGCCATCCTCGTGGAGAACGAAGTCCTGTCCTCCTGCGACATGGACTTAGGAGGGGACTTCTCTCCTTTACCAGGTCACATTGGTGTCTGGTGACATGGGCCAGGTAGTTTAGTGCCCTAATTGAAAAGGTAGCTGAAGCGTACACCCGCTTCCCTAGGAGGTCCATCATCTGCGACTCTCGGTCAGGAGGATGAACCGAGGAACTCTCCTGAGCAAGTTCCTTCTTTATGTCTATGGGGGAGCCTTTATTCCATGCTGGTCTGCCAATGTGGACTTAAAATTTTGTCGGGTCTTTTTGGAATTGGTTCCATGGTGTCCGGCTCCTTCCATGCCCATGAGGTGACCAGATCCACCAAAGGATCCATGGAAAGGGACACATGGACTCGTCAGAAGGTTTGGGGGCAGACCAACCTCCCAGTTGGTGCAGGATTTCCATGGTGTCTCCAAAGGAGATATCCTCGGGAGGTGACCTAGGGGAACCTTCTCCTTCATCCAAGTCTGTATCCTCGGTGAGGGACTTTGAGTCCAAATGCCTCCTCTTGCACGTATGCTTGTGAGATGCCTCTCCGGTGGGGCTCTCTGGGGGGGACTCGCAAGCCACTTGTCCCTCAGGGGGAATAGTCTGGGGCTCTTCGAGCACGGGCTGTCCCTCAGGTCAAATGATAGGGACCATATAAAGAGCCGTGGGTGGGGCAGTCAGGGGTCTCGATCCAGTGGAGAGAACCCTTTCTACCATGTCAAATGCCAAAGGAGAGCGAACCTCCTGAGAAACCAATAAGGAGGCCGGTCTCCCTGGGTCCGATGAAAGAATCGGAGCCAGGCCTGAAGTGGACAGAGCTCCAAGGGAGAGAACTTGGCCCAAAGAAGGCGGAGCTGATTAAAAAAGTTTCACTCCCTTGGATCCGGCACCCAAGCTCAGGCTCCGAGAGTGGCTCAGATCCCAGCTGGTCAGATCCAACACACACCAGGCAGCTGTTGGTGTCGAAGCAGGCACGGTCAGCGCCAACCCCCCTGACTAAAGCCATCCTCTGAGCCGAATACTCTGAACCTGATGATTGGAGAAGGAGATATCTGCTGGAAAAAGCGAGCTCCCCCTCCTGAGGGAGGGGGGCTTGCAAGACCCCCATCTGGATCGGAGTACAGATGAACCTCCTCATTTTATCCATATCAACCTCAGACAAAAACTGGGTGGACCTCGACGAGGCCATGGACTCGAACCTGGCGGGTCGGGGCACCGAGGCCCTAGAAGCTGAGCATGTCTCCTCCGGCCCAAGGGAGAACTTCGGAGATCAGAGGCGAAGGGGGAGTCACGGATCCGTAATGTTTTCACAGGTAAAAGGTAGTCCGGAGACCTCTTTTGCTTTTCCCTCGCCTTCAACACTCCTTTCTGCCCCCCTTCCACAAGCTTTTGTACAGGAGGTTGAGTCCCAGCCTGGGAGGGAGGAGACGCCAGGGGAAGAGAAGGAGAGGCGGCCACAGCAGCTGCTGTGACCGAAGCTGGAGACAAGGCAACAGTCTATGAAGGGGGAAGAAGGCCTTTGAGGGCTAACTTGGCCTTCCTATCTTTAATGGCGTGGGGGTTGAATTCCGCACATATAGTGCAGTCCGCACTCAGATGGGCCACGCCAAGCATATAACACACGAGTGTGGCCATCTGCAGGGGATAATTTATGACCACACTCAGTGCAACATTTGAAAATAGGCTCGTCTGCCATACTATCAGTAGAAAGAAAAAACTGAAGAAAATGTTTCTTTCTGACACACACACACACAACAGAGGGGGGAGGGGAAGTAAAAATCCACACAACTATTCAAACTAATCTACTAACTACACTAAAATACTATAACTTGACGCACCAAGTGAGGGGAGGAGAAAGGGGAACCTATTCTATCACTACCTAATGATTTTTAAAGAAAAAAAGATATTTAAAAGTTTTTTACCCACTTGAAAAACTTGGAGCTCAGGAGATCACGATGCATAAGCTATTTGTGGCAAACGAGATCTGGGGATGGAAGGTAGGGAGGTGTATTATGGGTAAGGGGAGGAGCTGGGAGCAGATGCTAGTAAAATTGCCAGCTCGGATCTGTATCCCACAGGTTGAAGACCAAATGAAGTAAACTACTTCAGATCAAATGTGTTTCAACTCCTGTAAGGCTTTACCTTTGTCTTGGAAAGACTTGAAAAGTGCAGCTGCAGCAGATCCAAAAGGATTTTTATTATCCAAAGGAACATTTAAATGTTTGGCCTTAATATCATGAAGCAAAGCCAAGAATAACATCTCATAACCAAACCAAAGGCAGCAGCACTGCAGGAGGCATCGGCTGCATCACAGCTACATTTGGTTGAGTGGTGGGCAACTTGAAAAGTACAGCCTCCCCCTCATAATCAGGAAGATCAAAGACCACCTTAGAAACCCGGCCAAAACATACCTGGATATAATACAAGTCTGGTAGTTGATGGCCCTAACAGATGAAGGATAAAGTAGCAGCAGTGTAAATGCTTTTGCCTGGACTTTCCATATCCCTACTGTCCTTATCAGAAGGGAGCAGCTTGGTAGATGCAATAATTGGGGAGCTCATCAGAGAAGATGGGTACTAGAGAGGGGTCAGCAGAATGCCATTTATAAAGAAATCTGCATTCCTCAGAAACTTTATAGGATCTATCTGGCTTCTTAAGTGGAAGAGCTGAGAGTTAGGGGCTACAGATGCTGGGAAGACAGCCAGAACAGGAGGAACAGCAGATGGCTTAGGAGACTATCTGTAAGAACTCATATCCTTTTTGAATTTCAGAAACTTTAAAACAGTTCCACTTAAAATAATCCATCATATAAGCAATGGTATCCCCAAAGGAGAGGAGGTATCTGGACTTATAGAATCCTCCTCCACTGAACCATATTCCAAAGGGGGGGAGGGATTTGGGAATAGTAAGCAAGAGATTCTTCCTGAGTCCAGGTCCTCATCTGAGAAATGAATTCCTTGGGTTTAAGTGGAGTGGAAGACCAGTGAGAAGCAGGCACAGACACCCTTGAGGAGTCTTCAAGGCCATCAAAGCATTAAATAAACCCTGAGTGAAATCCTGCCATTGACTTTGGGGATCCTTAGCAACAGGGGAAAATATGCTTTGTTTTCTGCTTCTCCTTCTGTGGGATATCCACACAAAACACCCTCGGAGGGTCAGACTCCTGGAGAGAGTCAATAATAGTCATAGGAATCTCATCCTAAACTAAGATTTGAGGAATCCCCCTCAGTCATTCCAAGATAATCATCTATGATTACCCCTCAAGTCAGGTAATGATGTTTGAAAAGTTACCAAAGATGTGCGAGAAGCTGGATCCATGACCACCTCCAACGGGGTGAGAATCTGAAGCAGCTACCAGATGGTCCTCTGGGCTTTCACCAGTCTCAAGAGAGACATCCAGGGCAGGCTAGACAGCAGCCAGATCAGATTTAACTTTTGTGGATGCCTTCTTGGCAGACAGCTGGAACTAGGGACAAGGAGGATTCCACCATAGCATCCCAAGGCAGCAACTTCAGATGGTTCTCTACGTATATGGACAGGAAGGAGAAATGCCTATTAAGGGTCTTAGGCACAAATGACTGGTAGATAGAGCACTGCATATGATCATGGGAAGCATTGAAACAGAAGTGACTGGTTGTGACTGTCTTTATAGGGAATTGGCCTCCCACACTAACATTTTCCCTTTCTGGATGAAGTAAACACAAATACGAGAAGAATCCTCCATGGGGCACTTATCTGAAAACACAGCTTGGTAAGGGCATTCAGACTGACCAGTTCTGAGTGTGTTATCCATACATAACCTTTATGCCATACACAGGGAGCATATATGTGATACATGACACCTATAAGTACTAAAGGCTTTGATATGCTGCTCAGACAATGGGCTATCCTTGGCAGGAGTTCCATTAGGTAAAGAATAAAATAACAGATATGGAAGGACATCTGCTCCATATGAAAAGGACTCCATAAGTTCTAGGAGTTGGAAATCATTTGTGGAATGTGTCACTAACTTGAAAGTCTGAAATTTATACTTGTGCATAGTTACAAAAGTATACCCTGTGTGTGGGTGCAACGTGAGTACTTATTTAGGGAAGAGTTAGTTCAACTCTAAATGCACCAGACATCATCTACAAACAGATTTAAAAAAAAAATACACAAATTACTATACTGTTCAGTTCCAGTAAGAAAAAAAGACCCACTTCACTAGTGCAAAGAATGTAACACAATGCATGTTTCTTAATGCTATAAACATTAAGAATTGTTTTAACCATGCAATGTGTATTTTACTGAAGATGCAGTCATAATTAGGGTGAGGCAAAGAGGAATGTTGCCATGTTGAGAAGGTGTTAAGGAGTTATGTTGCAGTAGTAGTGCCATTACATATATGTTGCACTGGCTGCACAAGCTATCATGTTACAACTGTGCTATAATTACAGTGTGGAAGATTTTTTTTTTAACTTTCATGTTGAGTAGGGTTCTAGATAGTTTTATTTTTTATGTCATATGTCTGGAAGTGCCCCAGCAAGGAAAGGAACCTGGAGCCCCACCACTGTCTGTGAAATCAGTCCAATCCATCTAGTCACCTAGAAAGAAAGGATTTTTCACCTAGTCTGCATGTTTCCAGTAATCTAAGGTGGCATAATGCACAAAGGTCACCAGCCATAATCTAGTTGATCTTCTTTGCTAAGTATTTTTCATGGCAGGCACACTGTTGGGCTTAATGGTTCCATTTGCCAATACAACTGTTTACATTTTTATTTATTCTTTGCTGACCAGGTTAGTCCCACTACTACAGGGGAGAACCAAAGTGATATTTATACTACTAGGGAAAACTTCCCCTTCTCTTTTACAGGTACCATGAAATCTTTTACATCCACCTGACCTGCCACCAACTCAGGCAGATGAAGCTCGGTATAATGCCTCATGTGAAGGAAGGCATACTCAGGAGTACCCTCCAATACTGCACTAAATTGTTATGATTCTGTATATTCCTTTTTGAATCTCCAAATAAGACTCTAACTTCCTGGTTTTCTGTCTGAAGGCAACCTCCTTATATCCAGCACAGACAGGCAATTAGTATTCCTATTAGCTAGCTAAATACAGGATTTTTTCTGACTACCACTCTAAGAATTTCTCCACACACGTCAGGCACACACTACATGTTTATGGATATATGCATATCAAGGGGAAGTCCTTATACAAAGCGCTTTATCCAAGGAATCGACACTGAAAGTGTGTGTATATATCTGCGTGTACATACACACAGAGTGGGTCCTTTCAATTCTTGGTGTAGGATATCACCATGGACTAAGGCTGAAATAGGGAATGGGGCAGGGATTTCCAAGATAACTGCACATCAAGTAACAGCTTAATTTCAACTCTCCCAGTATGGCAACAAACTCAGAAAAGAGAGCTAGTGAACTTACATTTTTGGGTAAATTTCAGTTACTAGGTAGTACATGTACTGCCTGAATGCCAGCAAAGATGACATTTTGAGAACTTGAAAGAAAATCAACCACAAAAGGGGAGGAGAAAACACTGACTGGGAAGAATCCTGCAGATGATTAGCAAAAAGCAGTTCAAGCTCCAGCTTTGGTGAAAGACCAAACTTCCAGTAATCAGTTCTTTTGGGACCCTTTTAAAATAACCGAGTGTCTATCTTTATTACAAGAACTGAGGGCAGCTCTTCCACCCAGCAGAACTAACTAGGACTGAGTAAGCATCCTGAGACCACAGGACGGAGAAGACTAAGCACAACACTAGTTTTCCTCCTCCAGGAGCAGCAAGTTAATTGATCAATTGTAATTCTGCTTTATCCCTTAGTGTTCTTTGTACACCAAGGCTCCTCACCTTGCTAATCCAAAGACTAGGACTGAGCAGATAACCCTACATGATAGTGATGGATGTGGAAAAATGATAATATTAGTAGATTTGGAGGAGTAAGGGGATACTGGCATATATGTAAAACTGCTACAATGGAGCTTAAGAAATTTTTAGGAGAATTGATCAGTTTTCAGTAGGGAATATTACAGGTGGGGACAGGAATTTGATTTGTAACAGTAAGGATGTATCTGGGGGGGGGTCTAGAAAGAAAAATATAACAAAAGAGACATATTTTTGAAGAGATTTATGAAAATATTTGGTAAGGAAGATGTGAATTCATTATCAGGGAGCTCAGAGAATTTACATATTCTCCAAGGTACAAAAACTGGACTAGGCTAGACAGAAATGTGCATTTAATTGAAAGTATCCATTCAATAACTTTCAGATCACTCTTGAATAATAAAAGTGCAAGGTAATTAAAATGAGACATTAGAACTCCTCCACCTGTTAACCAGAGAGGAATGGGTAGCAGAAATTTGGGAAGATAGAAATTTCTTTAGAAAATATAGTCAGGGAGTAGGATATAATGAAAGTAGTTTTAAAAAAAGATGTATGGTTAATAAATATTTAGAGGGACTGACAAAGGTATTGCAGAATAGCGAGAATCTCATAGAAAAGGCTCAACTGCTAAGTGCTGAAGAGAAAGTAAGGGCCTACTTGGATAATATGAAAGAATGTTAATAAGCAACTGTTTTTAAAATGTTTTAGCACAATGGATCAGGCAACAGAAAGTAGAAAGGGTTGCTGCCAAGCTTAGGCAGCATATTACAAGAAAAATAAACAGAGATTCTATACAGGTATTAGAGATATTTTGAAAATGTTATGAAAATCTGCAGAAAGCAGAGAATCGTATAAATGGAAACATTTATAGAAGAATTAAATATGCCAAGGTAAACAATGCTCCATTAGTATCAGTGTAGGAGGAGACTAGATAAAAAAGGTTGTTTATGTATAACCAATCTACAGGAAAGTCTCCAGGAATAGATGGCATTCCTGTGAAAGTTTGCAAGCTAGGAGGGAAGAAAGTGATAAATATCTGGAAAGTTTTAAAACTATTTTAAAAGGAGAAGCACCAACATCCTGGAAGAAAGCTGTGGTGGTTATAATACCTAAAGATGGTAAAGACCCATCAGATCCAGCTTCAGTATAGGCCCATTTCAATTTTAAACCATGATTATAAAGTGTTTATGTCTCTAATGGCTAAAAGAATAGCAAATGTGATACCAAAATTAATAGATATGGATCAATGTGGTTTTGTAGAGAGGAGGCAACTATTTGCCAACATTAATAGAACATTCTCTAAAGCATATGCCCTACTTCATGTCATTAATATTCAGAAAAAAACAGGAGAGGGGAAGAGTTAACTGTAAGTAAGACAAAGTACAGTTTTGTACCTACCATAAATGTGTAGATGTTCGAGTGTACACCCTGCTGCAGTCATCACACTTGGGTATCCTGTCATCAGGCGGTCCCGCAGTCTGCCTGAATTCCAAAGTCTAGGTCCGGCGTCGGTTGCTGTCACCTCCTCCCTGACATCAGTGCACCAGGGGTATATATGATGCATCTGACACCATTTTCTTCAATTTTTCTTGCCCCAGATGTCAGGTGCCCCCAAAAAGGTAGTCAGTAATTAGTATCAATCTAAAAAATTTAGCACAAACAACATCCTTCCAGCTATCAGCAAATACATCACAAAGGTATTGTAAAGATTTAGTTAGGTCAGAGGGGATGGAGGGAGGGTAACCTGGACTGCAGCAGGGTGTACACTCGAACATCTACATTTATGGTAGGTACAAAACTGTACTATGTTCATTGTGTTACCCTGCTGCAGTCATCACACTTGGGTAGAATCCCAAAGCTAAGGATGGGAGGAGTCACAAAGGGTTAGAGGAGGCTAGAAGGCCCTGCAGAACTGCAGTAGCGAAGCCAGCTCTAGTCTTAAAGTGGTAAGTGGTAGTGTTTGGTGAAGGTGTGTACTGAACTCCAAGTTGCAGCTTCCAAAATATCCTTGGTTGGCACCCCCCTGAGGAAGGCTGTAGATGTAGCTGCTACCCTGGTAGAGTGGGGCCTTATGGTAGCAGGAACTGGTTTTCCATGATGGGTATAGCAAAAATGAATGCAATGTCCTATCCATTTGGAAATGGTCTGTTTTGATATAGCCTTCCTTTGTGAAGCTGCAGCATAGGATACAAAGAGCTGATCAGATTTTCTGAAAACCTTAGTTTTATCCAAGTAGTAACGTAGTTGCCTGTGAATGTCCAAGGAGTGTAGGAGTCTTTCTCCTTTGTTCTATGGATTTGGAAAGAAGGTGGGTAAGTGGATGGTTTGATTTAGAGCCACACTGGATACCACCTTAGGCATGAAGGGGGGATTAGTTCGTAGAGAAACTCTGTCTTCATGGAAAATGAGGAAAGGCTCTACTGCCATTAGTGCCTGAAGCTCTGAGACTCTTCTGGCTGAAGTTATTGCTAGCAGCAGGACAGTCTTCCATGATATAAACTTTAGATCAGCAGAGAAAGCTGGTTCAAAAGGTGTAAGTTTTTCTAGAACAAAGTTGAGGTCCCAGGTTGGTGTAGGTGCTCTCCTGGGGGGGGCTAATGTTTTTGGCCCCTCTGAGAAACTGCCTTAGAAGCAGATGTGAAAATAAGGGAGGATCCGTGTTGTAGTGGGCTGAAATAGCTAAGGCATGGATTTTAATAGATGAAAAAGAAAGCCCTTTGTACATCTCAGTTAAATACTGTAGAATCTGAGGAATGTGAGGCTGAAGGGTATTTTGGCCTTTAGCTTGGTTCCAGGCACAAAACCTTTTCCATTTGTCCGAGTAGGCCTTCCTGGTGCTGGGCCTCCTAGCTTCCAGAATAACATCCATAACTGCTTGAGGAAGAGGAGCTGGCTGGTTGCTTAGGTGATTTGCCATGCAGCCAAATTTAAGGTTTTGAGCTGGCTGTGTAGAATCTGATTGTCCTGCTGTGTGAGCAAATGAGCAATTTGTGGTAAAATCGAAGGTGGGCCCTGGGCCATATTCCTTAGTAGTTGGTACCAGTGCTGGCATGGCCAGTCTGGGGCTATGAGTATCATTCTTGGTCTCTCCTTCCTGACTTTCAGAAGCACCTTTGAGAGAGGGGGTAATGGAGGGAAGGCATATACTGTCAGGTTTTTCCAACTGAATGAGAGTGCGTCCACTTTCCAAGCTTGATGGTGAAGTGTAATTGTACAAAATTTTGTTAGCTGATAGTTTTGGGGGCTGGCAAACAGATCTATGTCTGGGTGGCCTCATTTTTGAGTTATTACAAATACTTGTGGATCCAGTTTTCACTCGTGGGGATCCTTGATGTTTCTGCTGAGGTCGTCTGCCAATGTGTTCTTTTTTCCTGGCAGGAATTGAGCTTGTAGTCGACTTAGTAAGCCAGTGCTGTGTTCCACAAGGTCATTGCTTGCCTGCATAGAGGGTAGGAGTGTGTACCCCCTTGTTTGTTTGTGTACCACATTACTGTGGTGTTGTCCGTCCTTATTGTAAGCTGTCCTGGATGCAAGAGGTTCTTGAAGGCTGTCAGGGCATTCTGTACAGCTAGCATTTCTTTTTGATTGATGTGCAGATTCCTTTGATCTGCAGTCCATATGCCTTGAACGCACTGTCCTGCCATGTGTGCCCCCCAGGCATAGTCCGATGCATCTGTTGTCATAGTTTGCCTGGCTGGGGGCAAGGTGAAAGGCAGACCCTTGTTGAGGGGACATGCCTGTGACCATCATAGAAACTCTTCTTGAAGGCAGGGAATGAGAAATATCATTGTGTCCAAGCTGTGGCTGTGTTGAGACCATACGCTTTTTAGGTACCACTGTAATTTCCTCATATGCAGCTTTGCAAATGGTATTAGTAGATGCCATGAAGCCCAAGGCCTACAGACTTTTTCTTGCAGGGAGTTAGGTCTTTGTTGCCATTGTTTTGAAATATTGAGTCAGTTGTAGTTTGTCTGGCGTCAGATAAGCCTTCTAGGCCATTGTATTCAAGCTGGCACCCAGGAATGTCATATTTTGTGAGGGTACTAGTTTTGATTTCTTTTCGTTTACTGTGTACCCTAGGCAACTTAGAAGATGTTTTACAAAAGCCAGATGTTGTAAGAGGATGTCCTTGCTTTCTGCTTGGATGAGGCAGTCGTCCAGGTATGGGTATATTTGAATTTCTCTGTCTGCAGTATGCAATTACTGGTGCCAGGCATTTTGTGAAAACCCCTGGGCACAGTGGATAAGCCAAAGGGCAGTGCAGAGAATTGGTAATGGGTTGAACCTGCAATGAAACGGAGGTATCTTCTGCAATTTTGTCTGATAGGGACATGCAGGTATGCCTCCTTGAGGTCCAACATTACTAGCCATGCTTTCTTGCCCAACATGGGAAGAAGCTGCTGTAGTGTTAGCATCTTGAATTTGGGTACTTGTAAGAAGGTGTTTAGAATTGAAAGGTCCAGAATTGGTCTCCATGCATTGTCCTTTCTGGGGACTAGAAAGAGTCTTGAGTAAAATCCTTGGCCTTGCTCCCGTGTAGGTACCAGTTGAATGGCTCTCATGTCCATGAGAGCTGTAATTTGTTTTTGTGCCTCTGCCCATTGATTTTGTAGCAGGTTTGGCATTCCTCCTTTCGTTGGCAAGGTGTGGAAATGGAATCTGTATCCTTGTGAAATTATGTCTAGGACCCATTTGTCCTTTGTGATGATGCGCCAGTTGTCTGAAAAAAGTGCCAATTTTCCTCCCAAGGGAGCTGCCAAGAGAGTTTTGCTTGGCCATATGAGGTTTAAGTCATTGTGTTTACCTTCTAGTAGTTTGGGGCCTGTCTTCTCCTCCCTTCTGTGTTGCAGTGCCCCATTGTCGAGGTTTATAGTGGGTTTGTGGTTGTCCTCTGCCTCTTGGGCATCTGTATTTACCCCTCTGTGGTCTGTCAGTAGCTGGAAAGGACCAATTTTTTGTTGGCCAATTTCTGCTGAAGAGAGGGGGGCTGAACCTGTAAAAAATCTTTGACCGTCTGCATAGATTTTGCCTTATCCTCCATTTTCTTTAAGACTTCTTCTGCTTTAACTTCAAATAGGACATCCTGCTGTAAGGGAGCATCTAGAAGCTTTGCTTTAACATGATCAGGCAGAGTTTGTTCCTTTAACCAAGCATGCCTACGTATAACAGACTCAGTAACAGCTGCTCTACAGGAAGCTTCTAAGAAATCAAATCCACATTGTGAAGTATGTTTGCCCACCTGTTCAGCTGTATGCAACATATACTGCATTTCCTTCAATTCAGACTGTTGAGGGAGTGTGCTCATTTTTTGTCTTATTTGAGACATTAGAAATTGCTGGTATTTTAGCATGTGAAATTGACAATTTAGTGCTCTCATAGCTAGAGTGGCTGAGGTTGTAAACCTTTTTCCCCCACCTGTCTAGTGCTCTGGAGTCCCTTTCAGAGGGCA
The DNA here is from genome assembly GCF_019279795.1 of Protopterus annectens. Lineage (NCBI taxonomy): Eukaryota > Metazoa > Chordata > Ceratodontiformes > Protopteridae > Protopterus > Protopterus annectens. Next base: position 338,555,909 of record NC_056745.1, on the reverse strand, counting down.
CAGGATTTTTTGCCATAGAAGCCTTAGCCCCTTTGGGACTCTGGGAGATGGTCTCTGGGTCAGCGACAGTGCTTTTATAAAGGAATTTGTGGGAGTCAGGCACTCTATAATATCTGTCTGGTTTGGCTGGAGCAGGAGGCAGAGAATCTGGATTTAAACTAGATTCTAAGTAAACATCATCCACAATGTCTAAAACTGGGGGGATAGCAAGAGGTCTGTGCTGGGGGAGTAAAAGAAACTCTCTGAGCCTTTTCTTTGAGTCAGAGTAGTCCTGACCTTCCCAGTGAAAATGTTCCCTCATAGTGTGTAAAGTTTCCCCAAAGGAGTAGTCTTCAGGGGGAGAAGCTGAGGGAATGGAATCCTCAGCATCAGAATCTTCATAAGGGGGAAAAAGAGTAATCTTGTTCCTCAGAGGAGCCTGAGGAAATAGACACTTGATCAGAGGAGGCATAATCTTCCTCTTGTCTAGGCCTTTTGTCGGGGGGGGGTTTAGGAACCCCTGATTAAAGAGATCAAATCTTCAGCCATTTTAAGCATCTGTTTCTTAGGCATGGGGCCTTGAACTGGAAACTGAAGTGCAGTCTTTTTAGGTTTAAGAGGAGTCTTAAGCTTAGGATACGTTTTTATGGTGAGCTTCGTCGGTCTGAAGACACCTTCAGAAACCGAAGGTGTTTCTGCAGCACCGGCTTCTCTTTCTGCAATGTCGTTGGTAGGGCCTAAAGAAAATGGCTGCGTCGGCCTAGCACTCTCCGCCAAAGGATCCGAAGTGGTCTCGGGTTCCAATTCCGCGGTAGCCAGCTCAATGAAAACCGGTGACCGGCCCAGCCAAGGCCTCGGAGTCTGGCTTGGGTCTAGGCTGCCTATCCTTATCCTTGCGTTTTTTATGCACGCCGGTAGTCGGTTGCTCCGACGGCATCGTATAGTTAAATTTTGTACCGAATTAGTGTCGTGCTCAATCAAAGCGTCGTTTTATAGTACGCTTATTGAAACTAGCACAAAAGCGACAACCAGTGACGTTGTGGTCTGGGCCTAGGCAAGGTATACAATAAGAATGAAAATCCTTATGAGGTATTTGCTTCCCACAAGAAATACAATTGTTAACTTTTTCTGACATCGATCTGAGGCAAGAAAAGTTTCCCCAACGGGGTACTTAGCTTTATTGAAGACTTCGGATCTGAAATTCGACTTAGAAAATCTCAGGAGTCGGCCGACCGGCACTTGCGAACTGCTTCTGCTTCGGGCACCACGCAGCAAGAAAGACTGGAGAAAATGATGTCGGATGCATCATATATACCCCTGGCGCACTGACGTCAGGGAGGAGGCGACAGCAACCGACACCGGACCTAGACTTTGGAATTCAGGCCGACTGCGGGACCGCCTGACGACAGGATAACCCAAGTGTGATGACTGCAGCAGGGTAACACGATGAACATCAATATTTTTTAACAGTATTACTTTAGTGCATGATTTTTTTTCTGCATGTTATAAGGTTTTTCAAAGTGTAATAGGTTTACTAATGTAAATAGGTGCTTCTGTTTATACTTTTGATTCTTCCTCCCTTTCTCATTGTTTAGTTTTAAGAAATGCAGGCACTGCAATGTAAAAAAAAAAAAAAAGATCTGGTTAAAAGAGCATGACAAAAGAAAAATTAGTGCGCTTTTTCTCACTCTTGCTTTGTCGATTTGTTACTGTATAAAGCTAACAGTCATTCCCGAATGCAAGTCAATAAAAAATATTAAATATTATAAGACCTTTTTTCTACTGAACAGTCCTGTATCTGGTTCTCATGTCACCAGCAGACAATCTAATGAAGAGAAATGGCTTGGAGAAAATGTTTTCTGAAAGTATGTGCGTTTCCCAGGTGGGAGACCTATAAAGATAAGGAAAAACCAGACAGCACCTAATAGAATCATAGTCTCTACCCTGCTTCTTAGCATGGATAAGCTTTCTGTTTATCTCGTCTGTGTGTGCCTGTCAATTTGGAACTTCTGTTCCTATTAAGGGGGGGGGGGTAAAACTTCAATATTTGAAGATGTATAGTTTTGGACGTTGTTAGATTTTTTTTGGGGGGGGGGTACTGGGTATGTGTGTATTTTTGAGGGTTTTCAATAAAACAAAAAAACTGCAAAATGTGACATGTACTCAAACAGAGATGACAAACAGTTGTATAAAAGATTAACCTGCCAAACACTGCATGCATGTAACACAAAAAGCTGGAGCTAGACATTTAATAAAGATAAAGGTGGGAATAATAATCCCTCAAGAATAGGATTCCTTTTATAATGTCTTTAAACACTGTCTCACAGATAAATCCTAAAAAGAGTAGTGAACTATAATGTAGCGTGCAAATAGTTATGCTACAGGAGACACATTTGGAAATAACTGAACATATGAATTTGACAGAGACACTTTCACAATGGTTAATCAGCAGAATACATGGGGTAAAGGAAGAGAGAAGAAATTGTACTAATTGCAAGAAGAGCTCCAATAGTAATAGAAGAGGTAAAAAAAAAAAAACAATAATGGAGCATTTGTAGTACTAAGGGACTACTGGTAAGGGAGGAGGATTACACTGGCATGCATTTTTCTTCCACTGAAAACTGCTATAATAGAGCTAAAGAAAGTTCTGGGAGAAATAATCAGCTTTCAGCAAGGAATATTACTTATAGGTGGGGACAGGGATTTGATTTAAAACAGTGAAGATGTGTCGGGGGCAGAAAGGGAATCACATCTACATGATGTTACCACAAGTTATAGTTGCCTGGTATGAGGAATTGTAGAGCCCTTGTAACACCATGATCCCAGTGATGGAGAGGCAACTGTAATCTTGTCCTGCTTTTAAGCATGGAGTCAATATGCTTGACAATAGTGAGTCAACTACTACTAATACACTTCTATTTATAGTCATGGAATTAACGGTAGAACATGTCTATTCACTGTGGCCTGGTGATTCTTCACGTGAGAGGATGAAATAGTGTTGGGGATTTCTGCTGAGGTTTTATAATTTTAGGACAACTGGAAAGAGACTTTGCCTGCTTTAGCAAAAGTTAGTTTGATATTGTCATGTCTGCGTGTGGGTAGTAGTGTGGAGTGCAACTTGTTTGGGGAGAGGATAGTCTTCAAGTTGTACAGACTAACAGAAAATCTTTTGTTGGAAGTACTAATTAATTTTCTGTATTTGTCAGTTCCTACACTGTCCAAGAATACCAGGTCCTACAAGGCTGGCAATAAGCATCAACGTCAGGCATGTGGGTTGGAGTCTTATATGACTAAACATACCCAAAAATAGTTAGTGATAATACAGAACAATCTGCAGCCTATAGCACAGCTAGTAATAAGATAAAGATACAGGGCAGCTAACTGCACTACTAACTAGCAGAGCAGCTAAGGGCAAACATACACAAACAGGAACAAGATGTCAATGTAGTATGGAGGTGAACAGTATACAGGAGCAGACTTCAGAATGAAATTACCCATGTCTATACAGTGCAAGCTGCATCCCTGCTGTGCACAGTGTAGTGCTGGAAAATGAGACAACAATGCAAGACAGAAAATGCCTGAAAAATCTCAAAACACTACACTAGCCATTGCAACACTCTTAAAAGGTTTCAAAGCAAATCAGAGACCTAGAAAAAGCTGGTTTCCCTCTTCTCTCACCAGAGGGGAAACCAGCAACCAATTTCTAAGCAGCATTACTTGCAAAAAAAAAAAAAAAAACAAATCTAGCTACTGTAGTATACTCCGTAAAACAGTAAACTCACTTTTCCCAGATCTAGTAGTAGTGCAGTTAAATTCAAGTCATGAGGTCAGCTCATTGTGTAATAGCTCAAAGCAAGAGCACAAGGCCACAGGAATTTATAGTTAAAACAAATGGCTAAAAAAAAAAAAAAGCCCAAAATGGCACACTGGTCAATAGCAATAATCTTAAGTGCATTGTAAGACAATTGTGGACTTGCCTGATATACCAAATGCTACCAAATTTGCACTGCAAAGTTTGAAAGTAAAGGCACTGAAAGAACTGCATAGAGAAATGAGTTTACAAACCTATTTTCTGTTGTGATATTTTGAAACAAAAATCCGAGTTGCTACCAAATGTAAAAGAGGTATTTTGTTGCAAACTGAATGTGCGCACACCAGTCATTTGATATCAATCTCTGAAACAGTTACAGGTGCTGCTTCTAAAGTTAAACCTGTTGCAGCAAAAAGATCTCAATGCCGTAACACAACTGTGTGCTATATGAAAAACTGTGTAAACCCAGTGAATTGTCTGAATTTACAATCTGCCTGTGTTGGTAAACAGGAGCTGAAAGGATGGAGATAATCATTGCTAAGTTACAATAATAAATAAATGAAAGGAAAATGGTAATAAGCAAAAGAATGCTTGTACTGACAATAATGCTGTCATCAATGAAGGGAAAACGATAAGCTCTGCTGAAAGTGGTACTGCCCAGAGATGCAACATAGGTTTCCAAAAAAAAAAAAAAAGTACTGACCAATCTGTCTTATTGCCAACAATGCTGTGGTGCAGCAAATTGAGTGTTTTGTATCAGATTAAAATACTGCTTTTGTTTCTGCACATCAGGAGTATTGTCACTCCCTACAATTAAGCAAACTGATGTTACAACTTTGAGAGCATTAACTCTAGCTGTAAAGGTTCTGACAGATGAAATAATGCAAACAAACACAAAGTTTGTTTCTAAAACAAGCAAATGTTATAGAAAAGGTAAAGGAGACTTGTTTGGAGTGTATGACTGCACTGGAAGAAAATGTCAGAGTTTTGTTCAAGACTTGCACTTAAGATACTAAAACAGCACCTTGGTTCTGAGATTAAAAACTAATACTGATGCTACTATGTTGAAACAAACAGGGTTTCAAAACAGTCAGACCTCTAGAACTAAGGAACTTCAAAAGGTTGAAGAGGTAAAGATGGAGAATTTTAAAAGCCACAGCCAGATGCTACCATTGCTAAATGTAGAGAACAGGTAGCAAAACTAGAGGAAATTGTTTCTAAAGACAGAGAAAATATAAGCTACCATAAACACTGCTGGTAAAAGCAAGAGTTTTATATTGGTTTAAGACTGTCACCAAAGGTAAATGTCAGAGTTTGCACGATTAAGTGTCTGCATAAAACAGACCAAGAAATTGCTGTTTTGTTCAACAAGCTCTCTGAACTAGTGGGGATAGTAAAACTAAACATTAAGCCTGAAAGTTCCAAGTAGCATGTAAAAGTAAATAAGTGGCTGTGTAAAACAAAGAACTGCTGCAGCGGGCTTTTAAACTTGAAAGACAAGAGAAATCAAGTACTGACGCTAGCTCTGAGACTGTGTATTTTCAGGACAAACAACTATTACAAGACTTGCAAACTGAATGATATTCTCGATTTTAAAACAAAGCTCCAGAATTCGCAAATTCAATATGAGCTGCTAAAGGCCCAATTCCAAAAAGCCAAGACCTCTACTCTGCTATCCCTACGGCCACCTGTGTCCAATACGCTGACGACTTCACCTGATATGCTCGGCCACATCTCCAAACGAACTGTGGTCAGCTACACAAACCACCTTTAACACAATTGAAAACTGGCTTTCTGGTTGTCATCTGATCCTAAATCTCCCCTCCCCAAAAAAACTGTTGCTTTTCTCGCCAACACACAGATCTACTGCATTCACTTTTACCATTAACTCTAATAATGGCACAGTAATCTCCCCAGACTCCTCTATAAAACTGTTAGGTGTTATAATCGATAATAATCTTAAATTCGACCTATATGTTAATCAATCCATTAAGACCATCAATAAAAAACTAGGCTCACTTTGCAGGATAAAAGCCTTCTTAACCCCTCCTACTATATTTGCCATAGCTCACTCTCACCTACTTTCAACTCTTCTGTATGCATCCCTGATATTCTCCAATCTAAACAAATCTGTAAAACTATCTGCAATAACCATATTGCCAGATTCGCCACTGGCCTGCCTTATAGGACTACTCATTGTATTAATCTAAACCAGCTTGGGTGGCTAGAATTACCCAACTTCATATAGTATAACCTCTTGATTTCTGCCCATAAGATTCTTTATAATCCAGATAATACTCCTGCTCTTAAAAGTATTATCAACCCCCTATCACAATCCCCGACGTCTTCGATCCTCTAATAAATTACTGGTCTAGACTATCAAAACTAAACTCCGCCGGTGACTCTCTTCACAAATTCTGTAGGCAGAACCTGGAACTCTCTCCCAACCGAAATTACTTTGCTCAACTCCCTGAGTAAATTCAAGACTAGACTGGCTATGTCAATGTAGCAAACCCGACTAACCCTCCTTGAAAATGAGACTAAAAAAATAAGCTATGTCTTACCACAATGTTCCATCTGTGTTGTTGATCTTCGTTCATTCATTACCGATGGGTTATCAGTTCCATCCTCGGAACCGAACCAGCCAATATCAAGCTCGCATCTGCCAAAACTCTCAAGCCAAGGTCTTGCACAGAATGCTCTGCTCCCTGTTACCTCAGATCGAGTTTGCAAGTTGATAGATAAAAGTACAGGCTACCTCTGGTCATAACAGACCTACAAGAAACGAGTACGAGATCAACCAAGAACCTCCAGAAGGGGGGTGGAGGGTAGGAAGTAATGAATGACCGAAGATCAACAACATAGATGGTACGTTATGGTAAGACAACTTCTTTATCTGATTTTAATCTTCGTTCATTCCTTACTGATGGGACAGTGTCCCCAGTTACCTCTATTCCTGGGTGGCCCTCATGGAAGGACATTCCTGAGCACCATGGGGCCAAAGGATGCTCTACCTCTGGAGGACAAGTCCAATTTGTAATGAAGAATAAAGGTATGAGGTTTGGCCCAAGTTATAGCGGAGCAAATATTGAGGGAAGCCTTAGCATGGAAAGCTGCTGAAGTTGCCATAGATCTTGTAAAATGTGCTTTGACTCTATGAGGCAAGGTGAGATTATTTTTGTTGTAGATAAAAGTGATACAATTTCTCAACCATGAAGCCAATGTAACTTTTGATACAGGATGACCCAGTCTAGGTCCAGAAACAGCTGGTCTGATTTATGGGTAGATTTTGTTCTGTCCAGATAAAATCCTATTTGCCTATGAGCATCCAAGGAGTGCAGGCAATATTCCCCCCTATTTAGAATGGTTAGGAAAGAACACTAGGAGATCAATAGACTGGTTGATAGATCGCTCTGACACCACTTATGGTAAAAAAGTAGAATGGGTTCTCAGTGATACCCTATCCTTATGGAAGATAAGACAGGGAGGCTTGATGCATAAGGCCTGAAGTTCTGACAATCACCCGGCTGATGGGATTGCAATCAGAAACAAAGTTTTTCAAGACAGATATCTTGCATCACAAAAAGACGCAAGTTCAAAGGGTGGAGCTGTTAAAGCTTGCAGAACCAAAGCCAAATCCTAAGGTTGTACAGGTTCTCTAAAGGGAGGCTTTAGGTGGATAACCCCTTTCAAGAACGTCTTGCATAGTCTTTGTGACATAAGTGAAGAATCTTGAAAACCAATATGAAAATTTGAGATGGCAGCTAAATGTACACAGATAGTAGAGGCAGACACCCCAGAGTGGAAAAGATGTGATAAGTAATCCAATACCACCGAGACCGGGGCTGACAAGGGGTCTATTTGCTTATCTGCTGCCCATAGAGAGAACCTCTTCCATTTAAGATAGATTAGTCTGGTGGACGATTTATGAGATCCAATAAGAATATTGCACACAGAGGACAAAAGATTTTCATGCCTGGCAATCATAGGAAGTGGAGAAACCAAGCTGTCAGTTTCAGGGCTGTTAGATTGGGGTAAATCAGATCTTGCTGATGGGACATCAACGGGGATGGATTGAGGATTCACGGTTGATCTACCAGGTGAGGCCAGAGGAAGGAAAACCAGACTTGTCAAGGCCAATATGGAGCAATGAGGATCACTTTGCTCTTCAACTGTCGTGCTTTCTTTAGAAATTGGGAGATGAAGGGGACAGGAGGGTAGGCATAAAGAAGAACAGAGGGCTAAGCATGGACTAGAGCATCCCTTGGTGACTGTCCCTGAAGGGGGATCAGGGCAAAGTAGTTCCTGCACTTGTAGTTAGTTGGGAAGGCAAACAGGTCACAGCAAGGCTGGCCCCAGCGGTTGAAGATTTTTGCCATCACAGGATTGAGGGACCACTTGTGAGGCTGTAGAATGTAGCTGCTTGATTTGTCTGCTATCACATTGGAGCTCCCAGGAATGTGCGTTGCAATCAGAAAGCGGTTGTGAGCTACCGCCCACTGACATATTCTCAAGGCCTCTCGGCATAACTGGTAAGATCTGGTGTCCCCTTGTTTGTTGATGTACCAGACCACAGACATGTTGTCTGATTGGATCGCAACAGTCCCTGACGGAAGGATGGAGTGAAATGCTTGCAACGCTAGAAGCACCACCCTCAGTTCCAGGACATTGATATGCAAAAGGGCCTCTGTCTCAGACCAGGTGTCTTGGACCGAGTTTCCCTGACACAGCCCGCCACACCGCATCAAGGAGGCATCTGTGGTCACCATGGCTATCGGTTGATGGGAGTTGAAAGGGCGAGACCATTGTTGGGGATTTCGAGACGTCCACCAGAGTAAATCTTGCTTGCATCTCGGAGTTGTACTTATTTGAAAAGACAAAGGATGTTGTAGAGGGTACCACTGAGTGAGAAGTAGCCATTGAAGAAGTCTCATGTGGAATCTGGCTAGAGGAACAATAGTAATCGATGCTGCCATTGAACCCAATAGATCGAGCTGGGGATTTGTGGTGACAGAGCAGCGGTTGAACTTGTCTTATTTTCTGAAATCTGTGTTCTGGAAGGGATGCTGTGCAATTTCTCATGTCCAACAGTACCCCTATAAATTCCAAAGACCGAGTCGGGTTGTGTTGGATTTCTCCCAGTTTATGATGATTCTTTGGTTTCGAGCTGTTAAGAGTATACTGCAGGGTTTCTGCCAGTAGACGCTTGGTGGGGGCGGTAAGGAGCCAGTCATCTAGATATGGAAAATACCTGGAATCCCTGAAGTTACAAGTGAGTGATGACTACTGCCATGCATTTTGTGAACACACTGGGGGCTGTACAGAGACCGAAAGGCAGGGCTCGAAACTGGTAGTGACTAGCTCCTATACGGAAGTGGAGGTATCTTCTTCAGCGTTTGTCCATTTTTATGTGGTAATACGCATCTTGAAGATCTACAGAGCACATCCAATCATCTTCTTCCAGAAGAGGAAGGATAGACTGAATCGTGACCATCCGGAATTTCTCTGTTTTTACAAATTTGTTTAGTGTACTGAGATCCAGAATTGGTCTCCAGTCCCGTCTTTTTTGGCACTAAAAAGAACCTTGAGTAAAATCTGAATCCTATCTGGTCTGGGGGGACCGTCTGGATGGCTCTTTTTTGTGGCAGCTTTTTGATTTTGTGTGCTGCTGTTTCCTTTGACTGGGTAGAACATCGGGTAACACTCTTGATGAGACTGGGCAAAGATGGAAGGGGATCTGATAGCCCTCTGATATAATCCTTTTAACCCAAAAGTCTATTACCCTTTGACAGGCAGCAGGGTACAAGCAGAAATGACCCCCGACCGCTTCCAGAGGTGAGCAGTCGGGCAACACTTCAAGAGCATTGATAGGGTTGGCCAGAGAAAGAATCTCTGGAACCCCGGTTTTGTGGACCTCCTCTGCCCCGAAAGGGACATCTTCCATTGGAGTTTCCTTCTCTGCCTCTAGGGGAAAACTCGGCACATGCATCCCAAAAAGAACTCTGTGATTTCTTCTGCCAGATCTTTCCACTCCTCTGATTTCTGGAATAGAATCGCTGAGGACTGGAGTGTATGACACCAATGGCAGACAAGGTCTTGCCATCTTGTTTGCACCATGCCAGCGTATCCTTGGCTTTAGGGCCAAACAAAGAAGCGGCCTCTATGGTGGCATTCATGAAGGAAGCCTTAAAGGAGTCCGCAAAATTCACAAAGGTGCATCAAGCATGTCTGGCAACTATACCAGCCCCTGCCTCTCTAGCCACCCCTTCTGTTGCGTGAGAAATAAGACGCATGGAAGAGTTGGAAATGGACTCTAGGGTGGCTATCTGAGAAGCCACATTATCACAGACTTCATCAGAAACAGCTCCTGCCAAGGTTTCAGAGAGCCGGTTGATAAGATCTCGCTGAAGCCTGGTAAAATGTGCCAAATACTTCAAAGACCTTATGGTGAAGGTCGATGAAGCAAACACATGCTTCCCTAATCTGTCAATCGCCCGGGACTCCTTATTGGGCGGATGGACAGTTTGGCTGTCTTCTGCCAAATCCTTCTTAGTAGCAGCTGCCACCAACATAGCATCTACTGGAAGGCCACGTGACCAGTGGGGTGCTCAGCAGGGGGTGCTATATTTTATCTGGCCTCTTAGGTATTGCTTCAATGGTATCAGGAGCCTTCCGTGCACGCTTCACGATGAGCTGTAAGAGCTCATCGGCAGGTGGGGTGACCTAAGAGGTAGGGGGCCGGGCACGAAAAGCCTGTGGAGAATACAGATTCCTCAGAGGAAGAAATAGAGGGCTTCCAGTCACCCCTCTGTCTAAGGATCTCAAGGATGTCACCAAAGGACACCTCATCAGAGGGTGACCATGGGGACCCTTCCATGTCATCAAAATCTGTATCTTCAGTCAATGACTCCTCAGTGGAGTCCATGTGCTTTCCTCTTACACGATGCTTTGCGGGGTGCTTCCTCAGTGGGAGGTTCTGGGGAAGACTGCAAAGAGGAGGTCTGCTGAGGAGGACAGAACTGAGGCTCTTGTGCCCGGTTGTCCAGGAGTTGAAGCTTGTGGCAGTTGCGGCACAGAGAGGGGAGAGGACTCCAACAAATGAGCTTTGCCAGCAGAGGCAAGCGCCCTCTCCATGGTCTGGAAGGCTAGCCCATCCAAGGAGGGATGGGAACCCATAACAGAGCATGACAACCTCAGAAGCGGGGTCACACCCCGCCTGAGCCCACCCCCAGATCAGGAGTCTCGAGGACCGTGAACCCATGAGAGAGAGAGAGCATCCCTGGAAGGTGCCAAAGAAAAAATCGGCACAGAGCCAGGAATGTCCTTCCCAACAGCACAGCCACTGGCCTGAGAAAAGCCCAATGCCCAGTGCACCGAAGGCCACAAGGACAACTCTGGTTCCAAAGTGAGATCCACTATTGGAGTCGGAGGGAGGGAAGCTGCTGTCAGAGTAATAGGCTTCAAAACTTGAGTGGAAGTCGAAGGAGGAGTATACATTGGGGTTTGAGGCAAAATATGCTCACCTGAATGTGGGAACATGGACTTCAGCGGTTGAGAGAGACCTCTGGCCACAAGGAACTTGTCAACAAGCTGCAACACATCCTGCTCAGAAAGACTCTTGGTTGACCTCACGGAAAAGGCTAATGGTGATTCTGGCCTTTCTAGGAAAGGACTATACTGACTGCTTGTAAAAGGATCCAGTGAAGGGGAATATTTGGTCTTGCTACTTCAATAGGTGCAGAGCTCGGAGCAGAGGAAGTCTGCACCGAAGAAAATGGCGTGGAAACGTTCAGCGCTGTAGTAGTTGAAGGTGTCTGCACCGTTAAGGCAAAGGTCTTCCCCCGAAGGGTACGGTGCTGAAATGGAAAGTGTCTGCACCAGCAATAAGGACGGTGCTGAGAAGGACTGCACCGAAGTACATGTCGGTGCCAAAAAAGTCTGTGCCGTGGAGTACAGAAGAGTCATACTTGGAGCCAAAAGTGACTGTACCAACGGTGCCAAAGGGGACTGAACCTGCACTGACGGTGCCATTACGGGTTGCAACAGAACTGTCGGAACTGTAGTTGACTGCACCGGGAACTACAGTGCCGATATCGATAAAGGAGACATGGCTGTAGTCAGGATGCTTTGGGGTGGTGCTGAGCCTGGAGCAGACAGGGTCACTGGTGGCAATGCTGGAGTGATTCAATGTCACCTTCTTGTGAGTCAACTCCGTACAATCTCCAGAGGGTGAAGAAGGGAGTGACTTTGATAAAGAGGAGGAGGAATACCTCTTGCAGGGTTTAACAGGAAGGGGTGGGCCCTCTGACCCAGAAATAGCCTCAGAGAAAGGAGACTTGAGACCACCTTTTAAAATTAACTTATTCTTCATCTCGTTGAGAGTCCTGGTAGAGAAGTTTTTACAAATCCCACATGGAGGATCTACAGTCAAGTGGGAGACATTAAGACAGTAGACACATAAGTCATGGCCATTGGAAAGTGATAACTTACGGCCGCAATCCTTGCACTGCTTGAAACCAATGGAACTTTTCTTATCTGACATAGCTGGTGTGGAGAAAAAGCACAGTAGCAAAAGGAGGAAGAATAACGGCTACCCAAGAAAAAGGGTAAAAAGAGAAAAGGAAGAATTACCACAAGGTAAGAAAAGAGGGTAATAAAGGAAAAAGACTAAAGGGAGAGAGTCTAAAGTGTGTGATAGGGTAAGAAAATATTAGAATAAACCTTTGAGAAAAAAATGGAGTAATAATATATAAACTGTCAAAAAATTAGACACTTAGCTGAGACAGTGGCTTGACATGGCTGTTCAGCAACGCTGCAAATGAGATCTGGGGTAACAGGGAGAAGAGCATTCTGGGTAGGACCTTGGCTCGAGAGTTTCTGGCGGACGCAAGCTTGATATTGGTTGGCTCGGTTCAGAGGACAGAACCGATAACCCATCAGTAAGGAATGAAAGATCAACATTAGATTAGTTATTTTAGCTTACCTGTGGTACTATTCTGGCCTATACTTTGTTTAACTCTAACGTGTTTAGGTATGTAAATGTTGCATCTGTAACTAACTGTATGAGTTAACAGTATTCTTAGCTGACTTGTATTACTTAATGATGACCTACTCTCTGGATTTTTCTTTAACCCTGGAACTTCTATAACTTGCCTAGGTATGTTACCTCTGTAAATATTGTATCAAACTTAACGGCTTGCTTAGATATGTTAACTACTGTAAATACTGTATTTTTAATCTAATTTGCTAACCTTGGAGCTTTTCTCCCCGGGCCTCCGCTGAAAATGGACATGTATCCAGTCGGACTATCCCGGTCAACAAATGTAAAATAAAATTAACTGTAGGGAATCTTTCACTCATAACAGTGAGGTGGTTAAGTAAACCACTTTTTTTGCCTTAGAAAACTCTGCCCCAGCTTGCACCCATGAGAAATCTAAAACTGTAGAAGTCTTATTTTACAACATTGCACAGTACCTCACTAAAGTCTGACTTAGAGAATGAAAATGTATTTTATTCCAGCACAATTACTAACAATGTCTTATCCAAAATTGAGGGGTAGTCAAAAAACTGAAACCTCACTATGAATGTATGACACAGTGGGTGGGTGTTGACAGACATTATTCTAAAGAGACCACCTATCATGAAGTGCCTAAACCTCGAGACAGACAAATACATGACAGAGCAACTTAATAAATCTGAAACCAACAGAGAGAACCTTGAGAACATGCTACATCTAGCTACTTTAAGAGAAGAAATCATATGTTTAAACACTGAAGAAAGGCTCTAACCCAGATCAGTCTGGAAGCAAATGGGTAGAAAATTCACTGCAAACAGGGGCAGACTGATGTAAATGTTAATATCAGTGCATGAAAACTGTCAAGTTTCAGAATAAAAATTTCCTATTGTGACAACCTAGTAGGAGAAACCCAAAAAGAGGAAACAGCAAGGAGGAAGACAGTATTCTAAATCTTCAAGAGTTTGCGGACTTATCCTTAATATCTGAAACTTCACTGGATGTGGATACCAAGAATCTACACATGAGATGGAATCTAAAATCAAAAACTCTGAATAGAAGTTGATGTTTTACACTTAAGAGAATTATGCTCTTAAAAGGATGCATTAGCCAAACTGGTGAACCAAAAAAAGGAAACTGTAAAGATGGAGAAAGGTGTTACTGGGAAGCACATTGAACAGCTGCATGTCCCAGAAGGACAAAAAGAAAAAATATATTCATAACAAGAGAACATATCCAAACATGTTCTGTAACCAAAGGACTTGATAAGATGATGAAAGATTTGAGTAACCACCAAGCTTTAATGGCAAAATTAAAAGTCAAAATGAACCTATCTTCATTCCAATTTGCAGCAGAACTAGAAAGCACAGGAGGACCTGAAATCTGCTCATAAGAGCAGAATTACAAAGGTTTACAAACCAAGATGCACCAGTCCCTTCTATGTATGTAAGAAAGGCTGTGATTATGAAAGTAATGCCGAAGACAGGAGAAATTGACAAACTGCTAATTTCAGATTCCGCAGGTCTCAAAGAGGCCAAAGTAAAATAGTTGACCATTTTATAAATGTAAGAATTGCAGTAGTAGAAATGGCACTTGCTGGTGCTAGATCTGGCACCATGTACAGTTAGGCAGATGAGCAGAGCAGGAAGAATCCCCACAGTCATCAAAACAAGTAGGCAAAGGCTGCCAAAACAATAGCTCTTATCCGGAGGTCTGTGCCGGGAGTTATAGGATACAACCCCGCCTAGATGTGGCCTGTACCTGTGGTAGTGAAAAGTGCAGAAAGCACACAAAGAGGTGTTCCAAGCTACAGGAAGCTGTTAGAATGCCAGAGTAGAGGAGGAAACATGCTTTTTCCTCTAAAAATCTACTGACTACAGGGAAGCCAGAGAGAGGAGCTCTCCAAGCGGGACAGAGAGCACCACAGCAGACAAAAGGTACTGTGGCCACACACAAGCGGAGCCTTTAAGAAAACATGTTGAAGTCTGGAAAGCTTGGGGTAATTCTCTCTTGTGAAGAGAAGTAAAAAGCATCAAAGCTTACAGTTTCAGAACTAAGATGATCCCAAGAGAAAGGAGTTGGAATGCCTGTCAATAAAGGAACACTTTGTGCTGAGTTGCAAGGAACTGTTGGAAGAGAGGTTGGAATGGCTGTTCTCTTGAGAAGTAGAATGTGCATGTTAACGGTCCTTCCGTATGCACTGTGAACTGTAATTCAGACTGTGGTATGCTAAACTGTGCAACAAAGTTCTGTTGTTTGCCTATTTGCTACTGAAACAGCATAAAGTAACGCAAGTTTATTATTCTCTTCTATTGCTTTTCTGTTTAGAAGGGAGCATTTTGCTTAAAATTTGCAGCAGGTAACTACTTTGGCCCACTGGCCCAAGTTTAGAAAGTAAGTGTGTGTGCATGCCCACACACAAATCCACATGTATTGCAAGTTGTAAAGAGCTTGGTACATACAGCAGACCAGAATTTAATTCACATTACCCTGTGTACCACTGATGTGCTTCAAGATTACACCACTGAAAAGAGAGTTGCTTATGCCTGGTCCATCCTACCTTGTATGACTGCTTTCAAATCATCTTGCAATTCTTACTTCTCATTTTACTGTACATCAGTTTTCCATTTCTAAACAGATACATGTACTGACTTCCATCATACCTTTTGGTACTATTATTACATTAACTTCTCAGATGCCGCTGTATTCTTTTGGTTTAAAAGTAGTAATTCCTCTCTGGTGAATTTTGTACCTGGCTGGTAACTAAATAAAACTGAACATCTGTAAACAGTATTTTCGGGCTACTTAAACAATGCCTGTTTGAATAGCCTATATTTTTAATGTAAAAAGGGCAACTGGAAAAGTATTCAAAATTCAGTATTTATGCATAAAATGTTTCTACAGTAACACATACATAATTATGGAAAAGCAAACATCAAAGCTGATATAGCCAGTTCTCTTTAGGCAGAGTTTTCAGATAATGCTCCAAAAGTGAGAGTCATACAGCTGCATCTAGTTTTAGGTGCCAGGCTCCCTGTATTTTCAGTGAATATAACCAAGTTTTGTTGGTATTTTTCCATTGCATTTCACAATACAGGACAGTGTAGTAGTAAATCCTTCATTAATCTGAACAAGGAGTCCTAAAATGGTGGCTGTACTTTTGTCAAAGGATCCTTGGACTACAGTTACTTTACTGTTCATTGCTGAATTCCTGTCGTTTTTCTTTTAAGCCTAGAAGTTCTGTTTTCAACTCACCAGGCTTTGGAGGAATTTCAGGTATACTCTTTAAAATAAAAGAAAATGAATTATGATTGTACATAAAAAAACAAGCAGTCTTCAAGTCTCTCTATAAGCAAAAACATTCATTACTACAGACAATGACAAATTCACAAATACTGAAGGCAGGGAGTTCACTGAATAATTTTTATTGAACAGTCCTTTACAACTATCTAAATGTCAAGTACTTACTAATCAGTTAAATCAAACAATCTCAGAAAGTTTTATTTGACTGCAGTTTAACTCATGTATCCTGAAGTCTGAGCTTGAGCTGTAAACCTTGAGATTAAAATCTGAACCTCACAAACCTCTTGTTCATTTGTGGTCCTAAACAAGTAAATACATAATTTCTAAATAAATACATTTACCAAGACTTCTAATTCAGGCAGCAAAAAGTGTGTCAACAAGCTCTAGTACTGGTTTGAGTAACTGTAAAGTCTTTTTGACATAACAATTGTGCAACCCCATTGTAAAGTGAAGTAAAATACATTCAGCGACAGAAATATCTGGTAAATTCCCCGATAAAGAAGACAGCATCAGACACAGATTAAGGCATGGTCTGAAGGAGGTAAGGAGCATGAGCCCTATATACCCCCAAAGCCTGCATCACCGATGGAAATGAAAATAGTAAGGATCAATTTATGTAAGCAAACACAATAAATCTGCCTTGTTTGAAAAGACGGAAGATTCATGGCTTGTTGAAAGTGCTTAGTGGCGATCTTAAGGGGATGCAGTAACTGACATGAGAAGTTGAAAAGCACGTGGAGTCAATAAAAGATCCACCTATTGAGCTCAGCAGCAATGATACACTTGCAAAAGGATGCTGTAGGAGAAATTTTAATATTTAAACTGCTTCAGGCATAAAAATTAAGATTATTTTATGGTGCTGGTAAACAGTGAAGTGTCCTTCTCTTCTATAGAAGATAAAAAGTATAAAAATACCTGAGTTTGTCCAGAAATTCCTGTAGAAATGGCCACAAAGAAAACAAACGGGTAGCACTGGACAAGATGGCATGCTAGAAAAGTTTATTTCACATGTATCTCGCATTCTGATAAAACTAGTAAAAATAATGTCTTTTGGCTTTTCCCTGTTGGGGGTTGCCACAGCGGAACACTGGTTCTCTTATGATTGGCAATAGATTTTTACGGTGCTGAGGTGCCAGGCCGACGCACAACCTTCAAAGAAGGTACACCCATTCACGCACGCACTTACCTGCATGTCTTTAAACATCACTCGCCCGTGGGGAGGACATGCAGACTCCACAAAGAAGGTGCTCCAGCCGAGAATCGAACCAGAGAACCTCTTGCTGTGAGACAACACTAACTGCTGCACCACCACGGCCTTAAGCTACATACTGTATTTTAAAACTATTAGTTCATGAAATGCTAACATACTTTGGTAAATAGCTAATGTAGTGCTGATCCATAAAGGAGGAGGGCATGTTTTTTTGTCATCTGAGCAGAACTGATACAAGCCTCTTTTCAGCCGCTTCCTAGGCCATATGACTTTAACAACTGATAACATTATACTGAACAAGAAAACAAAAAAGAAACATGGACATAAGACAAAAAGATCTGATATAATGCAGTATTTGTGCAAAAGAGAAAGCCAAACTAATAAATACAAAGATATTTCAAAAGAAATACAGGCAAAGGCACCCAGATATGGATGATGGAAAAATGATTCCCCAGTTTAGGAAGAAACAGGTGGAATTGGAAGCATATGATCACCTGCCACATGAAGATGCCCTGCCCTAGAACCTTTGGAAAGAAGCCAATACAAAAGTAAAGCTGGAGTTGCACAGCAAGGGAAGGAGCAAGAAACAGTGGCAACTGTGACGCAGTCAATGTTGTGGTGTGATGGGCCAAGGAGTTCCCAGAGGAAACAGCCATGGATGATGCAGGATGCACCTGAAGAGAATGCCACAGAAAGGTGGTCTGGAACTTTCTGCAGAATGCCCACAAGAAACACACAGCAAAGAATGCGTCATCAGTTTAGAAAAGAATTATTTAACACCCAAGAAGTTTTATAAAATAGATGAACACAGTAAATCAAGACTGATAACAGAAATTCATGTGATATAATAGAAGTAAATATGATATTACTCTGCAGCTAAAATAACAGATAAAATCTTACCAAAAAAGGACAGAGCAATAAGGGAAAGGGAAGTAGTCAAATGCCACCATGGAAGCATTGAATAAAGAGAACTATAAAACAATTAATTGTCACTGTTAGAGTATAGAAAAGGGTACAGATCAACAAAACCACAGACAGATGTGATAAAAGCAAACTGCAGTATCAGAACAGACCAGGATTTATCATACACTATTGCAAATAATCTATAGATATTAGCACAGGTAGAAAATCTTAAGAAGATATGCTGATAAATCTAAAGGAAAAGTTCAAAAAAGCAATTCATTAAGGACTCAAAAGTTTCACAGAATTGGGAAACAAAGCAAAGGAACTGAACCACCACACACACAAAAAAAATACATATTTTGGAATAATATTTATGAAGATCCTGTGGAACATTAACAAAGATGCAGAATTTACAGAAAAATTAAAACAGTAAGAATTTCAAATTTGCATGATATGAAAGGATTAAAGAAATGGCCAGAGTAATTGAAACAAATTTAAGAAAATCTCCCAAGAGAAAAAACCCTGTCCCAGATGCAGTAGCTAGCTTCTGGCTAAATGTATCAACATCTTTACACAAAGATTTAACTTTAAGAACTACTTATATGTGCATCCCTAACCGACACCAATCTGGTTAAGAGGAAAAATTATACTTTCTCCTCAACAATGAACCTGTAAGCCATCCTAACTGTCCAATAACTTGCCCTCAGACTATGTACAAACTATATATTGGAACAGATCCTAACAGTTTACAGTCATTTAGAAGAAGACACAATCATGGTAATAGAACAAAAGGGTAACAGAAGAAAGCTGTATTTAACAAAGGATAATTCGTTGCTAAATAAAGTCATAATGGAGAATTGTAAAAAAAGAGGAAAAATACAAGTATGGTATGGATAGATTAGCATCCCATATTCCTAGATAAAGGAGTGATTACAGGTATACAAGATGCATCCTACATTGACCATGAAACAGTGGCAAACCACTTTTGCAATTAAACCATGACACAGGTCATATTATTATCCCATGGATAAAAATTCAAAGGGGGATATTCCAGGGTGATTCTTTATCACCTCTGTTTTGGTTTGCCCTTAACCCATCAAACTGTTCAGATTGGGTCGGTTATTATTTGACTCCCAGAAAACAGATTTTTTTTTTCATCTTCTCTTTGTGGAGGAGTTAAAATTAAACAGTTCATTAGATGAGGAGTCTTGATAAATAGCCAAAAGCAATATTTAAAGCAGGAAAGTTGTACCAAGAAAATATCAATTTAGGGTAGGAATGTGATAAAGGAACTTGAGCAGAAGGAATATACAAATATCTGGGAATTTATGAAGCACTGGCAATAAAACAAACTAATTTGAATAAAACTCAGTAAGGAATATTTTAGAGGACTAAAACTAATATTAAAAAAAACACTGACATCTAGGAATCAAGTCCAAACTATAAAACAATTTGTTCTCCCTGTTTTAGCATAGTTTTTTTGTGACTGACTGGCCCCAAAAGGTACTGGATCAGTTGGACAGAAAAACAAGAAAAATGCTTTACACATCAAATGATATATAAAAATAAGTGTGTACCAAGAGTATACAACCCTTCCTCTTACAAGTCTAGATCTGCAGTCATGGGATTGCACACATGACTGCTGACCTCATCAGATCCAAACATTTAAAGTTTTGAAACAGGACAGGAAGTCTAAGATGACCTCTCTGCTTAGGTTAGCAGAAGCTTTAGGGGGCAAGTAGGAATGGAAATCAAACCAGAAGCAGATAAAGATCAGACAGCAACTGAATGTGCCAAAAAGAAAAGAAAGAATATAAGGACCAGATGAGAAGGAAAGAATGTGAAAAAGCCATAAACAGAGTTGCAAGTAGACATCTCCTGGAACAACCTCATGCTGATCAGGATTTGAAGCAGGAATGGTTATGGAAGGGTGAGCTGAAACCAAATGATGAAATGCTGTAAAAAACAACATGTATGCAGTCCATTATCCTGGGCTCTCATTATCAAAGTCCACTGACCTTCTGGGAGAAAAAGACAAAATTTTTGTACAAAACTGGAAAAAGTTACACACCTTCTTGCTGGGTATCACACACTCATGGCAGAGGGCCTGTACGCTGAAAGTCACAATAATGTGACAAGATTGTTGCATTGGAGATTGTGCAAACGCTACAATATAGAAGTAGCGGGGAAGCACTGGAAACATGAACCATAGTATGCAATACAGAATGATGTAGTGTACATCACATGGGATTACCCATTATCAACAATTCAAAAAATAAATGTGAAAAACCCCCCCCAGAAACACTAGCCCACAAAAAAAGACAAAAGTAGCACTGATCATTGAAATTGCTACACCTACTAATTACAGTGTTTCACGTACAAAGTAATAAAATATCAGGATTTACAGGCAGAAATCAGAGCAATATGGAAGATACCCAGACAGTTCCTAAAATAGTAGGAAAAATGGGACTCAAAAGAATCTACAGTCATATTCATATATACTATCAATGCATGTAACTCCAGATGAACTGCAGGAGGAGTCAGTTTTGGGTACATCACGGGTGCAGTTTTAGCTAACAAAGACTGAAGCAATACTAATTCCACAAACTTTAATCATACTATAATTTAGGAATGGGATCCAATCCCATCATGGTATTAGAAACCCAAAAGACTTGGAGAAATTAAACCGGCGGAAAACATACCTAACAGAACTTCAGACATAGCACAAGCAAATGTTTATCATGTTGGAACAATACAAAAGAAAGAGGACATGAAATCAGAAACAGAACATGAAATTCCAAACATTAATACATAGTGTAAAGTATATACATTCTAATTACAATGAATGTCAGACAGTCATAAATCCAGCAGTTACACACATACAAGCATTATTTTGAAATAACTTTTTGGGGAACATTTTTCCATCTCACTGTCCTGGCTCCCCAGTGCCCCGTGTCCACATTAGGTTTACCAGCTAATCTCTAACCCTTCAAATTTACTCCTGTATTACTGGAGACAGTCATGATTCCCAAGGATGTCCTGGCGGTTCAGCCATCTTTGCTTCCATCTGGGCTTTTTTCTATTAATAAACCTTATCCACTCTCTTTCCCCACTCTCTGCTAGTAGACTACATCTGAGGGCATCTTCCCTCATTGGACCACACCTCCCCTTAAGAAGAGTCATTAACTGCTCTCCCATCCAGGACGGGCATTTATATCCCACCCTGCCACTCCGTCAGTCGTCCAAGCCACTAATATAGCCTGGGTCACCTGGGCCTTAGTCAAGGCTTTACCCCTCTACACCAAAACTGCAGCTTTTTTGGGAAAAAAACTGACATGTATTCATTACCTCTAGTTGATAGAAGTAAAACACTGACTTACAGACATTAATTAAAATTGATTTTTTTGTGTCTATATGTATGCATTTATTTATTCTGTTGTTTACTAGGGTAGTATACTAACCATAACAGACCATTTGCAGGCACAGCCCACAAAGAAATTCACAAATGTGGAATAATCACAGAAGATAGAGAATCTCAGACAACTGAAACAATATACACACATTAACAGGGTAGAAAAGACAAATGTGAACTAATTTTAGTAGCAAATATGAGAGGAAAGTAGCAAGTGAGAACAGAGGATTGAAAGAGAAGTGATGTAGGTGAGGAGAGAGTCAGGTGAGGTGTCCAGTGGAAAAGCAATTGCAGTCAGATTTTTGATGGCAGTGTCTTTTGAGTTGTGTTCTGAAAGAGGAGACTTCCACAGTTTTGAGTGCAAGAATGGAGAAGGAATTGTTGGTACAGTGCAGTTTGGTTGGGGGTGCCTGGAGTGAGGGAGTTAATTATGGCAGGTCGCAGAGATTGTAGGGGTGGTGGTTTTATTACAGAATTTGTCCACACAAGGTGGGAAGGCACCTGGATGAAGTAGTTTGAAGAGACCCCCAAGAATAGCTCAACTCTGTTAGACACTGGTAGCCATCTGGCTTTGGAGTGAGTGGTGCACTTGTGTTCCTGGTTAGGGGGACAAGCTTTTGCTATGATGGGGAGCCTGTATTCAAAACTGAACATGAACTCCTTTGCCAGTTGCAACGCTAGCTGGTCTGAAGTAGGGTTACCACATATTCCAAGGAGACCCAATGTCTGCAGGAAGAGTCTACTAAAGGAACTGCACCTTGTTGTAGAACATTCTATTCCAGATGATTTCATATCAGTTTACATATCAAGACTACACATTAGTGTAACAATCTGGTAACTAAATTCATAACTTCTTAGATAATAAAGACTATGCCACTGTAGGGTTGGTATGGAGACCCTGATTAACCAACCCACTCATTCGTTTTCTCTGTCAAAACCACCTGCTTTTTTAAAAAGTTGGACCAAAGGAATCACTACAGTGTGCTTGATCTGGGCAGAGAAAGGAGGAGATAAAATACAGTCAGTCAACTTTGCATCTTTAGCATGAAATTTTCAGATACTATGCCTGACGAGAGGCATCAGGGCCTGCTAGACTGACTGTTAACAGAAGGGTATTGAATGATTTACTAGTGAAATAAAGAAACTCCTGTTCTTGTTTGATCATGTCATTGAAAAAGTACAGTTTTGTACCAACCATAAATGTAGATGTCCGATAGGTATGCATCTGCAGTCCTTACATATGGGTTGTCCTGCCTCAGGCAGCCCCTCGGTCGGCCGGATTCCAAAGTCTGGGTCCGGCGTTGGCTGATGTCGCCCCTTTCCCGACGTCAGAGCGCCTGGGATATAAAAGCGTCAGCCGACGCCATCTTCCTCAGTTTTTCTTGCCCCAGATGCCAGTTGCCCTCTAAGTAAGGCTAGATTTGGAGAGATGAAAAAATTCCAAACATGTACAGCAATAAAAAACAAATACACCATAAAAGATAACCCCAGCTAGCTACAATGAGGGAAGGGTACCCAAAGTATACCACAGAGGGGTAGGAGGGAGGGAAAGCCTGACTGCAGATGCATACCTATCGGACATCTACATTTATGGTAGGTACAAAACTGTACTATGTCCTTCAAGGATGCATCTGCAGTCCTTACATATGGGTAGAGTACCATAGCCAAGCTGGGGGAGGTAGGACCTAAGAAAAGGATGGTGTAGCTAACATGCCCGTCAGGACTGCAGTAGCAAAGCCTGCTCTGGATCTGGAATATAAGGGCAAGTTGTAATGCTTGGAAAATGTATGCACGGAGCTCCATGTAGCAGCTTCTAAAATGTCCTTTGTAGCCGCCCCTCTTAAGAAGGCTGTGGAGGTGGCTGTTGCTCTGGTGGAATGAGGCCTTATGTTAGCTGGCACAGTTTTTCCATGAAAGGAGTAACAGAACCAAATGCAATTTCCTATCCATTTTGAAATTGTCTGTTTGGAAATTGCTTTTCCTTGTACACCAGCAGCATATGCTACAATGAGTTGGTCAGTTTTTCTGTAAGTCTTAGTTCTGTCCGAGTAGTAGCGCAACTGCCTGTGGATGTCCAAAGTATGCAGAAGTTTCTCTCCTTTATTTTGTGGATTTGGAAAGAAGGTAGGCAGGTGAATAGTTTGGTTCAGTGAAACCCTGGATACCACCTTTGGCATGAATGAAGGATTGGTTCTCAAAGAGACTCTGTCCTGATGAAAAATGAGAAATGGCTGTACTGCCATGAGGGCCTGTAACTCAGATACTCTTCTTGCTGAGGTTATGGCCAGAAGGAAGGCAGTCTTCCAAGACAGGAATTGTAGTTCTGAAGATGCTGCTGGTTCAAAGGGAGGAAGAGTTAATTTTTCCAACATGAAGTTAAGGTCCCATGTAGGCACTGGTGGTTTCCTTGGAGGGTTGATGTCTTTTATCCCTCTTAGAAACTGCCTTAGCAGAGGATGAGAGAATACAGGTGGATCAGTGTTGTACTCTGCTGAAATTGCTGAAGCATGAATCTTTATGGAGGAATAAGAAAGGCCATTATGGAGCATTTCAGCCAAGTATTCCAGGATATGTGGAATACTCATCACTGTCGGATCTTGACCCTTTACGGTGTTCCAGGTACGAAATCTTTTCCATTTTGCTGAATATGCTTTTCTTGTGGAAGGCCGCCGGGCTTCCATGATGATATCCTGTAACCTCTTGGATAGTTTATCCTGGTGAGGAGTCAAGGAATCTTCCAGGCTGTTAGCTGTAAGGTTTTTAGGCTGGAGTGCAGAGTCTTGTAATTGTGCTGTGTCAGAAGAAGTGGCCATTGTGGTAGAGGCCAAGGTTTCGTGCTTGACATGCTCCTTAACAGTGGGTACCAGTGTTGTCTTGGCCAGTCCAGAGCTATAAGAATTACTTTTGGTTGCTCTGTCCTGATCTTCAGTAAGACCTTGGTCATTAATGGCAGCGGTGGGAATGCATATACTGTTAGAGCATTCCAGCTGAAGGAGAGGACGTCCACTTTCCATGCTTGAGGATGGTATGTCCTTGTGCAGAATTTCCTCAGTTGATGGTTGTGGTGGGAGGCACAAAGATCTATGTCCAGCCTTCCCCATGTTTGTGTTATCTGGAGAAAGATATCTGGGTGCAACATCCATTTGTGTGGATCCATGATGTTTCTGCTCAGGCTGTCCGCCAGTACATTGTCTTTTCCTGGTACGAACTGGGATTGTAGCTCTATATTGAGTTTTAGGGAAAGTTCCCACAGATTCATTGCCAGCCTGCAAAGAGGGTATGAATGGGTACCTCCTTGCTTGTTTATGTACCACATAACTGTGGCATTGTCTGTCTTTATTAACAGGTGACCTTGGTGCAGGAAGTGCTTGAAGGCCTCGATGGAATGTATCACTGCCAGCATTTCCTTTTGGTTGATGTGCAGATGCAATTCTTTTTGTGTCCATTGTCCTTGAATGCATTTGCCCTCCATGTGCGCTCCCCATCCATGGTCTGAGGCGTCCGTTGTAATGGTTTGGCTGATATGTGCCTTGCTGAAAGGCAGGCCCATGTTTGACTGGCTTGCTTTTGCCCACCACAGGAATTCCTTTTGAAGGCATGGAATGAGGGGGATCAAAGTTTCTAGGCTGTGACTGTGCTGAGACCATAGACTCCTTAGGTACCATTGTAGTTTCCTCATATGCAGCCTTGCTTGTGGAATCAGAAGAATGCAAGATGCCATGAAACCCAGGGCCTGCAGGATTTTCCTTGCAGTTAGCTGGGTTTGTGTTGTCACATTTCTGAAATAAACCGGTAATTGTGCTTGTTTTTCTTCTGTGAGAAAAGCCATTTGGGTGTTTGTATCCAGTTTTGCACCCAGGAAAATTATTCGTTGGGATGGAACAAGTCTTGATTTCTGAATGTTGACTGTGTATCCCAAGGCCTGTAGTAGTCGGATGGCATAGTTTAAGTGTTTTAACAGTGTTTGCTGGCTGTCCGCTTGTATGAGGCAGTCGTCCAGATATGGGTATATTTGAATCCCCTGAAGTCTGCAATGTGCAATTACTGATGCCATGCATTTCGTGAATACTCTGAGCGCAGTAGATAAGCCAAAGGGCAATGCTGAGAATTGATAATGCTCTGAACCTGCAAGAAATCTGAGGTGTCTTCTGCAACTTTCTCTGATAGGGACATGCAGGTATGCCTCCTTGAGGTCTAGAGTTACCAGCCAGGACCCCTTGCCCAGCATGGGAAGGAGTTGCTGTAAGGTCAGCATTTTGAATTTTGGCATGATGAGGTAAGTATTCAGAGCGGACAAGTCCAGAATAGGCCTCCATTGCTTTTCTTTTCTTTTCTTGGAACAAGGAATAGTCTGGAATAAAATCCTTGGCCTTGTTCTGTGAGAGGAACCCTTTCTATAGCTTTCATTTGCAGTAGTTTGGAAATTTGTTTGAAAGCCGCTGCCCTTTGGTTTGGTGGCAGGTTTGGCATGCCTTGTCTTTTTGGTAATGTATGAAAATGGAATCTGTATCCTTTGTCTATTATTTGCAGTATCCAATTGTCCTTTGTAATACTGTGCCAATTTTTTGATAATAAAGATAGCTTTCCGCCCAAAGGTGCTTCCAATTGAGCCCTGGTTGGCGGGGTCAAAGTCAAGTCATTGAGATGGTCCTTGTGTAGAAGTTGTAGGTCCTGCAGTACCTCTCTGGTTAGGAGGTTGCCATTGACGTCCTCTGTAGGAGCCTCGAGCTTGCCCTCTACCTCTGGCACGCCTGTTTCTGCCTCTTTGAAATTTTTCTGTGTCCGGAAAGGACCAATTCTTAGAAGGCCAATTTCTGCTGAATCTTGGTGGTTGGACCTGGAGAAAATCTTTAACTGTTTGGACTGATTTAGCCTTTTCCTCAAATTTCTTTAAGACCTCTTGAGCCGTGGAGCCAAATAACTTTTGCTTTTCCAGCGGAGCATCCAGAAGCTTTGCTTTAACATGATCTGGCAGTGTTTGTTCCTTCAGCCAAGCATGTCTATGTATGACTGCACCTGTCATTGCTGACCTACATGAAGCTTCCAATGCATCATAACCACACTGCAAGAAATGGTTGCTAACCTGCTGGGAGTTATGTACCAGATCCTGAAGTGCCTTGCGATCTAGGGGTTCAGGCGAAGATAGTTTTTTATGCAATTCATCTAACAAATACTCTTGGTACTGTATCATATGGAATTGACAATTTAATGCCCTCATAGAAAGAGTGGAAGAAGTATACACTTTTTTACCCCATCTCTCTAAAGCCCTGGACTCCCTTTCAGAAGGAAGTGGGTTTTTAGTAGTGATGGTTGCAACCCCTTTAGGGCCCTGGGAAATAGTTTCTGGGTCAGCAGAGTGGCCCTTATAAAGGAAATTATGTGAGTCCAGGACCCTGTAGTACCTGTCGGGTTTGACAGGAGCCGGAGGAAGGGAGTCAGGGGAAGTACTAGACTCAGAGTACACATCATCAATGACATTTAAAACAGGAGGAATAGCCAAAGGTCTATGCTGAGGTAAATGCAAAAAAGTCCTTAACCTTTTCCTGGAATCAGAGAATTCCTGGCCCTGCCATTTGAAATGCTCTCTCATGGAGTGATGGGTCTCCCCAAAGGACAACTCTTCAGGAGGGGAGGCCGAGGGAATAGATTCCTCTGCATCAGAATCCTCATAGGCCGTAAAGGCCTCCTCCTGGTAGTCTGATAGGGCAGAGTCATCTGAGGCCTCATCAGAAGATTGGGGATCTGTTTGCTCAACCCTGGGCCTTTTGTCTTGAGGAGGTTGAGACCCCCTGTCCGGATGTGGCTGAGAGCCCCTAATTAAGAAAATAAGGTCCTCAGCTAAAGTTAAAATCTGTGAACCGGTAGTGGATCCCTGAGGAATAGCCTTGGGATGGAGAGATTTTGGCTGTTTAGCAGCTTTAGCACGTGTAAATGCCTTTATGGACATGGATACAGGATGCCTGGCTGCCCCACGTGCTGGAGTAGTTTTATCCAGAGAAAGGGTGTCGGACATTTCCAGAGCACCGGT
The DNA here is from genome assembly GCF_019279795.1 of Protopterus annectens. Classification (NCBI taxonomy): domain Eukaryota; kingdom Metazoa; phylum Chordata; order Ceratodontiformes; family Protopteridae; genus Protopterus; species Protopterus annectens. The sequence goes on along the minus strand of NC_056745.1, from coordinate 338,528,250 downwards.
TTCAGAGGGAAATTCTATGGCCGACTCAGGGGTGGCCTCCGGGACCGAGGTTGTCGGTTGTGCGGTTTCATCGGTCGGAAGCAGCAAGGATTCGGTTTCAGCAGAGACTGAGACACTCGTGGTAGGCCTAGGCGTGGTTTCGGCCGAAACCACGGTCCGCATGTGCCGGTCCTTGTCCTTCCGTTTTTTGGGTAATAGAGGTGTCGGAAGCTCCGATGGCATGTTGTAACAGTACTTTTCCCAAAAAAATTCCTCTGCAAACTCAGCCCGACGCCTAAGAGTGCGTCTGTTGAAGGAAGCACAGGCTGCACAGGCCGAGACGTCGTGGTCTGGGCCTAGGCAAGGTAGGCAGTAAGAGTGGAAATCCTTATGAGGTATTTGTTTCCCACAAGATAAACAATTATTAACTTTAACCGTTAGATCTGACATCAGCTGAGGCAAGAAAGAGTCCCCAATGGGGTACTTAGCTTTTTGCAGTCTTCGGTAGCTGAAATCACAGGAGCTGGCCGACCGGCACTTGCGAACTGCTTCTGCTTCGGGCACTGCGCGGCAAGAAAGACTGAGGAAGATGGCGTCGGCTGACGCTTTTATATCCCAGGCGCTCTGACGTCGGGAAAGGGGCGACATCAGCCGACGCCGGACCCAGACTTTGGAATCCGGCCGACCGAGGGGCTGCCTGAGGCAGGACAACCCATATGTAAGGACTGCAGATGCATCCTTGAAGGACATCCATACAAGTTTTGTATCTGAAGGTCGAACCTGGTTTTACTATTATTTCGTGATTCGATGCATTCAAAATAGCCCATATAACGAACACTTCCATCTGTCCTTTGTACATCCTTTCACAATACTGAACTCAGACTACTGAATCACACTTCACATTCATTACTGTGAGTTCATAGTAGTCTTGTTTGGCATTGTGCATCTTTGAAATTGTATTTTCCAACACATGCCATTCGATCACCTGCAGTTCCAGATTTTAACAGTAAACAGTATTAAACAGCAGGCGGGACTTCACATTAAGTTAAAACTGTACTTAAAGCCATGGCCTTGGGATTTTCATCTGGACTGTAGGCTAGTGACTGCCTTCTCCATCAGGGATGGATATCAGAGTATAGACAAACAAAGGGAGAGGAATCCTAAATAAAGGTCTGCACTGTGAGTTTAGTTGAATCTAGAACAGAAGCTGCTGTTTAAAAGGGATAATTAATAAGGCATATAAAGTACTGCATGACAACAATAGAAATCAATCAGAAGAGGTCAGGAAAGATTGGGAAGAGAAATTAGATATGCAATCCACAAAGAAAAAATTAAAGGACATATGTATGGCTCCCAAATATGGAACTCTAGAGGATTTAGAATATTTGCCCGGAATGTTTGCACAGATTTTTTGGGGCCCGCTTGAGGGTATAAAAGTATCTTTCTTCAGGTAAATGGCAAATGTTGGAGGTGTGATAGAGAAGAGGTAACTGGGACCATAGTTTTGGGAGTGTAATGAGTTGGCAGACTAAAAATTCCCTACAGAGTACTCTGCCAGGAATACTGGGCGAGTAAATGTGTAACTAAAGAAAAAAGAAGTTATGTACTCACCATAATGTTCCATGTGAGTTGTTTATCTCGCCTTTATTCTCACTGATGAGTTCGGAGCCGACACGGCCGTTAGCAAAGCTCAAGGTTTGCCAGTAGCTCGAGACCAAGCCCCTTATCCCATGATGCACTGCTGGAATTACCTCAGATCTTGTTTGCTGCGTGTATATATAACCCTGTAAAGGGTGCACTCCCAAGAAGGAAGGAGAAGTACTGAACAACACGGATACTAGCCTCTATGTCAACTGTCAGCCAGGAGGGGGATGGAGGGAGGGAGGGATGTGAAAATAAAGGCGAGATAAACAACTCACATGGAACGTTACGGTGAGTACATAACTTCTTTATGTGAAGTTGTTAAATCTCGCCGTTTATTCTCACTGACGGGTAGCGTCCCTAGCACCCGCAATCCTGGGTGGCTCACAGGAGTACATTTTTCAGGACCATAAAACCAAAAGAAGACCTGTCCCTGGAAGCCTTATCCACTTTGTAATCAGTGATAAAAGTATGAGGCTTAGACCAAGTAGCTGCAACACAAATGTTATCAAGGGGCAATTTGGCTTGAAAAGCAGAAGACGTAGAAACGGCTCTGGCTGAATGAGCCTTTACTTTGTGTGGCAAAGGTATGTTAGCAGTTGCATGAACAAATGAGATACAATCCAATAACCATTTTGAAAGGGTTGTTTTAGCCACTGGTCTACCTTTTCTGGCCTCAGAAAAGGATACAAAAAGTTGATCTGATTTCCTAATATCCTTAGTTCTATCAAGATAAAATCTGAGCTGTCTGTGCATGTCAGATTTGTGCAGCATGTATTCTAATTTGTTGGAATGGTTGGGAAAAAAGACTGGCAACTCAATGACCTGATTGATATTAAACTCAGAACAGACTTTAGGCAAAAAGGAGGGGTTTGTTCTGAGAGATACTCTAGCAGCACGAAAAATCATATAAGGAGGTCTGATAGATAATACTTGAAGTTCTGATACTGTGCGGGCAGAAGTAATGGCCACTAAAAAAAGAGTTTTCCAGAACAAAAATCTGAGATCACACTTTGATGCTGGTTCGAAGGGGGAAAGAATTATTTGAGATAGCATAAAATTCAAATTCCAGGGAGAATAAGGGATTTTGACAGGAGGCCTCATGTGAAAAACACCTTTGAGGAAAAACCTTAGATAACTTATGGGCCATAATATTTAACCCATCCAGTCCAAGGTGGAAATTAGATATGGCGGCTAACTGAACCCGAACTGTGGCAGCTGCTGCTTCTTCCTTAAAAATCATTGTCAAAAACTCTAAAATTGATGACAAAGGAGCTCGGAAAGGATCAATTTTTTGTATGCTGGCCCAAATGGAGAACCTTTTCTACTTACTGCGATATAGTTTTCTGGTGGATGGCTTATGAGAAGACAATAGAATTTGTCTTCTGTCATCTGAGAGTGAATGAAGCCTGGCTATTTGGGGAAGTCGGTCAGCCAAGCAGTCAGCTATAGAGACTGCAGTGAAGGATGAGGGCCCCCAACGGGTGTGTCGGGAGGTCTGAAACTGGGTCCAGGATCCATGGATCCACCAGCAGATGATGGTGAAGAAAAGGGAACCAAATCTGTCGAGGCCAATAGGGGGCTATAAGGAGAACAGTCCTTCCCAGCGACTTTGCTTTCTGTAAAAACCTGGGTATCAATGGAATTGGAGGGAATGGATATAGGAGACCCGGAGGCCAATCGTGTATGAGTGCATCTCTCGGGGGATGTCCCGGAGGTGGTATTAGGGCAAAGTAGCCTCTGGATTTGGTACTGATGTGACTGGCAAAGAGGTCGCAGCAAGGCTGGCCCCATTTGTGGAAAATCATGTCCGCAACATGTTGGCTGAGAGACCACTCGTGAGGCAACAGGATTGCCCTGCTCAGCTTGTCAGCTATCACGATGGATTTTCCCGGGATGTGCGTTGCTAACAGAAAATGCTAGGATGACACAGCCCATTGCCATACTCTGAGGGCTTCTCGACAAAGGGGGTAAGACTTGGTTCCACCCTGTTAGTTCAAGTACCAGACTACTGACATGTTGTCTGTCTGAATCGCAATTGTCCCTAGAGGAAGAGAGTCCTAAAAGTACTGCAACACCAGAAGTACTGCTCTCAACTCCAGAACATTGATATGCAGATGTGACTCTTGATCCATCCATGTGCCTTGGGCAGTCTTTCCCTGAAAATGCCCCCCCCCATCCTATCAGGGAAGCGTCCATGGTCACAGTGGCTACTGGGGGGGGCACAAAGGGTTATCCTACTGTGACATGAAGAGACGTCAACCACCACCGAAGGTCCCTCTTGCAAGAGTTTGTGATGAGAATCATTTGATTCATTGGCAATTTCTGGTAAGACCATCGAGCAAACAGAAGCCACTGAAGAATTCGCATATGCATCCTTGTGAGTGGAATGGCTAGAATTGCTGCCACCATCAAACCTAGTACCTTCAAGATCTCTGCAGCTATAGTTCTGTTCTTTGACACCAATGAGTTGACATGTTGGCGAAGAAGTGAGACCCTTTTGACTGGAAGACGTAGAGTGGTGGTTGAGGTATCTAACTCTGCACCTATAAAGATGGTATGCTGCAATGGCGACAATGCAGACTTTTCGAAATTGACTGTAATGCCTAAGTGGTGGCAGAGTGTCAGAGTAGATTGTCTTGCCTGAATCAATTGATGCCTGGTGGTGGCGGTAAGGAGCCAATCGTCTAGATATGGAAACATCTGGAATCCTAGACACCTCAGGTGAGCCGTGACCACTGCCATACATTTGGTGAACACTCTGGGGGCTGTAGTGAGACCAAAGGGCAGGGCTCAAAGCTGGTAGTGATTGGCTCCCAGCCAGGAATGCAGGGGATCTCTGGAGTTTCTGCCCATCTTTATGTGGTAGTACGCGTCCTTGAGATTGATGGAGCACATCCAATCGCCTTTCCTTAGAAAGGGAAGAATGGCCTGAAGCGTGACCATTCGGAACTTCCCTTTTTTTACAAATTGGTTGAGTCTGCTGAGGTCCAAGATAGGTCTCCAGTCCCCTGTTTTCTTTGGAACCAAAAAGAATCTTGAGTAAGTTCCGAATCCTGTTTGATCTGCTGGGACTGGCTGGAGGACTCTTTTTTTCTAGCAACGTGTGGACCTCTACAGTTGCTTGTTCCCTGAGACTGGGTGGAACATCCGGGATTCTGTTGACAGGAGTGTGAGGGGAAAAGAACGGTATGAAATACCATCTGGAAATGATGCTTTGTACCCAGGTATCAGATGTTATGCTTAGCCAGGCTTCTGGGTACAAAGATAAGCGACCCCTGACTGCCTCCAGAGCCGGACAGCCAGGTCTCCTTTCAGGAGCGCTGGTAGGGCTGACCAGAGAACTGGCCTCTGTCACCCTGCTGTTGTGGACACCTCCTGCCGCATCTTCAATTATAACCCCCTCCTCTACCTCTAGAGGGGGTTTCGCCACATGTGTCCTGAAAGGCTCCTTGTGCTTTTTCGGAACCACATCTTTCAGCCCTTAGGGCCCTTGGGATAGGGCTGAGTAGGGGTAGAAAAACAGACTCCGACGGCAGATAGAGTCTTGCCTTCCTGCTCACACCTGGATAGAGTTTCCTTTACCTTGGACCCAAACAGGGATGAGCCATCAAATGGGGTGTTGATAAAGAAAGACTTGAAAGGCTCCGCAAAGGAACAGAGACGCATCCAGGCTTGTCTATGCAGAGCAATGCCTGAACTAGCGGCTCTACTCAAACCATCAGCTGCGTAAGATATGAGATGCATGGACGAGTTCACAATCGAGTTTAGGGTAGCAAGCTGGGTGTTAACTTTGTCGGCAACCCCTGCAGCTACCGTACCCTGGAGAGTATCTCCTAGCTCTTTCAGGAGATCTCTTTGTAGTCTTGTAAAATGGGTTAAACAGTTCAGTGATCGAAGGGAAAAAGTCGCTGAACTAAACATGCGTTTCCCATATCTATCCATGATCCTGGGATCTCTGTTAGGAGGATGGATAGATGAGGACGTTTCAGATGTTTCCTTTTGGTGGCTGCTGCCACCACCATGGCATCAACAGGCACTCCCTTAGTCAAAAAAGCTTTGTCTACTGGGGCAGAGATGAACTTATTTGGCTTCCAAGGGACAGGTTCCATGGCCTCCGGAGACTTGCACGCCTTACGAGAGATCAGCTCCATGAGCTCATCGTAAGGCGGAGACACCCAAGAGGTGGAAGGCTGAGACCCGAAAACCTTCAAGAGCACTGACTCATCTTCAGTAGGGCTTTTGGACTGCCAAACACCCCTCTGATTAAGGATCTCTAATATCTCCTCAAAGGAGATATCCTCAGAGGGGGATCAAGGGAAACCTTCTGACTCATCCAAGTCAGTGTCAGATGTCAAAGACTCCTGTGGGGAGTCCAAGTGCCTCCTCTTTCACAGTCTCTTCCAGGGTACCTCCCCAGTGGGGGCTTCTGGGGAGGTCTCAGAAGAGCAGGGAGTGCCCTGTGGGGCTACTTGAGTCTCAGGGTCTCTCTGCTTGGGTTGACCGGTAGAAGCAGGAGCGGACACAGGCGCTTGAGGGGAGGAGGAAGCCAGACCTGATGCTGATGATGTCTTTGGAGACAGGACTCTCCTCATGGCATTGAAAGCACCATGGATCCGACGAGAAGGGGTAGATGGATCCGAAGGGACTGTCCGATCCTCCCGCACCGAGGCCATGGGCTCCGAGCCCGAGGTAGGAGCCGAGCTCACCCGAGCCGAAGCCCTGAGAGGAAGAGTCGGCACCAACAAATCTGTACGACTATCCTCTCTGGACTAGACAGGAGAGTGTCGGCTCCTAGAGTCCCCAGTTGGCACCGAGGACGTCCGAGTAGATGGAACCGATAACACCAGAGCAGGTCTCGGCTCCACAGGCTCAACAACCATCAGGTCAGGCTCCTCTGGCTCTGAAAGTCCAGTACAGCTCGGAGGAGGAGCAGTCAAGTCCTGGTTAATGGTCTTCGGTTCTGACGAAGGCGTCGGAGCCGACAACAATTTGCCAAGGCCTGGTGCCCGTAAAAGCTTCTGCACCAACCGGTCCATATCCAGATCTGAGAGGCTGACAGCAGACTTCGAGGAGTGCACCGAGGGTGCTGATTGGAGCAGAGGAGATGAGGGAATCTCAGAAACCGGCTCCAAAGCTGTGAGCTGGCTCCAAACAGAAGGGACACTTGGTTCCAAGGGCAGTGGTACCGATGACCCCACACCCTCCATTTTTTTAGCCTTTTTCGATAACTTGGAGTCACCTGAAGACTTGGATGACAGAGGATTTACTAGCACCATCCTGGCCACCCAGTGCTTCCGAGAAGGGGTGCTGAAGTAAACCCCTATCCACCAATTTCCTCCTCCTCTCTAAATGTACCCTGGAAGAGAAGGAGTGACAGAAGCTACAAGAGTCTTGGAGGTGTAATGCCCCCAGACAATAAACACACTGAACGTGCCCGTCAGTGACTGACATTTTTTTGTCCACAATCCGGAGATTTTTTGAAGCCAGATTTAGGATGTGGCTTCTCTTTCTAATCAGACATCTCCTTTTAAATTTAGACAAATTTAAACAATGGAAAAAAACATACTCAAGAAACTATCTAAATAACTACTGACTAAGAATTTGGTTAAATACAAGGCCAACTACTAGGCCAACTCTATAGAAAAAATCAAGGCAACACAGGGCCCTTATTTAAATCTAAATCTAAGTCTAAATCTCTCTCTCTCTCTATATATATATATATATATATATATATATATATATATATATATAAACTATCCTAACAAGAAAGTCAAGAAAACATTTTTAAAACTTGCAAATAGACGAATCTATCCAATAAAATTGGTCCGAGCTATCTGGAACACCGAAATCTGTGCCGCGGTAAACTAGATCTGGGTTAATTCCAGCAGTGCATCATGGGATAAGGAGCTTGGTCTCGAGCTACTGGCAAACCTTGAGCTTTGCTAATGGCCATGTCAGAGCCGAGGATCGGCTCCGAACCCATCAGTGAGAATAAACGGCGAGATTTAACAACTTCACATTCGTTTTTTTGAGCTAGGATACAGGATCTGAACTGCCTGGGCATACAGAAGCCTTGCTGAGTTTAATTCTGGTGGCTGCCAAAAAAAGCAATTTAGAAAATGGAAATTAAACATCTAAATCAACTATACCTGAAGTAGTGAATATTGTAACAAAGACAAAACAGGAAGTGGGATCTTTACAAAAGGGAAGGAGCAAATTTCAGAGAGAAATACAGAAAGCATGGGAACACATGCAGAAAAATGTTTTGGAGGAGGAATAATGTTTAAGAGAAGGCAGGAATTTTGTTTACATTATATGGTACATAATAATGTGATGTATAATGTTTGAAAATGTGAAGTTGTTAATATGGTTTGATTACTTTTACATAAATATAAATCTAAAAAAACCTGCTGGGATTTTGGTGCTGGAAGTGCACAGCATGGAATAAGGTTGCACGAATGACCCTAGAAGACCGAGAACAGCTATGTCATCTGATGGTTTTTATGTCCCATGGGTTACTATTCATCTGGATCAGATAGACTTTGAGCAGTTTTCTGAACACAGAGCAAGCATTGCAATGTTCCCTCACTAATTTACTTACTTTATTTTTCTTCATTTACACTGCTCTGGACAGACTGGGTCTATATTATATTCTCAAAAGCTGACAATGTCGAATCAGACATTGTCGACACGAGAATAGCGAACGCTGAGAATCTCGAACATGTAAATGGAAATCTCCATAAGGGGAGATTTCCGTTTACTGCAATGTAGTGCGGTCTCGGAGTTGGTAAGTGGGGGGGGTGCAGTAGGGCTTGCCCCCCTGCTTAAACTCGTTAGAATACTTTTTTCTTTTTTTGTTCTTTTTATAAGTTTGATGTTTGAAGACATCAACCATATGATGTTCGATGTTTTCAACCGATCTTATAATACAGACCCGGACAGACTTGGTGTCTCCTAAGCTACTTGTGAGAATGTTACAGACGGACGGTTCACAAAATAGTTTTGTCTCCTTGGTGTTCAATGTCTAACAACTGGAAGTGACCCTAGTTCTACGATACAGGGTAGATGGACTGCAACTATGCATTATATATAGCCCTTGCTTGGCTACTGAGTGGCTATCATACAATGGTACAAAATCTTTACTACCCAATAAGTTATTATGCCAGTTGCTGTCTTCTCTTCTATGTTGTAGCATGAATACATTGTTACCAGATTGTTGCACTAACCTTTGTGTTGCATTCTTTGTCTAGTTTTGAGCTAATCAGGTTAGCATGCGGTGATAAAAGCTTAGATCACATTAGACAAGGAGTTATTTGGGAAGGAAAGAGTTAAAGAAGGGAAACTAGGGGTAGCTGCCATCCAGGAAAGTGTATAATAATTTAAGGAAGGTTAGATGAGGCAGTGGACTGTTAAATGCATAGTCAGAGGTCCCCATTCTAGACCGTCATTGCTGCTTTGGTGTCAGTAATGGCTAGTATGGAGTGTGCAATCTAGTTATGGAATGGAAAAGGATGGTTTGAGATTTGTGGCCTGCACTGTGCAGGTCTTCTCTCTGGTCAGGACATCCAGAATTATGGCTCCTCCACCCAAACTAGGGGCTTATCTTTCTGCTACAAGACATCAGGGTTTCAAAACCAGGGGTAGTTAATTTATAGTAATTAAGGCTTGGGATCACCTCTGGATTGGGTTTAGGGGCAAGGAGGCAAAAGTAAATTTTTACTAAGGAAGGATTCTAGGTTAAAGACAGTATTCTATAGAGTGCCATGCCCTGTTAGGTCATAGCAGGGTAAGGCTGTTTTCTGGCCAGCAGTTTTGAATCTTAAAAGTTGGAGATAAAAAGGGTGTTTGCATTAAGATGGTTAGTGGAAGATATCTACTCATTATTGGGGGGATATTAACTGTGCAACAGACCCAAAGCAGGAGAGGGCCCTTATAAGTGCACTTGCTAAGACAATTTCTAAAGCATTAATGATTTTATATATAATCTTTTGGATCAGATATGGATCTGATGGACATTTGGAGAGGGTCACAAAGTAACGAAGGAATTTTCCTTCTATTTTTACAGTCACCATTCACACTTGAGAGGATTTTTTTCTTGTTTTGAGGAGTATGTTTCTAAAGGGTGTGCAGTAATGGCACATAGGTATTATTTTAACCCCATTTTTAACTACTGTCAGGTGAGCTTATGATACAAGTGTTACATGAAGCTCAGTATCAACAGTATGGAAGTGCCCCCTTTTGTGATGAGATGACTGGTGCCCCACCGGAGGAGCTGCCAAGTAGGTGACACAGTTTATCTGCCCTCTGTGCATCTTGATATTTGCTTAAGGCTAAAATTATACAAGATCATTGGTTTGAATGTTCTGCAGCTTACAACAGTAGTGTGATGATGGGGGCAGCAGTGACTTCTACAATCTGGGAGGCTGAGTATAAGCTGCAAGGCTGGTGAGTTGATGTCCGGAATGGTCGTGCAGACAGGTCTTTCATAGTACCTTTGTCAGAAAGGGGACAAAAAGGATCCTGAAAAAAGAGTATGGTAACAGGCAGAAAAAAAAAATATCCGCCATGGCAGGCTGTTAACTTAAGTATAATAATGGAGATTTGTGTTTGATCTGAGGGACTAGAGTACAACAACAGGACAGCCCAAGGATTACAGTATTTCTTTCCAGATTTGACCTTCCTAAAGTCATTAAATGACATGACAGATGTTGAAAGCACTGGTTACATGAAGCTGGTTAGCAACTCTCAAGGTCCAAATGTCTATGGGGGTTCTGAAAAAGTTGGAGGGATAGAAGGCAACTTTCCTCTTTCATGCGAAGAGGAAACTTACAGTTCTACTAAAGCAGGACAAACTAGCAGACAGCTGTTCTATGTTACATATGTTTATTTTCCTTATTTCCTCTCTCTGTATCACTGTTTTCTACTTCATATCATTCACCTTGTTGCTGTATATACTGGTGATATAACTGCTTGATGTTGCATTCTCCCTCTCTCTGTAACTGTATGCTTCTCTAATGCAGTAACTCTTTTTCTAGACAGACACAGAATGGGCTGAATCAGTGCCACATACAGCTTGTGTTAATCAGCTCAGCAGAATGATCCTTTGTAGAATTTTTCAGCCACAGCCCTAATCATCTAAGTGAAGTCAAAATGCAACATACATAAAAATATTAATCAAAATAAGAGGGTTGCATGACAGTATACCCCGCACATCTGTCTTCCAAAAATCTGTTCTGTACTTACCACAGAAGTATAGTACTTGGCCAAGATGTTTAATCCAGAAAATATCAGCACTACAGACATCCTGTACTGGGCAATTTTAACTGGTAATATAGAAGATTCTACTGCACTTTCTCAATGACCAGTAACCACTCAGGTTTGTCATACTGGCCAGTCAATGCAGACAGTACAGCAATTCATATGACACTTCAACAGGTTTTACTTAGTAAATGGCAAGTCTGCATTACACTGTACAAAGAAAACCATCTAGCTCAGAATGGTTTCAGCTGGCTGCTGATATCACATGAAGCAGGTCTGACCCTGAAAATGTGTGCCGAGAGGGAACAAGACTAGATGAACCTCACTAAAAGATCAGTAGCCTCAATATTTTTTTCTGACAAGACTGGCAGGCCTCACTGGACTTCGTGTTTTACAGACTACTCCATAGGGATGTGCATCTAGCCTTTTGAACCACACAAGATCTAACCCGCTTTGACTTTCTGTTCTTTTAAACAACAAATGCTTTCTCACATGCCTAGTTAAAGGAACTAAGTGTTCAGATAACCAAGGCACACTGGCATGATATGTTGGAACACATGGACACCCCCCCCCCTAGATGCACCAAGTTGGATAAAGACAGGTTACATTCAGTTGCCTGGCAGGGGTCAGGGTTCGTCAGATCATGCAGACACTCAGGTCACTCAACCCAAAGTACCAGTATGACTCATAGTCCATGTAAGTGTGAATGACCTGAGATTTACCTCCCTGGACTATATGAAGAGACATGAAAGACCTCTCCGAATACATGTCACTGGCTGGTATGAGCCTCGCAGTGAGCAGCATTCTACCCTCACCAAGAATGAAATCAAAATACAAACAACAAATTACTTCAATAGTTGGCTTAGTTACTGGTGTCATTTCAAGGGGATCCAGTAATTGTCAGCTTGGGATGACACGAGCAACAGACCACTCAGCTTTGCCAGAGATTGCCTGCACCTGTCACCATTAGGATTTCGAATACTGGCCAAGGCATCAGCCATGACCACAGTGCCTTTTTTAGGGAGTCCCAAACCAACAGACCTACCAACATAACAAATTCTTCTAATACCAAGCTAAATGTACTACTGCTTAATGCTAGGAGTATTAAGAAATTGCACTCCCTGGAAGCTGTCCTCACCCTGGAGAATGCTGACATCTGTGGTTCAAGGCTGTGGAAAGCACCTCAGCAGTGCAAGACTACAATGCCTATCACACATTCAGACCATCCTCTGAGAAGGAAAAAAAAAACAAAGGCAGGCAGTCTTTCCATTTACATAAAAAAAAATCACACTTCTAGGCTGGTAGATGACTCGCTTAGGCTACTCCATGTTCAGCTGACTAGACACAAAATACCCCACTGTATCACTAACTGCAGATCCCCAACCATGAACCACTAAAACCACTCTGCATACCTGAAGTTGCAAGAAACACTTACCATTCAGCCCATCACACTACTCATGGGCGATTTTAGCTACCCCTCCATAAACTGGGAAACATATTACCACTGACATGCAGGCTCAGATATTTAATGCTCTGAACAGCTGGTCTGCACTCCCACCAGGGGCTCAAATATCCTTGACATAGTAATCAAAACGTGGGGAAATATTGCACCCCCCCCACACAGAAAAATGTTCTCACTGGTAAGATCGAATCATAAGTCAGTCTCCTTTGAAATAAATGTAATGGGAGAACCCCTATCAAACCCTAAAACCCTAAAGAATTTTTCCAAGGCAAATCAGATTCTATCAAGTGATAGCACAGGTAATTTTAAAGCTCCTCCAAACCCCCAAAACACGGAGCCCTGTGCAGAAGTAGTAAAGAATGCTCTGTACATCCATTTAAAACAACTACATAGAAATGGCAGAACCTGACCGAACTAAACCCAGGTCTAGCCAGAAAAACAAGCCACCATGGTGGACCCCAAGAATAAATAAGATTATATTTACAACAGAAGAACTTCCTGTCTAGAAGTGGCAGGGTTCACAACAGAGAAAAAAATCCCTCAGTTTCAAAAGGCAAATCAGGGAACCTCGCAAGTAAAGGACAACCACAAAGCATTTTTTAGTTATGTCTGAAGTCTTAAGGGGAAAACTCAATGTCCTGAGTTGACTGTATCTGGCACTACCTATACTCAGCCAGAAGAAATAGCAAACATGCTGACCGATAAATTCAGCTCAGATTTCACCCCCCCTCCCATCACCTCTGGTCACTTTCCATGAAATACCCCCTACCATTCCTTTGATGTTATCACAAAACAAGCAGTCACTATGCTCTCTAAAGCAAGAAATGTGGCATCAATGGGCCATAACAGAATCCCGGGGTGCCTATTAAATAACTTGAAACATGACCTAGCAGACTCACTCAGATCTCTATTTAACCGCAGTCTCCAGACAGGCTTTGCTCCAGTAGAGTGGAGGACAGCAACAGTCATCCTGTTGCACAAGGGTAGACCATCAACTGACTCAGGAAACTACAGACCCATAAGTCTGACTAGCCTCATATGCAATGCTGTGGAAAGGATAGTCATGGACCTGATTAAACAATGATGTAGGAAATATCCAGACTCTAGAACTATTCCAGTCCAGCACTGTCAGAGGCAGGTCCTGCCTACTCAATCTGGTGGACTTCGAGAAGGTCTCTAAGGCCATGGACGAAGGTAAGACAGTGCACACTGCCTACCTTGAACTGACCAAGGCATTTGATACAATACCCCACTGAGGTATTATTGATAAGCTCACAAAACTGGGTATAAACCTCTACGCCACCAGATGGATAGCCAAATGGCCCATTGATAGGACACGTTAGAGTGGGAGAAACCACATCCAGCAAGAGGCCAAGCACCAGAGAAGTACCACAGGGTCCAGTGCTGGGCTTCCTCCTGTTTGGGATGTGCTTCTCAGACATTAAGGCAAATGTAGATGGCCTCTGGCTGACAAAGTTTACTGATGACTGCAAGTTGGGGGCAATCACGGACTCCCCAAACAATGTTGATATCCTACAGAACGGTCTGACACAGACTAATGATTGCTATCAGAGCCATGGCCTCAAACTAAGTGTGAAAAAGTGCATAATACCATTTGGGAACTCAAATACCCCTGCAAATGGCAACATTGACAGCACCCCCCCCCCCAAGACTCAACCCTGTGGTGAGAGATCTGGGTACTCAGATGCATAGTAATCTGAACATTGACCACCATGTGTCAACTGTTGTGGGGACATAATTCTGTGTTGCTCAGCTTATAAGCAAGGTTATGGCATCCAGATTCAAGGATGTCATAGAACCACTGTACTTGGCCCTCAGACCAATAACAGAGTACAGTGCAACCTTTGAAATGTACCTCACTAAATACCTGCAACAGTTGGAGCACCGTCAGTTTTCAAACAAAAAAATGCAGAGTATAACCAACATGTCATATGCGGACCAATTAAAAGCCCTATCACTATATTCAGTTTCCTACAGCTTAATGAGGGGTGATCGGAACCTGACCTACAAGGCAATCTCTGGCCCAGCCCTAATGGAAATGCTGTATATTTGCAAAACTGCACAACGGTTACCCACTCCAAAGATCTAAACCTGATCTCTGACATGAATACATCAGATGTCCCAGAGATTGCCACTCCTCTGGAATATGCTTCCACATGAAGCATAGCTCTTCCCTGACCATCTTCAAGTGCAGTCTGGACCAATGGATGGGAAATTGCAAACTGACTCCGAGGTGGTGCACATGTTCCTTACTGAAAGAGACAGTCTGTAAAAATAGTCAAAACCCTGCTTGCTAACCCTTGTTATCTTTTCCCTAGCGATAGAAAAAAAATCTGGGTAAAACTGACTAGGCTTGTAAGCCATTAGCCAAGTAATCTCCTATGAGCCTATATGAGTCTATTTGCCATCTCTGAAACAAATTTCCACTTTATTTCATGCAAAGTAGCACCTTTACCACTTTCAAGGTTAAACAAGATAATGGATGGGGAGCCACAAATCCCCCCTCCACATATATATTGTGTTGCCCTCCTTAAGGCTGGTGGGAACTTCTGAATATGAGTTATTGGCTAGGCTTGCAATGGTCTGCAGACCAATTGGAAAAAAGTTGTCTATGAATGTGCTAGGTAATTGGTGCTGGACTGATTTATGCTAAAGATGATTTGGGCTTTTACTATAAACCAAACAAAGGAATGCCCTTATAAGACACTATCCACTGGAAATCTAAACACGGCTACTTATGTATCTGGCTATAAATAGGATACTCTAGGGGAGAAACTATCAGCAGAAGTTGCTAGCTCACAAGCTGATATATGAAAATGAATTTTGCTGCCTCCTTCTTGAAAGAAAATCAGCCTAAAATCAGCCTATCAACCAAAACATGGTGGGTGAAATTGTGTTTGATTTAACAAAAACATTAAATTGCCCACACAGTCACTTGCAATGTTGGCAAATCATACATCAATTGATTTATATTTGTAACAGGATACGTCACTACACCTTGGGTCTAAGCTGGTAACCCTCTGCATTGAACCCAGTGACTCAATTTGACAAATCAAACATTTTCAAATTGAGTCATGCACAATCATTTGATCGAGTAAACTTAAGTTTTTTTAACCATATCTTTCTCCTCACTGCATGGACATTATCAGTCATTTTGTGATACCAACAGTCCATTCATTCTCCTTCGGACAAGAATGGTCACCCCACTGAATACCTGATGCCTATGGAGCCATGCATGGTTGTCCTTATGCCTCGTGCACAACTTTGTGGAAAAAAGAAATGCACTTACTGTGCTGATTCAGTTTGGTGTTCAAACACATAGCAAATCTACTCTATGCTAGAACTGCCTCTTTAGGGTATCAGTCATGAAAAAAATCAGGTTGTTTCCCTCCCTTATAAGGTTTGCTAACAAAATATTTAACAAACAAGCTGTTATTACAATCTGAGAGGAGTGCTTTCACAACAATTATGACAAAACAGACTGACAGCAGTAAAAATATCTAAGGTAATCACAAACTTATGTATGATTATACTACGTTTGTTAAAAAGGCTAAGAAAAGTAATCTAAAATTTGTGGCATCAAGCAAGACAGAAGATGGAGACTTTTGCACATTTTGTTAATTTTCTACTTGGCTACATAAGACGATTTGGACTTTTACTGTAACTAAAAGACAAGACCGTCTTCACAGGCACTATCCTCTGGAGATCTATACAAGTCAACTTATTTACTTGGCTATAAAAACAGGATATTCCAAGACAGAAACTAATCAGCAGAAGCTGCTAGCTCAAAAGGTGACAGTACAAGCAAAATTCAGTTGTGCAACTGTATGAAGACAAAACAACATACAAACAATTTGAAGCATTCATAATGCATATGCAGTATACAAACTAGTCAGTAAAGGTAATGCATAATTACTAGAGTGACCTATGGCAACCTCCATTATTCCATGTGCTGAGTCAGGGGATGTTTATTTATCTTTTTTGTAAATATAATTAGTAAAGGACATTTCTTAGTACAAATATATAAAATTAAAAAAGCATCACTAACCTCAGAGCAAGCTCAACTCCCACCCGTCATTCTGGCAAGCAAACATCACCAATACACAGAAAACCATAAAAAAAGGACCTATACTTTCTTCCAGCACTAACCAGGACCATCTACCTACATTCATGGGGAAAAAACACACCTAGAGATTGACCTCTACCACACTTCAAAACATCCAAAGGTTTTATCTCAGGACAATGGAGCAAAAAGGACCCAGTAGGAGCTACATTATGCCACTACAGTTGCTCAGGCAGGCCATGTAAGACTCTGCCTTTGTTTCCAGCACTCAAAACAAAAAAATAGAAATAAACAGGATTTCTCTAACATGTTATCTTGCCTACCAGTATCCAAATGGGAAGACATTCGATACACACAACTCATTTGAGAAAAATGGCCTAGTTCTAAAATGACCCCTTTTAATCTCTTACCTGGGACAGCTGGGCAGGCAATAATGCCTAGTAGCTAATGTGCAAGTTGTTTTAAACAGGCTGACATCAGTGGTGACAGCAGAAAAGTACAGGTTAGCTGGCTATAAGGAAAGCAGTGGAAAATGTGACTTCAGGAGGGGCATTAAAGCTAACACCTTTCAGAGTGTCAAAAGGGCTGACACCTAGTAACGTCTTCGAAACAGTGACATCAGAAAAGGCTTCTCTAACAGTCCGGTGATAAGGCAGTGACTCCCTCTATATATGAGAAGAAGCTACAGCTGGAAAGAAAAAGGGTGATGTGTAAATCAACACTGGAATCCACTAACTGTAGAGAGAAGCTAAATGACAGCCCACCCCACTAAAGGCACCTCCAGTTAATGAGGAAGGAAAATGACTGCAGCATCAATTAAATAACTAGTATGACCTTGTGAGGAAGCTGCAACAACATTTGGAAGAAGTTCTGCAAACCAACAGGGCAGAGCAACAAAAAACAGGTGAACCAATTTTCCTTAGTAAAACTTGGGGATTAACTGCAGGGCAAGGATGACAGGAAATTTGTGGGATAAGCTCCCAATCTCGATGTATATGCTCTTTTTCCTTCCGTTACTTATTTTTAACTGGCACCATGTCCAACCACATAAATGACAAGCTACTACTTTTGGAAGGCCTTGCACCCACTGTACATCATGGTCCTGAAAGTTCATGGTGTAGCAGTATGAATCCTAAAATCACACCAAACCAGGCCTAACCAATATTATGGCTGGTGAAAAAGCTGGTGTAAATCACTTGTCAACCCTCTTTCACCATTTTTAAATGGGGTTGGGGTGTCACATCAATATTAGTCATCAACACAGTCAATGTCACCAAATCACATTGAGACAGTGTTAACACAGTCAGGAGGTTATCCCTCTTACCAGTTAATGAAGATGGCCCTCTTAACAGACTCTGATGAATTCTGAGATACAGAGGTGAGGCTGACACCCAACTGGTTTTAAGGCCCAAGTTCTACTGGTTACTGAAAATTGACTTACCATATTTAGATATGAAGTCTATATAAAGTCTATAATCTAACTGCAAAAATCCAAATGCCATTTTCTAAAAACAGTGCAAAAAGTAGTTGTGCAAATGAGTTTACCATACAACTGTAGATGTTCTATTAGATCACTGATGCAGTAACTCAAGCTGTATCGGTTATATCCTGCCAAGGATATGACCACCATCCAGCTTTCAAAGCTTCAGGTCACCTTCCATGTTCCCTAACCTCTGTGGGGTTAGAAGAGAGCCAAATAAAAGTACTGGTTACAGCACCAAAAGCTTCAGAGCTTTCTTGCCTCATGAAAGGAGACTACATCCCTGAAAGATAAATGATATGAGGAAAAAAAAATGGGTAACTACATAAGAGTGTATATTCCCACCATGGCAATGCATCTAAAACAAAACAAGGGAGGCTAGTGGGAGGGGACAGCTACTGCAATAGTGATCTACATATGGTTATGGTAAGCTTATCACCTCAACTGTACTACGTCCTACATTTAGATCACTGTTGCACTCTAAGCTGTGTGGGTAGATTATGAAAGCTTACGATAAAAAAGGGAGATGGAAAGAATTTAAGAATCTGGGAGAATGGACGTAGCCAAGCCTGTACTGAAACAAAAAAGAAATCCCGTCTGTAATGCTCTGGGAAGTATGCATAAAGGACAAATTTGCAGCCTCTAGAATTCTTCGAGTTTACCCTTTTCTCAAACATCATGGAAGAAGCCCAAACCTTGGTAGAGTGGGTGCTAAACCCTAACTGAAGTGGCTTGTTATGGTGAGAATAGCAAAAAGAAACAGCATGAGACAAACAACCAGAAATTGTCTGCTTTGACACTGGTCGTTTTACCTTCATAGGAAAGAAACAGCTGATCAGCCTTCCTGAAGGATTTTGTTTTGTCTAAGCAGACTAAGCGACTTGTGGACATCCAGAGTATGCAAGATTCTCCCTTGTTTACAGGATCCGGATAGAACACCGCCACATCAATGTATTAGTTCAACATAAACTATAAAACCACTTTAGGCATAAACTGAAGGATTTCTTCTCAAAGAAATCATGTCTGTGGAAAATGAGTTGAGGCCATCTCCCCATAACAGCTTGTTACTCAGATACTCTTCTTGCAGAAGTTAGACAATAAGTAACAATTTTCCATGTCAAGAACCTTAAATCAGACTATGTCCTGATTCAAATGGAAGTGTTAGTTTAAGCACAAAGTTAAGATCCCAAGGAGGAGACACCAGTTTTCTACATGGACATATATGTATAACCCCTTTCAAAAACTGCTTAACTTAAGGACAGGAAGAAAAGTGGGGGACTGGAGCAGGCAAGCAACAATGTCTGAAAGATGAATCCTGACAGAAGAGTAATAAAGACCAAACAACAACAAATCACGCAAATATTCTAGAACCAGAGGCATCCAGGCCTTAAAATGGACTGGTCTTTCATGGGGCACAGACTAGAAAATATCTTCCACTTCACATACATGCTTTCCTAGTAGCAGGACTTCAGCCTCCTATAGTACCTGATGCACATTCCAAGAAAAAAAGGCACCTGAATTCTTTGCAAATTGGTATAAGTCTAATGTTAACATGAAACTGCAGGAGTGGGGGGAATGAGTGGTAACAACATTTAGAGGGATAACCTTATGCAGTTTGGTACCTTGACAGAGACTTTAAAAGGAGGAGTCTAGGACTGGTCTTCAAGTTCCCTGTATCTTTAGCAGCAGAACAAAAACATCCATCTATCTGATATGAGGGGACCAGTTATAAGAACCCCTGCGACATGTGCTCTAAAACTGGAGCTAGCAAGGATGTCTGGTTTACAAGAAGTAGTATCCCCTGAAAAGAGGGGGGATTCCTATTGCCATCTATACCCCTGTTGTAGGATTCTCAAAACCCATTTGTCAAAATAATTTGATGCCACTAGGGAAATGAAGACCAAGACTGAGGAACAGATTTAAAGTATTGCCAGAGTGGGAGGGAGAGGCAGCTTGAATGGGCAAGTAGTTATTCTGACTTCTTGGACTGTCCGTTGTTCTTGGAAGCTCCTACCTTTCTTCATTGTACCTTCTTGCTATTACTTTTTAAAACTGTTTGAATGTTGCTGGGACTGCTTATTTTGTTTTTGAAAATGGGCCCTTTAAAAGAAAATTTTTACTGCACTTAGATTTAGGCAAACCCTTGAATGAATGTCTCTTTCATTAAATCTTTTTAGGAGCTCAGCAGCAGAAGGGTCAAACAAAACAAAATATCTGTTTCAAGGAAGAATTCAAAATCTCAGCTTTTACATCTTCTAGTTGGTACGAGTACATAACCAAATCTTCTCATAAATGAACTAGCAAAATCATAAGAACACTTTAAAGACTGTTTGGTTACTTGAAAAGCAGGGATAATTAAGGAATTTATTGAAGTTAACATCGAAATGAATGTTGACAGTTACATTTCGCATGTTGTTAAAAGAAGCCAGTAAAAATTTTGACATGCAAGTCCGGCAGTTCAGAGTTCTGAAACAAAGTAGCAGAATAATAAACTTTCTTCCCAAATGTATCAAAAGCATTTACAAACTTATCAGAGGAGATTGGCATTTGCAATATGTTTAGTATATGGCATTGATAAGAAAATTACTGCAGGATCCGATGTAGGATTAGAAAACAAATATCTGTGTCTAATGTGCTCTGTATAATGTCAGACATACTGCAAGCTCTTAAAAGAATTCCCTATAGTTGATAAAACAAAAGGGACAACTGCAGGCTGAGGAAAATCCAGTTGAATCAAACTTAATATTTTACTGGGATTTAGGAATTTTGCTCTGTTTCCACTGAACCAAATCTTTTACTTTAGATATAGTGTGAGAAAATTATAACTTCTGGGGGGAAAACTGAAGAAACGCTTTCTTCGGAATTAGAATCATCAGCTTGAGAATTCAGTTGAAGAAAACAATCTCCTTCCATTCCCTGGTCTTTTGACACTGTCAGAATGTGAGGGAAATACGTTTCTTTTCCTATTTGAAGTCAGGGAAGAAAGCAGTCAGCAATCCCTTGCAAATCCCACCAAGTCTTTAGAGTCAGTTTTGCTTTCATTTCCTGGGAGACCCCTTACAAAAAAAAAAAAAAAAAAGCAAAATAAATCAATCAATGTCAGAGGCACTAGCCTGAGAATCAGGCCCCTCAGCCTGGCTGAAAAGTAAGACTTTATCCACTCCTTCCCCTCAGATATATGACAGTGGCTCTCCCTTGCCTGGCATGCACAACCCTACAGCTACAGAAAATATGTCAGACAACCTGTATTTTAAGAACTTTTAGTTCTTGAGTGCCTACTGTCCACTCACATTATACACACACACAAATGCATGTGTCATTTCTATAATACTTTTAAGACAGCCTACTACAGAGGTGATGGATCTTTCCAGAACAGCTGAGCAGACAAAGTAGCTGGAGTTAGAAGGTAGTGCTGCATTATAGGTAGCATCCAAAAAATGAAATGGATGACACTCAGTGGGTCTCATTGTTTCTATACCTTTTTAAAGCATATTATACCTAACCTTGTGACTGAATTAGTGTTGATGGCAAATTTTACATCAATACTGCATTCTCTTCTGCAGCTTCTAGGTAGTATTTTGAGGAAAATACTGATGTACTAGTACCATAACATTTTCTGTACTAATTAAAATAAGCACAGTCTTGTTCTCTAAGCAGTCTATATGATAATACCACAATTTGTTCCATTTAGCTTTGTCTTGACTTTAGACAGCACATATCCCTAACACTATTCAGTCATAAAAATGAACTGCCATGGTCTGCTTCAGAGCTCCAGTAAAGAAATTTGATGTCTGATGTAAGATACCCATTTTGCATACCAGGACCCATTCCCTCCCACAAGCCTAATCCCACCACTGAAATACACAAGTCAAGTCCTGTCATTCACGACTACACTAATATACAAGTTTCATTCAAGTTGTTGATTGCACATGTTGAAGCACTGCTCTGATGTCATATCTCATCACATCATTACTAATCAAATAATCAAAAGGACAATGTCATTAAATGGAGATACAAAATGTGTCCTTAACCTACTCTTGTGGATTTAGTACAATTAGAGACGTAGGGTATGGGGATACGTGAAGGCTTGCGCCAAGAGGTGATGTTTTTAAATAATGTACTGTTTAACATCATCAGCTGCACTGAAGAAGCTGCCCCACAGCTTTAGTAAGGACACACCCACTTATTGTAGATAAATGGCATACACTCTGTCAGCCATCTGGCTAAGGTCACTTTAGCAACAGATTTTCCCAGTTTAGAATATGCAAAGGACACAAATAATTGATCTGTTTTTCTAACATCTGTCATTCAGTGTATGTAAAAATTGTCTGTGGACATCCAATAAATGAAGCATATATTCTTCTGTTTACAAATTAAAAAAAGAAGACTGGTAGGTTAATGGACTGATTAATATAGGATTCTGACACCACCTTGGGAAAGAAATAAGCACATGTACGTAATGTTACTCGATCCTTATGAACTCAAATAGGGATGTTTAGAAGACAATGCTTGAAGTTCTGAAATTAGTTTTCCAGGTCAGGAATTTAAGATCACATTTAGCTGCTTGTTCAAAAGGAGAATGAATTAAGGCCTGAAGCACCAAATTAAAATCCCATCGTAGAGTAGGATCTTTATATGGGGGTCTTAGAAGAGTACCACTCAAAAAGCCTTTACACAGCTTAGATTATGCCAAAGAATAATTCTCAAATCTAGTATGAAAACTGGAAATTGCTGCTAACTGAACTCTGACTGTTGAGGAGCTAGCTCCCTCATTAAACATTGTTGCCAAAAATTCAAGAACACTTTGTATAGGGGCTGAAAAGGGATCAGTGGGTTTCTCCTGTGCCCAAAAAATGAACCTTTTCCATTTACTTTTGTAAATTTTTCTTGTAGAGGCCTTATGGGGAGACAAAATTATCTTGTGGACAGGGGAAGACAGCATCAGTTGTCTAGCTATTAAAGGAATTGGAGAAACCATGCTGTCAAGCTTAATGTTTGAGATATCCAGATGAATCATGCCCGTCAGGTGAGAGAGGAGATCTGGAACTGGGTCAAGAATCCAGGGTGGCTAAAGTAGATGACGCTAAAGGAAGGGGAACCAAATCTGTCGAGGCCAGTAGAGTGCAATGAGGATTACTTCGCTCTTCAACCAGGCAGCTTTCTGTAGGAATTTGGGAAGTTGGGAATTAGGTATAGAGTAGACAAGGTGGCCAATTGTGGAGCAAAGCATCCCTCAGTGATTACCCCGGTGGGGGGATTAGGGCAAAGAAGCTGCTACACTTGTTGTTTGGGGGGGGATGCAAAGACTGCAGCAAGGCTGGCTGCAATGAAGAAAAATTATATCTGTTACTGTCCTCTAGAGAAAACACTTGTGAGGTAGAAGAATGGACCTGCTCAGTTTGTCTGCTATCACGCTGGACTTCACTGGAATTCTCTAAAGCAAATTTCACACTCCTCAAAATCGAGGTGGAATCCTTCAAAGCCCCCGGGCCTGTGGAAAATACGGCCCAGACCACAGAATCCTTTATAAATGCATTCTATGAACACCTTCAGGAATGCATGGATCATGCAATCCCAAATAAAACCAAGACCCAATCCTCCAAAGGCAGACGTCCTATCTGGTGGACCCCAGCCATAAACAAACTATACAATAGAAGGAGGAAGCTACTACATGATAGAGCAAAATCCCAAAAAGGGAAGGCATCTCTGATCAGTATTAGCAAAAAACTACGGGCACTCATAAAATCGTCTAAGGCCAGCTTCGAGAGAAAAATTGCACAGGACACTAAGGATAATCACAAGGCTTTCTTTAGTTATGTTAGGAACCTGGGTGGGAATTCCCAGATATGCTCAGAATTAGTCCAAAATGACAAAAAATACACCGAACCCACAGACATTGCCAAAATCCTAGCTGACAGGTTCAGTGCAAACTTCTCCCCCCCACCACCAAAAGGGCAAATATCGATCCCAGCAGAGTACTGCCCCCCTGACATCTCAGATGCTCAGGTAAGAGCCGCACTCTCCAAAGCAAAAAACACAGCATCAATGGGACCAGATGGTGTCCCGGGCTGCGTCCTACATGAACTCCAAGAAGAGCTAAACCCAAACATAAAACTACTGTTCAATCTCAGCCTTACTACAGGATATGTACCCAAAGAGTGGCGTACAGCAACAGTGGTCCCTCTCCACAAAGGTGGTGCCTCAACGGATCCTGGAAACTATCGCCCCATACGCCTGACTAGCTTGGTCTGCAAAGCTATGGAAAGGATCATCATGGACCTCATAAAGATATTGGGGACCTACAGACACTGGATCCTACCCAGTTCGGCTTTGTTAAGGGCAGATCTTGCCTCTTAAACCTGGCTGATTTCTTTGAAACAGTCACCAAGGCCATTGACGAAGGGAAGGTGGTCCACACAGTCTACCTAGACCTCGCAAAAGCCTTCGATACAATACCCCACTCGGGCATTATAGATAAGCTCACCAGCTTAAATATAAACCCCTAGGTCACTAGATGGGTTGCAAACTGGCTCAAGGACAGAACCCACATGATTAGAATTTCTGGAGCCATGTCAGACTCCAAACCAGTTACAAGTGGTGTCCCACAAGGCTCAGTCCTGGGACCTCTCTTGTTTGGTATATATTTTGCGGAGGTACAGGCCAACACGGAAGGACTGTGGCTGACCAAGTTCGCAGATGACTGCAAACTGGGCGCCATAATTGACTCTCCAGCCGACACAAGCATCCTCCAAAAGGGCCTCATAGAAACAGACAACTGGTGCCAGAGCCATGGCCAAAAGCTAAATGCCAAAAGTGTATAGTCATCCCCTTTGGCAAAAACAAAGTGCCCACAAATTACCACATAGGTGGTAATCCATTAAGTACACAAGAAGTAATTAGGGACCTGGGGACCCAAGTTGATAGCAATCTCTCATTTGACAACCACGTGGCCAAAGTAGTTAGAAAAACATTTTATATAGCCCACCTAATCATGAAAGGATTCACATCTAGATCAGGGGAGGTCATCGTGCCTCTTTGCTCATCCCTCATCAGGCCCATAATTGAGTACAATGCCCCTTTTGGGATGTACCTTACCAGACACCTGCAGCAACTGGAAAGACCCCAAAAGTACCTCACCAAGAGGATCAAAGGGCTCAAACAGATGCCATATGCTGCCCGGTTAAAGAAACTCCAGCTCTACTCAGTGGCATACCGCCTGCTCAGAGGCAATCTGTGCTTGACGTATAAAGCCATGTCTAACCCGGAATTAATGGACATGCTGCACCTCAGAAAATCCAAATCCCATCGAGCTACGCGCTCGAGAGACTTGAACCTCAGCACTGAAATAAATAGGACATGCTGGAGGGACAGATTCATAACCCAGAGGCTCCCTTCACTCTGGAATAAAATCCCAGTCCAGGTTAGGCAGAGTCCCTCATTGACTCTCTTCAAGAGGAATCTTGATGAGTGTATGGGAGATTGTAGGTTTACCCCGGGTATCACTTCTGTGTCACTGTTAGACAGAGGCACAGTATACTAACCTCGAAAAAGGGCATAGCAAAATTAATTTAAAATGGGTGGCGAAAGCCAAACACACTCTGGCTAGGCTTATAAATGCCCTAGGGCAGATAGCCTAGTATGAACCTATGTGCGTTGCTATAAGAAAGCAGTTGGAGAAATTGCCCATTGCCTCACCCTGAGGACTTCTTGACACAAGGCGTAAGACCTGTTTCCCCCTTGTTTGTTGATACATCAAACTACCAGCATGTTGTTTGCCTGGATCACAACTGTTCCGAAGGGGAGAGAGTCTTGGAATGCCTGCAATGCTAACAGCACTGCTCTCATTTCCAGAACATTGTTATGCACATCAGCCTCTTTGGGGGACCAAGTGCCTTGGACCGTCTTCCCCAGGAAGTGGCACCCCCAACCAATCTGGGAAGCATCCGTGGTTACTATAGCCTTGAGCCGAGGAAGGATGAAAGGACAGCCTTGTATAACCTGATCTGAATGAGTCCACCTACAAAAGCTCTCGCTTCCATGCCCAAGAGATTCTTATTTTTGCTGACATGCGATCACGAAGAAAATCGACCACTATGTTGCTAACATCCATTGAAGAACTCTCATGTGAAATCTTGCTAAAGGAACTAGAATTATGGCCAGTGACAGTGGCCTTAAGGCTTGTAGGATCAAGCAAGCTGAAATGTTGATACTGCAAATCATTTTCCTGACCTAGAACTTGATGATCTGCACTCTTGAGAGAGGGAGAGACACTGTCACCAATGTCGTGTTGAATATTGCTCCTATGAATTCCAGTGTTTGAGCTGGCTGTAACTGAGACTTGTTGTAGTTTATGGTTATTCCCAGTTGTGAACAAGTCCAGAGTACCCGATTCCTTGCTTTTAATACATGCTTGGTCAGGGTGATAATGAGCCAGTCATCTATGTATGGAAACACTCTAAATCCTTGCAGTCTCAAGTGAGCTGCTACCACTTCCATGCATTTGGTGAATACCCTGGGGGCTATGGTGAGGCCAAAGGGAAATGCTCTGAACTGAGAGTAACTGGCTCCAGGCTGGAAGTGTAAATACCTTCTGGATTGTCCGTTCATTTTTATGTGACCAGTATGCATCCTGAAGGTCTATCAAATGCATCCAGTCGTCTTTGCCCAGGAATGGCGGAATGGACTGAATCGTGACCATCCAAAACTTTATATGTTGAAGTCACTGAGATCCAAAATTGGGCTCCAGTCCCATGCTTTGGCACTAAAAAGAATCTTGAGTAAGTTCTGGATTCTATCTGGTCAGGTGAGACCTCTTGGAAGATTCTTTTTTCTAGTAGCTTTTGTATTTCTAGTGCTACTTCCCTCTGACTGGGTGGAATACCGAGAAATTTGCATACAAATGGTGGAAGGAAAAGGGAATTAGATAACCTAAAACCAAAACTCCAACTACTGAGTATGAGAGCAGAGTAAAACAAAAACATGATACAAAGCAAAAGAAACTCCAGGCTGCCACAGCGTCCTAACAACTTCCTTCAAGAAAGAACTGGTAAGTGCTTTCACAGTGTACAATACTACTTCAGGCCACTAAGTAACAAAGCAGAGAAACTTTTAAATACAAGGCAAAATCAGTCAAATACAGACATTAAAATAACATGACAAAAAGCATCTAAGCAGTGATTATGTCACCTCAATATGCACCAATAAAAATGCCTTACACTGCCAAACCTGGCCCAACTCAGTGTTGTAATGGGTGTGACTTAAAAACAGGTTTTAAAAGATACCCTGTGAAACCTGATTCTACAAATGCTTTTAACAGTAAAATCCACCGTTGTTTAGCACATTCAGTTTTGTTCTTTAAGTCACCTTTCCTATCACCTTCATAAATAATTTCCAGTACAAAATACAAACATATGATGTAAATCATGTTTAACGAGTTTCACTAAAGCATTAATCTTTATTCCTTTAGATATATCATTCAGATGTTCCAAAATCCTATCTTTAAAATGCTCGGTTTGTCTTACCTATGTAAGATGTGTTACACGATGAACATCCTGTGTAATAAACAACATTCTTGGTTCTACAACTGGCAAAAAATACAGTTTTGTACCTACCATAAATGTAGATGTTCGAGTGCTAATACAGCTGCAGTCATAACAGATGGGTTATCCTGCCGTCAGGCGGGTCCTCGGTCGGCCGAATTCCAAAGTCTAGGTCCAGCGTCGGTTGTCGTCGCTTCTTCCCTGACGTCAGTGCGGCAGGGGTATAAAAGAACCAGCCAACGCCATCTTCTTCAGTTTTTCTTGCCCCAGATGTCAGGTGCCCCCAGAAGGAAGGCAAAACATAAACTTAAATAGCTGCAAACGGCTGGGAACCCAAGAAGAAACGCTGCTCAAGTTGTGAACAATTCCACAGTTTAATATCTCAAAATCCACACGAAGCACAAAAAACAAAAAGTCACCACATAAATCCACAAACAAAATAGGTTAAGCGCTTTCATCTGCTGACACAGATTTCATCAGAACCATGAATAACTCCAAACATTTCCTTAAATAGCAGCTTAGGCGCCAAAATTAATTGATTAATTGGCCAAAATGCAAGGCTTAACTACACACAAATAAAAATATTAAAAATATTGAAAATATTAAAACTGTACAATTTAAAACAGCTTAAAAGTGCGAGGTGCATACATCAAATACATATACATATGGGCTGTGATAACAGTTAATAACAGAGCAAAAAAAAGCAAAAATTCATCTAAGGTTACCTGATGAATGATCTAATAAACTAATGGGTTATCTACTGTATAATGCGACAAATATGTGTAATAAATATATATATATATATATATAAATAATTGTTAATATGTAATACATATGTGAGTATGAAAAATATATATGAATAAATAAATATATATATATATATATATATATTGTAAAATTGTAGTGAGGATGTAATGAACAATAGAATATGGATATAAGTGAGGATACGGACAAAAAATCAACTGTCCATAATAAGGAAGGGTTTAATACTAATGTGGTCATTAAGACCAGGTTTAGTCGTGGCATCACATAATATTTGCCATTTGCTTTCTAAAAGTGCTAAATGGCATTTCCAGTTACCTGCTGTAGAAGTGTGATCTATAATGTCAATAATATTGAAAAGAAAGGAATGTTCAATGCCTTTGTCTAGAATATGTCTACTTAAAGCATTGTTGGAGTCCTGTTTCCTTATTTTGTATGTATGCTCATATATTCTAGTCTTGAATTTCCTTTCAGTCTTTCCAATATAGTAAGCATCACATGCTACACAGGTAGCAATGTAAACTATTCTAGATGTGTTGCAATTCCCCCCCTTACTGTATAAACTGTTGGCAGTGATGTTTTTCAACTTTACAACTTTGGTTTCATTGATAAACTTGCATTGCTTACAAGTACCACATTTCTTAGTGTATTTGGTTCCTACGGCCTCTCTATTGTAATCCTTTCTCCTTTCCAACATCTTTTTAATATTAAGAGAAGTTTTATAAACAAATTTAGGTGCTTGTCCAACAATGTTGCAAATATCATCTGAAGTTTTGAAAGGATTCCAATGTTTCAACAAAATCTCTTTCAAAACATCAACATAAGGACTATACGTGAGTACACAAATACAACCTCCTTGTTCTTTTTTCTTCTCTTTTAAAGTAAAAGGTCTTCCTAATAAAGGAGGGTATTTATTACCCCATTCTTTCATAACATGTCTCTGAATAGGTTTAATCAAATCATCAGGGTACCCCCTATTGGAAAACATATTGTGTATATTGTTTAACTCACTTTCCATAGTCTCTCTATTGGATGACATTCGGGCGGCACGTATACACTGACCCTTAAAAACATTTTTAAAAATATGTGGTGGATGACAACTATCATAAAATAAATAATCATTCGAGAATGTCTTTTTCCTAAAAATCTTGGACTGAAATTCAGTTTCAGTGGAATAAACATATGTATCTAAGTACGCAATACCTTCAGACTCCACATTATATGTGAATTTAAGGAAGTCAGTCGTATTATTCAAATACTCAATAAATTCCTGTATCAATTGGACCAGTCCGTTCCAAAGGACAAATAAATCATCCAAGTACCTAGTATAGTATATTATATACTTGTAATATACACTAGGGAATATAAACAATGATTCCCATTCTAACATCACCAAGTTTGCAAAGACTGGGGCACATGAAGCCCCCATGGCTACCCCTCTGCTCTGCCTAAACAGTTCCCCCTGAAATTGAAGGTAATTGTGGTCAAGGACCAAACCCATCATGTCAACTATTAAGTTAATTCTCTCAAAACTTAAACCTGAAAATCTCTTTAAACTATTAAAAAAATAGTCCAACCCTTTCTCCTAAGGAATACTGGAGAAAAGGTCAACAACATCAATTGTTATGAAGGTCAACCCTTTTTGCCAAATCATGGGGGTCAATTTACTCAAAAAATTCCAAGAATCCTTAGTGAGATGTTCAACATTGTTATACACATGTTTAGTCCATCTGTCTATTGTAACCCCTAAATTGTAAGTTTTTGACTTGGAACCTGAAATTATTGGTCTAAAAGGGGGTTTATTAATATTTTTGTGTATTTTAGGTATCCCTATAATCGACGCAATCTTAGGGAATTCTACTCTGACAAATTCATAGATCTCATTTGTAATCCTATTATCATTTTTGCACGTTCCTTGGTTAAAACATAAACTTATGTAATAATGCAATGTAATATAATCAAAAAACAGTAGTTTGCAAGCAAATACACCATAAAAGAATACCCCAATCAGGTTGTATGAGGAGGTGTTTGTCATAAGGCCTGTCCCAAGAGGGGATGGTGGGAGGGAAACCTGGACTGCAGCTGTATTAGCACTCGAACATCTACATTTATGGTAGGTACAAAACTGTACTATGTTCATCGTGCATACAGCTGCAGTCATAACAGATGGGTAGAATCCCAAAGCTAAAAAGGGGTGGCAGGCACTAAGTGGAACTAGGAGGAGCAAGGATGCCCTGCAAGACTGCTGTGGCAAAGCCCGCTCTAGATTTAGAGTAAAGTGGAAGGTGATGGTGCTTGGAGAAAGTGTGCACAGAACTCCAAGTGGCTGCTTCCAAAATGTCCTTGGTAGGAGCCCCCCTCCTGAGGAAAGCTGCAGAGGTAGCTGTGGCCCTTGTGGAGTGAGATCTGATGCTTGTAGGCACAGTTTTTCCATGAAATGAGTAACAAAAGCGTATGCAGTGGGCTATCCATTTTGAGATTGTCTGTTTGGAGATAGCCTTTCCTTGAGCACCTGTAGCATAGGACACAAAGAGTTGCTCTGATTTTCTGAATGGCTTTGTCCTGTCCAAATAATAACGAAGTTGTCTGTGAATGTCCAAGGAATGTAGTAGTCTTTCCCTTTGTTTTGTGGGTTAGGATAAAAGGTAGGTAAGTGGATAGTCTGATTCAAGGCTACACTGGATACTACCTTTGGCATAAAGGAAGGGTTGGTTCGTAAGGAAACTCTGTCCTGATGGAAAATGATGAAAGGTTGCACAGCCATGAGGGCCTGTAGTTCCGAAACCCTGCGTGCTGAGGTGATAGCCAGAAGGAAGGCTGTTTTCCATGACAAATATTGCAGTTCTGTTGAAGCAGCTGGCTCAAATGGAGGCAGGGTCAGTTTTTCTAAAATGAAGTTGAGGTCCCAAGCAGGTACTGGTGGTTTCCTTGGGGGGGTTTATATTCTTAGCCACTCTGAGGAACTGTCTTAAGAGAGGATGAGAGAATAAAGGAGGATCAGTGTTGTATTGTGCAGAAATGGCTGAAGCATGGATCTTGATGGAGGAGAAGGAAAGTCCACTGTTTAACATCTCAGCTAGGTACTGTAATATTTGATGTAAATTTAGTACCCAAGGATTCTGGCCCTTTTCTGATTCCAGGCACAAAACCGTTTCCATTTGGTGGAGTAGGCTTTTCTAGTAGAAGGTCTTCTGGCCTCCAAGATGACATCCTGCACCTCCTTGGAGAGAAGGGTCTGTTGGGAAATCAAGGAATCCTCCATGCGGCTAGATTGAGGGTTTTCAGCTGACTGTGAAGAGTTTTGAAGTTGTGCTGGGACAACAGAAGAGGCACTAGAGGCAGGATCCATGGTGGGGAATGCGTCAGGCTCTTCAGGAGTGGATACCAGTGTTGTCTTGGCCAGTCTAGAGCAATGAGAATCATGTTTGGCCTCTCTGCTCTGGCTTTTAATAGAACTTTGGGCAGCAGAGGAAGAGGTGGAAAGGCATAGACTGTCAATGTTGTCCAACTGAAAGAAAGTGCATCCACTTTCCAGGCCTGTGGATGATAGGTCCTTGAGCAAAATTTTTTCAGTTGGTAATTTCTGTGGGTAGCAAAGAGATCTATGTCTGGCTGTCCCCGTGCCTGAATTATCTTTGCGAAAACTTGAGGATGCAACTTCCATTCGTGTGGATCTGTCATATTTCTGCTTAGGTTGTCTGCCAGCGTGTTTTCCTTCCCTGGCAGGAATTGTGCTTGAAGTTGGATTTGCAATTCCAGAGCCGTGTTCCAAAGGGACATGGCTAGTCTGCACAGGGGGTATGAATGAGTTCCTCCCTGTTTGTTTATGTACCACATCACTGTGGTGTTGTCTGTCCTTATCAATAGCTGGCCTGGATGCAGTAGGTCTTTGAAGGCCATAATAGCATTTTGTACTGCTAGCATTTCCTTTTGGTTGATGTGTAGGTGCTTCTCTTTTTGGGACCATTTGCCCTGAATGCACTGATCTGTCATGTGCGCCCCCCAGGCGTAGTCCAAGGCGTCTCTTGTGATGATTTGATTTGCTTGAGGCATGCAGAAGGGGAGACCTATGTTTCTTTGGCATGCTTGAGCCCACCACAGAAATTCCTTTTGAAGACATGGAATGAGTGGTATAATTGTTTCCAAACTGTGGCTGTGTTGAGACCATAAGTTTTTTAGGTACCATTGAAGTTTCCTCATATGCAGCTTTGCACATGGGATCAGCAGGATGCAAGATGCCATGAATCCCAGAGCCTGCAGGACTTTCCTTGCAGTCAGCCTGGTGAAGGTTGCCATTTTGCTGAAGTATTGAGATAGTTGCCCTTGCTTCTCTGGCGTGAGGTAGGCCATCTGGGTGTTTGTATTCAAGCTGGCACCCAGGAAAATTATTGTTTGAGAGGGTATTAGTTTTGATTTCTTTTTGTTGACTGTGTATCCCAGAAAGTTCAACAATTTTATTACAAATGCCAGGTGTTTCAGAAGTATGTGCTTGCTGTCCGCTTGGATCAGGCAGTCGTCCAGATATGGGTATATTTGTATCCCTTGAAGTCTGCAGAAGGCAATTACTGATGCCAGGCATTTCGTAAACACTCTGGGCGCAGTAGATAAGCCAAAGGGCAATGCAGAGAATTGATAATGGGTTGAACCTGCATGAAATCTGAGGTATCTTCTGCAATCTTGTCTGATAGGGACATGCAGGTATGCCTCCTTGAGGTCCAATGTTACCAGCCAAGACTCCTTGCCCAGCATGGGAAGAAGCTGCTGTAATGTGAGCATCTTGAATTTTGGTACGAGTAAATATGTGTTTAGGATGGATAGGTCCAAAATAGGTCTCCAATCTTTGTCCTTCCTTGGTACCAGGAATAGTCTGGAATAAAAACCTTGACCCTGTTCTTTTGCAGGTACCTCTTGAATAGCTTTCATGTCCATGAGAGCTGAAATTTGTTTTTGTGCCTCTGCCCTTTGATTTTGTGGCAGGTTTGGCATGCCTTTCATTTTTGGAAGGGTGTGAAAGTGGAATCTGTAGCCTCTGTCTATAATGTCCAGGATCCATTTGTCTTTTGTGACAATATGCCAATTTTTTGAAAATAATGTCAGTTTTCTGCCTAAAGGTGCTGCCATTAAAGCTTTGCTTGGCATGCAAAGGGGAAAGTCATTGTGTCTGCTTTCTGAATGACTGTGATCTATCTTCTCCACCTCTTGGTGTAGGTGCTTGCCATTGTCTGGCTCTAAATGATCCTTGAGATTGCCCTCTACCCCTCGGGTGCCTGTATCTGCCTCTTTGAGGTCTGTCCGTGGCTGGACAGGACCAATTTTTTGAAGGCCAGTTTCTGCTGAAACGTGGAGGTTGTACCTGTAGGAAATCTTTCACTGTTTGCATTGATCTTGCCTTTTCCTCCATTTTCTTTAGTACCTCCTCAGCTTTAACACCAAACAATACATCTTTTTGAAGGGGTGCATCTAGTAATTTAGCTTTGACATGATCTGGTAAGGTTTGCTCTTTGAGCCAAGCATGTCTACGTATGACAGACCCTGTAACAGCAGCTCTACATGAGGCCTCTAAAGCATCAAAACCACAGTGCAAGGTATGTTTACCCACTTGCTCTGCACTATGCAACAAATCCTGCAACTCCTTTAAATCTGGTTGCTCAGGTTGTGTCATTTTGCTTTTCAACTGAGATAACAAAAACTGTTGATACTTTAACATATGGAACTGACAGTTTAATGCCCTCATGTTTAAAGTGGCCGAGGTGTATACCTTTTTCCCCCACCTTTCTAAAGCTCTGGAATCTCTCTCTGAAGGTAATGGGTTTTTGGCAGTAGAGGCCTTAATTCCCTTGGGACCCTGTGAAATAGTTTCTGGGTCAGCAGCATGGCTTTTGTATAGGAATTGGTGTGAATCAGGAACCCGGTAATACCTGTCAGGTTTAACAGGAGCTGGAGGTAAATAATCTGGGTTGAGGCTGGCTTCTGTGTACACATCATCTAATATATCCAAGACAGGAGGGATAGCCAGAGGCCTGTGCTGGGGAAGCAAGAGAAAATCCCTGAGCCTTTTCTTGGAATCTGAGTAATCTTGGCCTTCCCAGTGAAAGTGTTCCCTCAAGGTATGTAAGGTTTCCCCAAAAGAATAGTCCTCGGGGGGAAGGAGACCGAGGGAATGGACTCCTCAGCATCAGAGTCTTCAAAAGGGGAATATGAATATTTCTGGTCCTCAGAATGTTCTGAGGTAATAGAGGCTTGATCTGAGGAAGGATAGTCTTCCTCCAATCTGGGCCTTTTGTCCGAGGGGAGTTGAGAACCCCTGATAAGAGTAATCAAATCCTCAGCCATTTTGAGCATCTGTTTTTTAGGCATGGGGCCTTGAGAGGGGCTCTGTGGACCTTGTCTTTTAGTTTTTATGGCTGCTTTAGATTTTGTGAAAGCCTTAATGGAAAAGGAGGAAGGCCTGAAGACACCTTGAGAGGTGGCAGGCCTGTCTAAACTCTGAGTTTCCCGGCCAAGAGTGGCGTCGGTATCTGTAGTCGGAGTGGGGGCCGAGGGGCCTGTGACTTCGGGCACAGAAGATACCGCTAAAGAAGCGTCATCGGTACTCAGGGGCTGCAGAGGCGCCTCACTGAGAACCGGAGCACCGGTAGTCGGCTTTAGCATGGTGTCGGTAGAAGCCGCGGACCTCGTATGTCGGTCCTTATCTTTGCGTCTTTTACTCAAAACTGGAGTCGGAGTATCCGACGACATAATGTAATTAAACTTTTTACCAAAATAGTGTTGGGCGAACTCCGCCCGAAGCTTAATAGTGCATTTGTTGAATCTAGCACAAAAACGGCAGGCCGAGATGTCGTGGTCTGGACCTAAGCAAGGAATACAGAAAGAATGGAAATCCTTATGCGGTATTTGCTTCCCACATGAAATGGAATTATTAACTTTGTCTGACATCGGTCTGAGGCAAGAAAAGTTTCCCCAACGGGGTACTTAGCTTTCAAGAAGACTTCGGCTGAAATATTTTCGTAAATCTCAGGAGCTGGCCGACCGGCACTTGTGAAATGCTTCTGCTTCGGGCACCGCGCGGCATGAAAGACTGAAGAAGATGGCGTCGGCTGGTTCTTTTATACCCCTGCCACACTGACGTCAGGGAAGAAGCGACGACAACCGACGCCGGACCTAGACTTTGGAATTCGGCTGACCGAGGACCCGCCTGACGGCAGGATAACCCATCTGTTATGACTGCAGCTCTATGCATGATGAACATCAATCTAAATAAATCTCAGTACCAGTAACATGATGTACATAAGATGCACAAGACAAAATATACTTGCAAGCAGAGCACAAACCACATTTGAATGTACCCTCACGCTGCGAGTACATTTGAATTTTACAATTTGAATGTCTGTAACACAATTATTTTAAGGAACGATTATTTCTAAAGCTAAATCTAGGTTGGATGTCAATAATCTTCCTAATATGTGGATCAGCCAACAAAAATCGACTAATGTTTCCTGAAAATATCACATACAATATTGACATCATTTGAAAATGTAAGAACAGGTCAGTTCCTAACTGTATCAGCTGTTCTTACTGCAGAGGACTGACCCTCCTCTGTGCTCCTGGAAAAATAGTGTCTCCCCCTTCCATCCCTAGTTCTTAACACTTCATCAATACACAAATCTATTTCTCTAACACTATAGCCCCTGTCCAGAAACTCAGTTTTTGGTCTAGAAAAAACTGTATGAAGTTCAGTGTTATCATCATGAAGTCTCATAGCTCCAAAAAATTGTCCTCTCAACACATTCCTACCAATACAGGCAGGATACATACTTGATCTATGTAACAAAGTGTTCCTTTTAACTTCTTTTCTATACATCCTCGTACCCAAGAGACTTAATTCTTTCTTGTTAACTTAGTTTTGCTGGACATCTTAGATGTAAACCTTAAAAAATTGGTGGTTCCATGTAGCATCCAAACAAAAATCAATCAATTCTTCCTCTGTACCCCCCAAAATCATAAATATACCATCCACGAAACATTTGTAAAAGTAGATGAGACGTACATCCTACCTATATTAGCAGGAAAGTGTTGATTCCTGAAAAGGGATCTTTGAAGGGTCAAAAAATGTATGCCTACTGCAGACAGGGTCTTTCCATCTTTTTCACACCTGGAGTGCGTGTCCTTCACTTTTTGCCAAACAACGAACTGCTGCCAAAGGGTGCAATGATGATTAAAGACTTGAAGGACTCCGCAAAAATCATACAAGTGCATCCAGGCATGCCTCCTGACTGATGGAAATGCCTGAACCCCAGCCATTGAGGCACTTTCAGCTGTGTGCGAGGTAAGCCGCATGGACAAATTTGCTATAAATTGAAAGGTAGCCAAATGTGAGGCCAAGGAAGGCTAAGTTTCAGCAGTACTGGTCTCTGAAGGGGATTTTGAAAGTTCCTTGATCAAGTCCCTTTGTAGTCTCTTGAAGTGTGACAAGTAACTCAGTGACCTAAGGGCAAGAGTCACTGAAGTATACACATGCTTCCCATATTTGTCCAATGTCTCAAGAGGAACTCTGTTCAGCTAGTTCCTTCTTTGTGGCTGCTGCCATGAACATAGCATCTATGAGGACCCCCTACTCCAAAACTCCTTCCTTACAGGTGGGGCGAGAATCCGATCTGATCTCTTGGGGATTGACTTGACTGAGTCGGGCTCCTTCCATACCTGCCTAGAGATCAAGTCGATGAGCTCATCAGCGGCTGGAGTTACCCAGCAGGTAGATAGGCCAGCTCCACAAGCCTCCAGAAATACTGATTCCTCTGGTGAAGGGATGTTGGAGAATCAACCACCTCTCTGCTTAAGGATTTCAAGGATGTCTCCAAATGAGATGTCTTCAGGAGGTGATCTTGGGGACTCCATCAAAATTAGTATCCTCAGTGAGTGATTCCTGAGGGGAGTCCAAGTGCCTCCTCCTGCACTTCCTCTTCCTAGGACTTCCTCAGTGGGATGCTCTGGTGAAGTATCGGAAGAAATCATAACACCCTGCTGGATTGACTGGAGACTGAGCCGGCTGTCCCTGTAACATAGAATAATGGGGCTCAAGACACACTGACATCTGGGATCCAGATGGAAGATCTGAAGGGGGAAGGGACCATCCATCTTGCCGGAGCAGAAAACACTCTCGACTACCTCGAAGGCAGATTGCTCCAGAGAGGAGGAAGACAATGGATCTGAGAAGCCAGGCTTCTGGCCCAGTGTCGTTTTCTACCCCAAAAGCAATCTTCCCAAGGCAGAAGTCGGAGCCAAGCTGTCCAATGCAGAGGCTACGAGGGGCAGTTAAACAATGCTAGCTGAACAACTGTTACATTTAGAAAAGGGGATTGTAACTACTGCCTTTCCTTTTACATAGGAAAGAATGTATGAACACTTGTATGGTGTGAAAAAAAAGCAATTATAACAACGCCCTATTTAGGCATTCTTTAACATGCGCTGGTTTCAAAAAATGTATTTTTGGCATACTGGAAATAATGCCGCATGACACCAGAGGGAGTGCCTGGGAAAGTAGACTTCAGTTTCAGTACAAAGAACTCCTCTGGCAACTTAAATGGTTATCTATTACAAACTCAAAGTTACGGAACTTCAAATATCACATGGTCGACACCATATGATCGAAGTTCCGTAACTTTGAAAATAAAAAAAAAAAAACTTGAACAAATAAAACTTACCCTGATGGGTTAAAGCAGGGGGGCAAGCCACCCTGCACCCCCCCAAACCCCCCGCTACTTAAATATACCAACTCCAAGATCACACTTGAAAGGAATATGGTGCGGAAAAGGAGGATTTCCCTTTCCTACACTGTAGCGAGATCTCGGAGTTGGTATATTTAAGTAGCGGGGGTGTGGAGGGTGCAGGGGGCTTACCCTTTAGTTTTTTTTTTAGGACCATTCGATTTTTTAATAGCTCGATCATAAAGGACGACCTTTAGTGATTCGAACTTTTAAAAATTCGGTGTTCCAATACAGACCCACTTAAACTAGATGTTACTACAAAACCAGGTTTAAATTATCTTGTTTCTATTAATTCTGTGCTTAAGTTGAGGTCTGCAAAGTTATGATTGCATGTTACTTTTTATTTTTTTGTTATGGTTTAGTTCACTGACTTAACTTTGAAAATGTTAGCACACACTTAAATCTACTGACCAAGTTTTCACTCTATGTTGCTACTTTTTATTGTGACAGGTTACTGATTGATTTAATTTAATTGATCCAATCTTGTAATTAGTTTTCTATTGACTGTTCTAATTAAGTTGGAATGGTACCTTAGAATCTTTAGTTCTGATGAAGTCCCAGTGAAGGCCGAAAGCACTTAAAATCAAGTTTATTGCAGCACAAAAGTTAGCATATTATTGCTTTGTGCTTGGGTCAACGTGGAGTTCATTTTTACTAGTCGATGTTTGTATCCTACGTTGAGCACAACTGTTTTTGGGTTATTTCAATGACCGTCCCCAAAAGCACAATATCTTGCCCCTTACATAAGGATCCCATATAGAAATGTAGAAAAAAATCCAGAAAAAACAGACTTTGTATACAGGTTTTTCACATAAGCATTACCAGACATGACAATCAACAACAAAGCATTGCCTAGTATAAAATAATTTCATGGGAAAACACATTTGTCTACAGGAAGACAAAATAATATACATTTTCCTCAGAAAATTATGTAGTGACAGCTTTTCCCCCAGATGGATACTTATCTGTGCAGCCTAGAAGGATCACTACCTGACACTCAATTCCAAGAAGCCTGAAGGGGGAGTGCACTTCAGTCACAAGAAAGCTCTGAAGCTTTTTGTGCACTAACCACTGCTTGTGTGGGTTTCTCTTAGAGCCCCACAGTGGTTAGAGTGCTTTGAAATTTGGTGGTCATATCCTTGGAAAGATGCAGCCCATACAGTTTAGTATACTGTAGCAGTTATCTAAATGCTGATCAGCATTTGCATAATCCTGTGCAATACTTCTTTTCAAGAGGGGGAACCCCCAAACCACCATGCAAGCATTATTCTATGCATCTTATTTAATAAATCAACATTGCCATTGTTCCTTAGTAAACAAATAATTCTTGCTTCCCCCATGCAGCACAAATGAGTTATTCACAGCTGTTTAACAAGTTGTTTGGACTCTTTCCATTTGCCAGTAAATTTGTTGTATGATTTTTGTCCAACTGCTGCATTGGCAATCTGTGATGTCCATTTATTCCCTATAGAGAGACAGGTGATCATGGAGACTGCCATGTGTATAACAGACAAACACACACATGCACGCAAACACACGCAAGCGCATACACACAAACACACACACAAAAACACACGCACACAAACAAACACACGCACACAAACAAACACACGCACACAAATGCACACATGAACACAAACGCACGCACACAAACACACGCAAACACACGCACGCAAACACACGCACGCAAACACACACGCACGCAAGCACACACAAACACACACGCACACACAAACACACACACGCGCACACGCATGCACACACACACACACACACACACACACACACACATGCACGCAAACACACGCAAGCGCATGCACACACACACACGCACACAAACACACGCACACAAACACACACGCACACAAATGCACACATGAACACAAACGCACGCACACAAACACACACGCACACGCAAACACACGCACGTAAACACACACGCACGCAAGCACACACAAACACACACGCACGCGCACACACACACACACACACACACACACACACACACACACACACACACACACACACACACACACACACACAGAGTGTATGCGCATACATACAAGCCAAGGAACATAGTCAGTCCCTAGGACTCAGACAGCAGTAGCGGTTACTCTGCCTGTTAACTGTACAGAGCAATCTTAAAAGGCTACGGTTATTAAAGAAGGGTTACTGTATTTCAGGTTTCTTGTGACAATGCCTTGTATATTTAGTCAATGTACATTATTCAGGCATAGAAATTAATGCCTACACTACACAGACATACCCAAGGTACAAACCACTCCTTTGTTCCTGCAGTCTCTGGTAGGAAATAGTGAAAACATTAAGCTGCATCTCTGACAGTACCACTTTTATGGGATTAATCTGCAGATACTGGGACCACAGAATTCCCTCAGTAGAAATAAAAAGTCATGTCTTACCATAACGTTCCATCGGTGTTGGAGATCTTTGTTCATTCATTACAGATAGGACCTCGGTTCCGTCCTCAGAACCGATATGGCCGTTTCCCAGCTAGTGCATGCCAAAAACCCTCAGCTAAGACCTACCCATAATGCCCCTCTTCTAGTCACTTCAGACAGAGTTCGCCCACCCTAAATAAAAGGTGTAGCAACAGAAAAAATAGTAGGAGGCAATGTCTGAGCAAATACTCTAACCAGGAGTTCCTAAAGCCCACTAAGAGTCCAGGCAGGGGGAAGGAAGGGGGGGGGGGAGTAATAAATGAACAAAGATCTACAACATAGATGGAACATTATGGTAAGACATGACTTCTTTATCTGAAGTAAATCTTTGTTCATTCATTACAGATATGACAGAGTCCCCAGCTACTCGAGTCCTGGGTGGCCCTAAGGAAGGATATTCCTGAGCACCACAGAGCCAAAAGATGCTCTTCCCCTGGAGGCCAAATCCAATTTGTAATGAGATATAAAGGTATGAGGTCTTGCCCAAGTGGCTGCTGCGCATACATCATCCACAGAGGCTCTGGAATGAAAAGCTACAGAAGTAGCCATAGATCTGGTAGAATGAGCCTTTATTCTGGAAGCTTATTCTGTTGGTAGATAAAGGTAATGACGTTTCTAAGCCAAGAGGATAAAGTCACTTTGGAATCAGGTTTATCCAATCTGGGTCCTGCAAAGGCCACAAACAACTGATCTGTTTTCCTGAAAGATTTAGTCCTGTCCAAATAACAACGAAGCTGCAGATGCACATCAAGGGTGTGCAAAAGGTACTCCCCTCTAGTAGAATGCCGAGGGAAGAAAACTGGCAGGTCAATAGATTGGTTAATGGAAAAAACAGAATTTACCTTGGGCAAGAAAGAAGGGTCAGTATGAAGGGACACCCTATCCATGTGAAAGATCAAGTAAGGACTCTTGACACTCAAGGCCTGCAGCTCAGATACTCTTCTCGTTGAGGTAAGTGCTACTAGAAGTATGGTTTTCCATGACAAAAATTTCAAATCATATGAATCAAAGGGCTCGAAGGGAGAACCTGAGAGAGACTGAAGCACTATAGTCAAGTCCCAGGGTCCTAAGGGAGGCTTGACCGGAGGTTTAACATGTAATACTCCCTTCAAAAAGGTCTTACATAGGTGGTGTGACAACTGGAGAATTATCAAGACCATTATGAAAACTGGCAATAGCTGCTAACTGTACAGTGATTGTTGAAGCTGAGGCTCCTGCATGTTAAAAGAGTAGTCGGTTATTGTAGGATCTTTTGAATAGGCATAGAGAAAGGGTCTAAGTTCTGGTCTTTGGCCAGAATAGAGAACCTAGTCCATTTACTAGAATAACCCTTTCTAGTGGAAGGTTTGTGTGAGGCCAGAAGAATTTCGCGAACAGGAGATGGGATGTCAGGCAGCCTGGCAATCACTGGAAGTGAAGGAACCAAGTTGTGAGCTTGAGACTGTGCAGGTTCAGATGAATCAGTCCCGGATGATGAGATAACAGGTCCTGGGAATGATCCAGGATCCACGGGCTGTGAATCAGATGAGGCT
This sequence comes from Protopterus annectens, assembly GCF_019279795.1. Classification (NCBI taxonomy): domain Eukaryota; kingdom Metazoa; phylum Chordata; order Ceratodontiformes; family Protopteridae; genus Protopterus; species Protopterus annectens. The sequence goes on along the minus strand of NC_056745.1, from coordinate 338,486,287 downwards.
ATAGAAATGGGAACCAGACTTGACGTGGCCAGTAGGGGGCAATGAGGATCACTTTGCTTCTTAACCTCTGAGCTTTCTGGAGAAATTTCGGGATGAGGGGAAACAGGGGAAAGGCATACAGAAGACCCGGGGGCCAATCGTGCATTAAGAGCGTTCCTCGGTGGTTGCCCCTGAGTGGGAATCAGGGCAAAATAGCTTCTGCATTTGTAGTTTAGAGGGGAAGCAAACAGGTCGCAACAAGGCTTGCCCCAGCACTGGAAGATCCAATCTGCTATTACAGGGTTGAAGGACCACTCGTGAGTCATCAGGATCTTCCTGCTCAGATTGTCCGCAATAAGGTTGGAACTCCCGGGAATGTGCATTGCTATAAGAAAGTGGTTGGAAGTTATCGCCCAGTGCCAAATCCTCATGGCTTCCCGACACAGGGGGTAAGACCTGGTTACACCTTGCTTGTTGATATACCAGACGACTGACATGTTGTCTGACTGAACTGCAATGGTCCCCGAGGGTAAGGATGCATGGAATGGTTGTAATGCTAAGAGAACTTGCCCTAGGTTCCAAGACATTTATGTGTAAGTTGGCCTCCATGGGGGACCAGGTGCTTTGGACAGTCTTTCCCTGAAAATGCCCCCTCCACCCTAACAGTGAAGCGTCCATGGTCACCGTGGCCATGGGCTGGGGAAGACAGAACGGTCTACAAAATAGATTCATTTGTGGCTTCATCCACCACAGCATTTCTTCCTTGCAACGGTTTTGTAAGGTGTATCATGTGGTTGAGTGGATGAGTTAGCAACGAACACTGTGTGGAAAGGAGCCACTGCAGGATTCTCATGTGCAGTCTCGCCAGTGGTACTAATATAATGGCAGCTGCCATGGAGCCCAAGAGTTGCAGTACAAGACGTGCTGGTACATAGGTCTAAGGAAGAAGGTCTTGGATTTGGTGTCTTATTTTCAAAAGCCTGTGGGGGGGGGGGGGGAAGCTTGACAGGATGTTGTGTCGAAGAATGCTCCAATAAATTCCAGTGTCTTCACTGGGGAGATTTGTCTTTGTTGATAGTAATCACCAAACAGAGAGCAAGAGCTTGAGTGTAAGAGAGGCTGCGGACTAGGAGATTTCTGGTCGGAGCGGTAAGGAGCCAATCGTCTAGCTAGGGAAACACCTGGAATCCTTGTAGTCGAAGATGAGCTACCACAACTTCCATGCATTTGGTGAACACTCAGGGGGGGCTGTCGAGAGACCGAATGGCAGTGCCCTGAACTGGTAGTGACTGGCTCCCAGCCGGAAGCGGAGAAACCCCCGGTAGCGGTGATCCATCTTTATGCAGTAGTACGCATCCTGGAGGTCTACAGAGCACATCCAATTGTCCCCTCCCTAGGAAGGAAGAATGGACTGTACTGTGACCATCCGGAATTTTTGAGGTTTGAAAAATTTGTTCAAAAGGCTGAGATCCAGGATTGGTCTCCAGTCCCCTGTCTTTTTTGGCACTAAAAAAAACCTCGAGTAAAACCCAGATCCTGTATGGTCTGGTGGGACTGGTTGGATGACTCTTTCTTAGCAGCTTTTCTATTTCTAAGGCTGATAGTTCCCTCTGATCGGCTGGTACATCAGGGATTCGTTTGACGAGTCTAGGAGTTAAATCGAATGGTATTTGGTAACCTCTGAATACTATTCTCTGCACCCAAACATCGGTAATAATAAGATGCTAGGCTGGTAGATGCAGAGAAAAACAACCCCCGACTGCTTCCAGAGGAAAGCAATCGGGCCGCTGCTCAGGAGCGCTGGTAGGGTCTGCCAGAGAAAATCTCTAGCGCCCTGGTTACGTGGATCCCCCCACCCCGAAAGAGGCATCTTCCATAAGAGTTGCCCCTCTGCCCCGGGGGGAGAATGTTCACCACGAGTGTCACGAAAGGATCCTTGGGATTTCTTGAACCACATCTTTTCTCCCTTCTGGTTCCTGGAGTAGGATCTCTGGGGGTTGGAAAAGCATATGCCCACAACAGACAAGGTCTTTCTGTCTTTCTCACTACGTGCAAGTGCGTCTCGTACCTTGGGTCCAAAAAGTACAGATTCGTCGACAGCTGCATTGACTAAGGAATATTTAAAGGGGTCTGCAAAGTCACACAACCGCATCCAAGCATTATGTCTCATGACAACACCAGATGCGGCAGCTCGAACTGCCCTCTCAGTGGTGTGAGATATCAAATGCATCAAGGAGTTTGAGATGGATTCAAGGGTAGCTAGCTGTGAGGCGACAGTATCGCACAACTCATCGGGCAGTACCCCCACCAAAGAGGAAGACATTTCATAAATTAGGTCTCTATGGAGGCGAGTAAAGTGTGTCAGATAGTTCAGCGACCGAATGGCGAAGGTCGCTGAAGCATAGGTCCGCTTCCCTAGTCTGTCCATGGTCCAGGACTCCCTGTTTGGAGGATGGACAGTGGAACTATCTTCTTCCAGTTCCCTCTTGGTGGCCGCCGCCACGACCATAGAATAAACTGTCAACTGCTTGTACCAGTGGGGTTGGTCTTCAGGTGTAGATAAAATTTTGTCTGACCTCCGGGGGACAGATTCTACGTTGTCCGGGGCCTTCCAGGCGCGCTGCACAATTAATTTAACAAGGTCATCTACCGGTGGGGTCACCCAGGAAGCAGATGGCCAGGCACAAAAGGCCTGCAGGAATACTGATTCCTCAGAAGGGTTAGAGGGCTTCCTGTCCCCCCGCTGCTTGAGGATTTCGAGAATGTCTCCGAATGAAACGTTGTTTGGGGGAGACCATGGGGACCCTTACCCCTCATCACAATCAGTGTCTTCTGTGACAGATTACTCCGGGGAATCAAGGTGCTTCCTCTTGCAGCATTTCTTCCGGGGTGGCTCTCCAGTGGGATCTTCTGAGGACGACTCCGGAGAAGGGGTTCCCTTCAAAGGGGGTTCTTGTGACTCCCATGCATGGGGCCCCAAAATAGCAGGTTGGGAGAGGTGCATGCTAGTTGGGGGTTCTGATACTGATGTCATTGGTGCTGACTCAGAGCCTTCGGAATGAAGGACCCTCTCCATCACCTGTACAGCAGGCCCATTTGAGGAGGGATGGGAGCCCGGAACTGGAGTCACACCCCACTTCGAACAGCCCACCTTCAGTTAAGGAGTTCTGACAGAGCTGGAAGCCATCGGAACCATGGACATAGATGGTGCCAGCGAGAAAATAGGCACCGGACTAGGTACCAAGGTATGGACGGTCCAAGCACCGCTTTGAGAAAACATTGGCTCCACTGGAGCCGATACAGCAAGGGTGGTTGGTGCCAGCAGGGGAAAACACTGCTGTCGGTGCAGAGACAGTATGTACCGAAGTGGACATCGGTACCAAGATCAGGGGTGGATGCTGGAGGAGGATAAACAGGGGAAGATGTGGTAAAAGATTCTGAGCCAGGAGGGACGGAAGGTCTAGCTGGAATGGGCAATCTCCTAGCTGCAAGAAGCTGGTCCACAACCCGCACCAGGTCTAGTTCAGAAAAACTCCTAGTGGATCTAAAGGAGGCTGCTGAAGGGGAATCAGGTCTTTCTAGAAAGGGGCTAAACTTCTGCCCCAAAAAAGGGTCATAAGTTGGAAAATATCTTTTCCTTGGCAGGTATTCGAGTTTTGGAGATGATGGAGCTGAAGAAACTGATGGCACTGTGGCCAGGGATGGTGCCGGTGCATGTACAGTCATCGGAGCCGATGTGGGATCCAGGGACGGCACCAAAATCAGTGGTGCCGAAGTTGGAACCAAAATAGGAGTGAATATCATGGTCGGCACCGAGGGAGAGGACACAGAGCCTGGTGCCGAAGAAGTCTGTGCCGAGAGCGCTGGTGAAGCACGGAGCCGACTCGGTTCCATAACGGATGGAGATGCAGGAACCGAGTGACTCCATTTTTCCTTATGTTTTTTGGTCTTTGGAGGGGGTAAGACCTCCGACCCAGATAGAGCCTCCGAAAAAGGTGTCTTGAGTAAACCTTTTAAAATAAGTTTATTTTTGCATTCTGCTAGTGTCCAATTACTAAAACTAGCACAAGTGTCACAGTCAGCTTTAATATGATCCACGCCCAAACAGTAGACAAAACGAACATGTGTATCCAAGTTAGCCATCTTAAGTCCACACTTGTCACACTGTTTAAATCCCAACTTAGCTTTGTCTGACATGGTAAGGCAACAAGGCTATCCTATAAAAAAATTAAGGGAAAAAATATCAGTGATGTTATTTTAAAAAAAAATACCACTAGTAAAAAGGAAAGGCCTGTCAAAGACAGGAGAGAGGGACAGTAACAATAAAGGTAAAAAATTAAATTACCAAGGAAAAGGGTAGGAAATAGGCTTAGGTTATAGGTGACAGTGAGAGAAGGCTAACTTGACTAAAAATTAAATAATTTTGAAGAGAAACGGTCTTAAAATTAACAATTTTCTACTTAGCTTTGAGAAAGATGGCTAACACGTCTGACTATGAACGCGGCAACGAGATCTGGAGTAACTAGGAGAGGGACATTATGGGTAGGTCATAGCTGAGAGTTTTTGGCTTGCGCAAGCTGGGAAATGGCTGTATCGGTTCCGACGACAGAACAGAGATCCTATCTGTAATGAATGAACAAAGATTTACAACATCAGATATGTACTTTCTTGGTAAAGTTTCTTCCCATACTGGGGATGCACAGAATGCAGCATCTTTCACCCTGCCCCACAGAGTCGATTAAATGTAAACAACAAAACTTAAAATTGGTGCCTACTGTCTCCATTAAAGGTCCACTCCTAGGAATGACTCGCTCCAGTATTCCCCTCGGAGTGTCCACTGCCACCTTGGGGGCTCAAATTCTCTCATTCCCAGCTAAGTTTTCTGTGGCACAGAATGAAGGGGAAATATTTATCATTTTTTTGCCTCTAAGCCTGTTTGAGCTCTGTGCTTGCTGATCACCAAGCCTCTTCCCTTTACTACGTTCCTCATTTATTACCCACAAGTAACCAGCTGCTGCACACCACAGTGGTCTGTGTGTGTGTGTGTGTGTGGGGGGGGGGGTGACTCTCACTCTACAATGCGAGTTAACATTGCAATATGCAGTCCTTTAGTGACTGGCACAGGAAAAAGCCACAATGAGAAAAGCCTTTGCTATCTCCCTGATCTACCTGTTTCTGCAGCAATGTGAGGTGTGAAAATCCCACACTGCCACTCCTCGACTTCAACAAGCTTCTGTGCATGGTCAATCAGCAGCTACCGACTGTGCAGCTCTCTGGGTACACAAATCTCAGCATGTACTGATGCATGCTAATTCACTTGTCTTCACTGGGCATCAGCTATGCAGTGGGGTCAGGCCGTATTCCCTCCCCTCCTCCCAGGACTGGTGAAATGGCATTGGCCACTCACTCACTCACTCCCACCCTCCCCAGCTAGCTTGTCCTACTGCCTGAAATACTAATCTGGTTGTCTGGGTCACAGTTGGGGCTTTATCCTGCTGTGCTGTTCAGCCAGACTATTCTTCCAATTTTACTTCCTTGCTTTTTATTACGATGTGCAGTAATATCAGCATTAAGGCTTGCCATTCCTCCACCAAATGTACACACACATTCCTCAAACTGAAGTCACAGGAAGTCCATCCACTACTAGTATCCCTGTGGTTACAGTCCACCACCACACTACTCCCTCAAAGGCTTTGCAGGAGGGTACACTTAGTTCCTCCACTTCCAGTCTCTGCAAATTTGGCTCACCAGTATCACATGCAAAAATACTACATAACTGCTGCCAACTACAGGTTAGCCCAAATTTACTGATTTGTTAACCAAGTGAACTGGTGACCTTTTTAGCCATTAATTGGGTTACAATGGTAAAGGCCAAATGGCTATCTGAAGTAGCCACAAAGCCAGAATATTTTGGGAAAAGAAAAAAGCAAAAGTACTTGGAAAAAAAAAGACAGACTCTGGGAGAACATGTAAATCCACACAGATGGTGACCAGAGATCTGGAATGAAACCAGACAACGGAGAGTAACCTTAACCACTGAGCAATCATGCAATCGAAATACGCTATTCAGACTTTAGTCTCTCACTTTTTTTCTCCTCCCAATGATCCACTTGAGTTTGTAGAGAGTTTACATTCAATGTATTCAACAAAATATACAAAGGTTTACAAAAATCAAGAATTATTTAGTAGCTAGCCACGCAAGAACATTAAATGAAGGTGATAGTGACTTTGGGACACCAGGATCCCATGTACAAAATGGGAGATGTTGATGCAGAGTAATAGTATGCCATTTTCACAAACAGACTTACAAGATCTGGTCTGTAGTATCTGTGTACAACTTCAGCTCCTGCAAACATGGATAATATACTTGCACTCAGCATCTTCAGGTACCGTGGCCAAGATACGCCTGCAGGCATGGTTTTTGGGGTTATATAAACAATACCACCTAAAAAATAATCCATTAACAATAATTAAATGGAAAAGTAATGCAAATTTACAGTCTTAACAGTAAAAAATATAAACACAAAAGAAGTCCTAACCAGCAGGCATATCTGCAGACCTAGGATTAAGACCCTGTGGCCACAATCAAATTTGCACCTACTCTTACATACTAGGCCAAAAACTTATGCAAGTCCATAATGTAGCTACTAAATTTAAAATTGGTACTTCTAGATGTACCTAATTTTGTGAGTGCACTAATGCCAAATGATGCCAATATATTCCCTTGGGCATAAAATATACCCAAGAACAGAAAGTGAATATGCAACTGTATTTTTTAAATATAAAAAAATACTACTAATTCGGCTTGTTCTGTTAAAAGTGTCAACCCCCCCCACGCACTCACACAAACCTCTTGTGATAATTAACAGTGAATACACATATTTTTCCAGGGCTGGACTTGCAAGTGATTTGAGAAGTAATGTTACAGGCTTTGTGTGTGTCCACATTTCCTTAAGATGTAAAACAAGTAACTGAAGAATCAATGTACTACTACTGGTAGAACAAAACTGCTATAAAATCCTGTCAAATGCAAGAAGCTTATTTGTCCATTAAAGTTACTTAAGATATAGTGCTGTATAATCTGAATATGAGACACAAATATGCTGACTTCTTTCTCTCTTGTGGAAAAAGGAAGAAACTAAGACAGACACACAGGTGGGAGGCCTGTTGAGAGAGAAAAAATGTTTGTCCTCTGAAGAATGGGCTTAAAGTCAAGAGTCAGGAAGAACTTCTATGATGGCTGCACATCGATTAACAGCTTAATTTCAGCTCTCCCAGTATAAAAACAAACTCAGAAAACAGTCAGTGAATTTGTCTTTTTGGTAAATTTCAGTTACTGGCTAATAAGTATACTACCTGGATGGCGGCAAAGAAAAAATCTATAGAACTTGAAAGAAAATCAACAAGAAAGCTGTGGAGAAAACACTGTTTGGGAAGAATCCTCACAGTTGTTCATCAAAAAAACATTCAAGCTTCAACTTTGGTGCAAGACATTTTTTCCTCTAGATTACTGGAAGTCTTACATCATACGTGCTCAGAGCTGATTAAAATAAATGAAACACTGAAGTTGTGTATCAACTCAAACAACAAAAGGCTAAAAAAAAAAATGGAAGAAATTTTAAACAGATATTCAGATGAGCTGATAAAGCTGAAAAAAAATCAGAGGTGGAAATGAGAAGGCTAGCAGAGTATGAGATCGCTCAAGACAGACCATGTAGGGAAAGAGATTTTCGGCTGTACCAGAGAAGCTGGAAGAACAGACTGTATTAATTTTACGGAAGAACAAATAAGCAACTGGACTGGTACTCCAAAGCGGGAGTTATTTTTTAAAGGGCATATTGTATGTACGTATGCTCCAAACCTGGCCATGAGAAAGTAGCCAAGACCTCTAATAGTAAAGATGAAATCCTGCCAGCAGAAAGAGTTGATTCTGATAAAACTGTGGCAGAAGGACAAAATACTAAAAGTTGGAGACAATAATGTTTGTGAAAAATGATCACTCACTGTACACCAGGCAAAAGAGTAAATGTATTCCAGCAAGAGAATGTTGAGAATTAAGTGTGAGACTGAAAATGCTTTATCCAGTTACCTTCAGAATATTTTATCCGGGTGGGTCAAAGTCATTTCTGATGCAGAACATGTTAAGTAGGAAATAGAAAAGTTTGTCCAACAAAAGGTGAGCTATCAAACAGAAGGGGGATTCTGCTTCTTATTCTTCTGATAATAAAGCTCATAGAGGGACCATGGCAGTGAAAACTTTTCCAGTGTTCCAAAGGAAAATACTTGAAAGGGATAAAAGAAAAGCACAGGAGTTGACTAGAAGAACCAGAAGTACGGTGGAAATGAACCAGACACTGGAGCTGGGAAATGGAGAGCAACAAGAAGAAAACCAGCAACTCAGACACTAATGAATAAATGTCAGATTACAAAGCATCAATCACATTTTTGAAATATGGCAGAACATAAAAACCTATAAATACTGGAATTGTTGACTTTGCTAAATTTGTGTGGGACTCCACAAGCATATGCCCTACATCATGTCATTAATGGTTTGAAGAACATTAAGGAGAGGGAAACAGGAAGGAAAGAGGTAACTGTAAAACAGTTTTGTTCTTAAAGAGTATTCTTATAAAACACGACATACACTGCATGTTACACAGTAAAGCTTTTTTCAGTTGTTTGCATGTCTCCTTCTTTCTTTCTTGTTCATTTTTAGGAAATGTAGGTACTACAATGTAAAAAGAGAAGAAATCATGGACAAAAGTACAATACAAGTAAAACTGATATGTTCTTTTCTTACTTTTGCATAGGACAGTGACTGGATTATGGCCCTTGGCTTGATCTAACAAGGTTTTAAGTGGAAGCAAGTAAATAAAACATTGAATGTAATGAAAAGTTTAAGAAATAAATATTCACAGTGCAACATGAGAAACTTGTAACTGAAGGCAACTGTGTTTGTGGTTCTCATGTTTCTATGACGGCAAGTTGATAAGGCAATAAAATCAAAATACTTTTTTCTTTCAATGACTAAAGGAGATCTTCTGAAAGCATTCAAGTTGTTTTTAAATTCAAACAGGAATAAAGGTTAGACAAAAACAGCCAGCACTTAGTGTAAGTAAAAGCATAACTTACACCATGCATGTTAGCACGAATGCTGTGTCTTTTGGCTTTTCCCAGTTAGGGGTTTCCACAGCGGAACTCCAGTCCGCTAATGATTGGCAGTAAATTTTTATGTGCCGAGTTGCCAGCCCTGACGCACAACCTTCAACGAAGGTATGCCCATTCACGCATGTCTCCACACAGAAGACGCTCTAGCTGAGAATCGAACAGGACAACGTCTTACTGTGAGGCGACAACGCTACCGCAGCACCACCACTGCAGTATACATGTTAGCACGAATAACCTTCATTATAGGTAAAGGCAACCCTGTGAGTGCAGCACTCAGTCTGGGACAAATAATCATATTATGATGGTCACACATTTGAAATTTTACATAGTTTTGTGTGTTTGTATTAAATGAACAGGTTATGGAGTGTGTGTTTTTTTCTTTGCTTGATGGTTCATTAAAACAAAGTCTTATAAGATGTGACATATGTCCAAATGAATATAAGAAACAAATGTATAAAAGATCAACCTGCCAAACAGTGTGTGCATGTAACAAAAGCTTAAACTACACATTAAAAAAAGTTCTACATAACAGGTGGGAATAACTTATAATTGCAACACTTTCCATATTATCTATGAAGGTAAATGGTCTCGCATGTGTATCTAAAAAGTAATGAGACATATTAAAAAAAATAAAATGCAGTGTACAAATTGCTACAGGAGATACATTTGGAAAGAACTGAGCATGTAAACTTGATTCAGGATGGTTATTCAGTGAATATACAAAACAAAGAAAAAGGGGAGTACTTATGACTACCTAGAGAAGCTCCAATAGTGATAGACAAAAGATAATGGGAGAATTATAACAGTTGTAGTAGTAGTAGTAGTAGTAGTAGTAGTACTAGTAGTAGTAAGGGACTACTGGCAAAGGAGGAGGAGGAGGATTAAACTGCTACAAGGAGGTTTACGAAAATTCTGGGGAAAAATTATCATCTTTCAGCAAGGAATATTACTTCTAGATGGGAACTGGAATTTGATTTGCAACAGTGAGGATGTAGCGGGGGGGCTTAGAAGGGAAAATATAACAAATTATGGCAGATTTTTGCAGAAATTTATGAAAATATTTGTTCTGGAAGCTGTGAATTCCAAAGCAGGAACTCTGAGAATTTACATATTTTCTCCAGAAGGTACAAAAACTAAGCTACGCTAGATATAAATTCTACTTCACATGAACATGTGCATTTAATTGAAAGTTTTGATAAACATCCAATAACTATTTCAGATCATGTGACAATAACAAATAGAAACGCAGGATAATGAAATAAAAATGAGACAGTGGTGTTTCCCCACCAATCTGTTAAACAGAGAGGAATTTAAGGAATGGGTAGTGGAAATTACTCCAGCGTTATTAGAGAAGACAGAAATTTCTTAAGAAAATATATAGCTACGCACTGGGATAAAATAAAAGTGGAGTTTTAAAAACAGGGTAGAAATATGACTATGTAGTAAGAATTACTTAGTGAGACTGACAAAGGTTAAAGAATTGCAGAATAAGGAGATCTCACAGAAGAAGAAGAGGTGCAACTGCACACTGCTAAAGAGAAAATAAGGACTATCTGGGCAATATGCACAAGTTTAGAAACTGTTTATGTCTATAATGGATAAAATAATGGCAAAAGTGATGCCAAAATTGATAGATATGATCAATGTAGTTTTCTGGAGGGGAGACAAATATTTTGACAACATTAAAGAACAATGATGATCCAGAGGAAAGCAGAACATAAGAAAATACCACTGCCATTGGTAGTTTGTGATGCAAAAAAAGCATTCAACAGATTAAGGTGAGATTTTATATGTAGGGCAATGGAAGTATTTACGTTCTCTGACAAAATGTTAATTAAGAGGACATAAGAGGGATAAGCAGTGAAAATTAAAGTGTGTGTTGGGGGTTCCTCTCTGGCAGTTCTGTTTGAACAGAGGAACCATGCAGGGGAGTCCTCTTTCCCTTTTATTTGTGTTATAGTCAGAACCGCTGACAAAGAAAATAAGGGATTCAGAAATTCAAGGATATAATTGGTATAGTAGTAAAGTAAAGTGGGCTTTATTTGGCTATATTTTGTACCTAATAAAACCACAAAGAGAGACATTTCAGCATTGTGGAAGATTTTGAGGCAGTTTCAGATCTTTTCGGGATACAAAATTAATGAAGCAATAGCTGTAAATTATATACCCACACCATACCTCCCAACTGTCCCGAATTACTCTGTTTTTACCGAGTTTTGGGGTCCAAAAATGGGGTGCCACGATTCCCGAGTGGCACCTCTTAATTTCCGATTTTTGTCCTTTGTTTTTTTATTTTTCGCACTTTCATCGCAAGCAAGATGATGTCAGCACTCCGTCAGGGCTCCCAGCCTGTCGGAATTCAGCTAGCACACATATTTCTGGCTCAAATTTGCGAGCGGGAACAGCTTATTTGTGGATATCTTGCTCCTGCCTTTCCGTTTCTGGATTTTATTTAGAAGCTACAGTTGTGAAAGGGCGTGCTCGTGGATTGTATTTATAAGCTCTGTCGATTTGTTTGTGAATGTAGTGCTCGTGGTGGATACAAATTGGAGGTATTTAGAAGGCTCGTCGCCTGGCTGCAAACAAAGTAAGGAACTTGAAAAAAAAATATATTTAATCTACGATTTCAAGTGTATTTAAAATGTGATTTTAGGTAAATATCGGTAACACCAAAGGAAATGGCCTCCGCATTATTTTACAAGAAGAAAGGATTTTGTCTTATTTACTTATTTCTATGTAAAGTGTAGTAATTTGCTGATCTCAAGAAGATACATTTCAGCCAAAGTCTGAAGCGGCGGGAGTAGAAAAACTGGCAGCAACTAAAAGTACTTTGTGGCCTTGATATAACACTGTGTTATAAAACATTGGGTAGGTTCAGAGTTACAATAGCTTACGTGGTTTTACAAATTGTTTTAACTGAAGCATGCCGTAAGTATAATAATGTAATTACAGAGAATCTTTTGCTTTGTCAATGGAGATTTGCTAAGTTCTGTACTGTCAGACTCTGAATATCAAGCCTTAATATTCTGAGTACTGAGTCTGAGATCACTGAACATTGGAGGTAATAAAATTGTACTCTCACCTCCAAGGTTGAGTGAGTTTAGGTTTATCGAGTCACAGTGGGTGTAGAGAGGGGCTTGTCCTCCCCTACAAAATGTTGTTTTTGGAACATTTTTAAGAGAATTATTTCTTTTTGCCGACATTAGTATTACATATTTTCATTAATATCTATTAATTATTTAACCAACTACTGTAGAGTGTATTCAGCTTATCCTGTATTGCACTTATTGCTTTCTGCCATACATTACCAGATGTTGTATTTCTTGTGGAAAGTACATATTTTGTTGTACGGCTTCAGCTCTGGAGATAAAGAAGACAGTCAAAGGAATAGACCTGAATTTCAGATAGCTGTCTGGGATAAGAAACAATGAACAATCATCCAAATTTCACCCTTTTCGTGTATGAGGATTTTCTTTGAATGTGGTATGGGTTTCAATGCTGTTTCAATGAATGTGAGTATCAAGGGCAGAGACGTTTTAATGCCAAGTCTATTTTCGTTGTGAGACAGAGTTGCTTTGTTTAGCAGATGTCTATTGGTATTTGTGAATTGGGCTGTAAAATGTAAAAAATCCAAATAATCATTTTATTAGTTTTACAGTATGCACACATTGTTTATGGTAAATACGGCCAGGAAATGGGACATTGGAATGGCTGCAGGGGGACGCTGGTGACATATTTTGATTGTCTGTTCTCCAGTTTGCATTTGAAAGTTAGTATCCCACAATTCCATTGGAGTGGGCATGGTTACATAATTATGTATGCAAATTTTATGTTAATCAGGGTACAGATTTGTACCTATTTTTCATGGGCCTTGTCCAGATTTTTGATGTTTCCAGGTTGAGAGGTATGAACCACACACAAATTATTTCAGCAGGATCCATATTTATGGGGTCATAATAAAATGAAGTACTTAGGAGTATGGTTAAAAAGTATTCCATTATGGTGGCTAATGATATGTGGGAAGAGACTAAAAGGTAACGCAAAAAATGAGAAACTGGATGCTCTTTTTATAGAGCTAGATAAGATAAAAAGCAATGAAAATGTTTTTAATCCCTTTAGTTTAATACACAGATTAGGCATATTTTAATCAACCAGAGGAGAAGCTGTGGACAGCAACTAATAAAGAGTTGAAGGACTTCAAAGCTACACAGTTAAGGCTCCTACACATAAATAGTAGAAAGCTATAATTCAAAGTAGAAAGGGATGATGATGAAATGGGGGGAGCTCAAGAAATAAGGAGAGACCGGAGATATTTGGATACAGAATATTATATTCATAAAGTAGCAGAAAATATTCAAAGAACTAAGCCAGCATGGGAATGGAGAAGGGAGATTCTTCTGCTAGGGTTCAATGCAATTAAGGTACAGAGAATAGGCAAGACAGGGCTGGAATTTAAGGGAGAAAACTGGCAAAGGAACTACGGTACAGGAAGCAAATAATTAGAGAGGGAAAAGTAACAGAATGGAAAGAAGCCAAGAATTTATTTGGACTGCAGGCTAGAAATTGCCTTCCTTACTAAGAACTGATATCAGAGTATAAGCAAAACGAACAGCTGGATCATGAGCAAAACTTTACCAGTGCTGATCTTTCAAGTAGAATCTAGAGAAGACACTGCTGTTAAAAAAGGATAATTAGTACGGCATGTAATATTACCTGATAAGTATAGGAATAAGAGGTTAGAAAAGACTGACAAGAGAGACTGGATAGGCAATTCATGAAGGAACAATGGAAGGATATATGCATGGCTTCCAAATATGCAAAGTCTAAAATATTTTGTAGCTTTGCTTGGAAGTGTTTGCATAGGTATTTTTATACCCTAAGCAGACTCCAAAGAATTTTTCCTCAGGTGGACTGCAAATGCTGGAGGTTTGAAGGGGAAAATGTAGTAATTGGGAACTTTTTTTTTTTTTTGGAGTGTAATGAGTTGGCAGGCTTTAAAAGTTACCTGCAGACTACTCTTTCAGAAATACTGGGTGAGCAAATTGGTGTAACAGAATCAGAATTGCCTAGAATAAGGTCTTGCTGAGTTTAATCCTGGTGGCTACCAAAAAAAAGCAATTACTAGAAAATTGAAATCAAAGTCTACACCAACCATACTAGAAGTAGTGAATATAGTAACAGTGATAAAAAGAAGTGAAAGCGAGATCTTTAGAAAAGGATAGGAACAAATTACATAGAAAACATGGGAATTGTGGGAACAATAAATGCAGAATAATGTTAAAGTTAATAACATTAAGAATGATGTTTAAGGGAAGGCATGAATTAAACGAGCTATGTAATGTTTGATTGACAATAACTGTGTAGATTATATGTGATGTATGTTTGGAACTCAATATGGTTTCTTTTCATTTATCAAAATATGTAATTGCCTATGCCACTAGTGACAAGTGAAAAAAGATGCTTCTTGATTTAAAAAGTAAAGACTCAGGATTCTGAAAGATATTCTACAGAGAAGCCACAAGTACTGTAGAAATGGTATAAAAACTACAAACAATGCACTATATTCTGAGTAAATGTTCATTGAGACACTGTAAGGTGATTTGAATGGAGATTATAAACTATTCTGAGAGTCAGGTCCATTTGAATCTGAAGTAGATTGAATATATTACATAGATGGTCACAGTCCAAACATATCAAACTGCATTATTTTACAATCCCTCTGTCATTGCCTGCAAGTGCAAACTATTTTATCAGTTGATTTCAACCCATGTGGAGAGATTTTTGGCAAAATATGATTCTACCAAGATAAAGCACAATAAGAAGGAGTGGAGATGTTTCTGAGTTACTGTAAGTTTGAAAAAGACGAAATTTAAAGTGCACTGTTCGAGTGAAAACTTAAGTAAATGTTAAGCAGAGCGAAAGGCTCCTCTTTAGCCCTATCTTAGGGCAAAAGAACTCAGGAGCTAGCAGCACTACTGACAAAGAAGTACAATTATTGTTAAAAATGTATGGCACGTTGAACAATGGCAGAAAGACAAATACTGTGTTTTTTTGCAAAATGATATAATTGCTGGAGTGTTGCTTATCAAACATACGCAGAGTAAGTTTACTCATGGAAAAAATACTAGGGCGAGCAGTAGCTTTAAAACTGTGCTAAATTTCCAAACTGCAAAAAGCAGCTTACTTTATTTTAAATGTAGAAGTGAATTTAATGAACTATGGAATACTGTAGTGTTACATTATCCACAACTTGTATGGGGGGGGGGGGGGGGAATCTTTGAAAATTCTCCTAATAAATGCAAAGCAAGGAAACAGTAGTGCATTTAAAAAATGAAGCAGAAACTATGTACAGAGCATTGGAAAACGTTGCAGCAAAACAAAATCCATGTCCGGTAGTGTGTCAAATTAGCCATGAACTGGGGGGAAGCTGTGGAAATTCTGCTAGTAAATGCAGAATGAGGAAAAGCAGTCTGTTTAAAAAAAAAGAGAAGCAGTAACCGCTACATAGTGTGTTGAGAATTCTGTGGCAATGCAAACTTTGTTGAATGGTGGGCTAAGAATTATTATGGTAACTGAAATATCCACGCTGAGCCTGAAACCAGTCACTTCTGATCAGTGTCCTATCCCATTAAACAAACTTATAGACTCTACACACTGGGACATACTGAGGAAAATTACTACACTGAGACAGGAACAAGTCAAGCAGCTCAGAGGTGTGAGTGTGGTGACTATCTTGCATGTGCTTAACTACAGCCTAAATGTAAAGTGCTACTGAAGTTAATGGACAGTAATAAAGACTGCCCAGTTATGTGGCATTTCTGAAAATTTTAAAGGTACCACTGTATTGAAATAAACCCAGCAGTGTTTTTGCATTTTGCTAGTTGTGCTGTGAAGTTAAATTCAGCTGGAGGACATCTGTAGCTTGTGAATGAACTGTATATTACAAAGATGAGTGGACACTGTTTTAGAATGAAAGAAATATGGAGTTACTGGATGGTGTGTAAAGCTGATAACTTCATATAATTCAGTGTGAGATCTTAACAGGCAGTTAAAGCAAGTCACAGTTATGATATGGTGTTTTGCAACAGTGATAAAGTACACTATCTGAGCCAGTTTTTTTTTATTTTTATTACCTTTGTGACTTGCCCTGTATTTGGGACAAGTGAAAACACTTTCTACCAATGCTTTCTCGGGGAAAAAAAAGTGCTGCTTCTTAATCCTGTTTTGGTAGGAAATTGCTGAACACTTGTGTAAGCCCTGCTTGTTAAGAATTAACAGCTGTGCAGTACATAGAAAGCACTGACAAACTGTGAAGCTTTATACAGCACTGAGGTTTGCCAGGTACTGTCAGAGACGGTGTATAATTCTTGAGTGAACTAAGTGCAGTGTGAATCAAAAGTGAGAAATCTGTACTAAAGTATATGAGACACCCAAGTGAAAAGCAAGTCTTCTCAAGGAGTGAGTTGTTAATACTAATGTACTAGTATACCTAAAAAAAAATATTTGCCTTGTGCCTTCATGAAGGTTTGCTCCAGTAATAAGTGGCACCTGTGACAGTTAAAAGGGTAACTTTAAACAGGGCATTCTTTGCTGGTGTTATAAGTAAATTTGCAAGAAAAAGGTTATACGTGACAAAATTACTTTAGATTCACAAAATGCTGTGTTTTGTTGAAGTTGATACAAAAGTAAAATCCTCTACAGGGAAAAGATCATTGCTGTGGAAAACATCCAAATCTAAAACTAAACTCCACTGGAAAAATTGAGGTATCACTGTGAGCAAAGCAAGAAAACTGAGTTGCTTTTAAAAGGTTAAACCCTCTGAAAGGAAAATGGATTTCACTGCTGAGTAAAGATGTGTTAATTCAAAAAAGGTTAAAAGCTGCTGTGAGGAAAAAAAAAAAAACAGGTGCTGATTTGGAGTCTAAACTCACTGGTAAAATGAAGGGGCAAGCAGTAATAGCAAAAATGAGAAGTTATGTACCTACCATAATGTTCCATGTTAGTTGTCTTCTTCTCGCCTTCTTTCTTGCTGGATGGGTTCGGAGCCGATCCTCGGCTCCGACTCGGCCTATACTAAAGCTCGAGAGCTAATTTTACCAGCTCGAGGCAACCCTATATCCCATTATGCTAAGCACTAACTACCCAGATCTCGTTTGGTAGCTGAGAACATAGCAATTTTAGCCTCTCAACCCAAGGGAGAGAAGGAGAAGGGGAAAAATTCCCCATG
Organism: Protopterus annectens; assembly: GCF_019279795.1. NCBI lineage: Eukaryota > Metazoa > Chordata > Ceratodontiformes > Protopteridae > Protopterus > Protopterus annectens. Next base: position 338,468,913 of record NC_056745.1, on the reverse strand, counting down.
TGCCACTACCTGAAGCTATAGCTACCCAAGGATAACCAGTTTAGGCTTCAAATTGTGTAAGGTGAAGACCCCGATAAGAAAGGGGAAACCTTTCGGTCTATCCAGGCTAGGGGGATGGCGGGTGGGACGCAAGAAAGAAGGCGAGAAGAAGACAACTAACATGGAACGTTATGGTAGGTACATAACTTCTCAATGTTAAGTTGTCAATCTCGCCTTCATTCTTGCTGGATGTGACCGCGTCCCTAGCACCTTCATCCCGGGTGGCTCATCGGAAAGTACAGTTTTGTACCTACCATAAATGTAGATGTTCGAGTGCTAATACAGCTGCAGTCATAACAGATGGGTTTTCCTGCCGTCAGGCGGGTCTTTGGTCGGCCGAATTCCAAAGTCTAGGTCCGGCGTCGGATGTCGTCGCTTCTTCCCTGACGTCAGTGCGACAGGGGTATAAAAGAACCAGCCGACGCCATTTTCTTCAGTTTTTCTTGCCCCAGATGTCAGGTGCCCCCAGAAGGAAGGCAATACATAAATTTATGTAATAATGCAATGCAATATAATCAAAAAACAGTAGTTGCAAGCAAATACACCAGAAAAGAATACCCCAATCAGGTTGTATGAGGAGGTGTTAGCCATTAGGCCTGTCCCAAGAGGGGAAGGAGGGAGGGAAACCTGGACTGCAGCTGTATTAGCACTCTAACATTTACATTTATGGTAGGTACAAAACTGTACTATGTTCATCGTGCATACTGCTGCAGTCATAACAGATGGGTAGAATCCCAAAGCTAAAAAAGGGGTGGTAGGCACTAGGTGGAACTAGGAGGAGCCAGGATGCCCTGCAAGACTGCAGTGGCAAAGCCTGCTCTAGATTTGGAGTATAATGGTAGGTGATAGTGCTTGGAGAAAGTATGTACAGAACTCCAGGTGGCTGCTTCCAAAATATCTTTGGTAGGAACCCCCCTGAGGAAAGCAGCAGAGGTAGCTGTGGCCCTTGTGGAGTGAGATCTGATGCCTGCAGGTACAGTTTTACCATGAAAAGAGTAACAAAAGCGTATGCAGTGGGCTATCCATTTTGAGATTGTCTGTTTGGAAATAGGCTTCCCTTGAGCTCCTGTAGCATAGGACACAAAGAGTTGCTCTGATTTTCTGAAAGGCTTTGTTCTGTCCAAATAATAACGTAGTTGTCTGTGAATGTCCAAGGAATGTAGTAGTCTCTCCCCTTTGTTTTGAGGATTAGGGTAAAAGGTAGGTAAATGGATAGCCTGATTCAAGGCTACCTTGGATACTACCTTTGGCATAAAGGAAGGATTGGTTCGTAAGGAAACTCTGTCCTGATGGAAAATGATGAAAGGCTGCACAGCCATGAGGGCTTGTAGTTCCGAAACCCTGCAAGCTGAGGTGATAGCCAGAAGGAAGGCTGTTTTCCAGGACAAATATTGCAGTTCTGTTGAAGCAGCTGGCTCAAAAGGAGGAAAGGTCAGTTTTTCTAGAATGAAATTGAGGTCCCAAGCAGGTACCGGTTGTTTCCTTGGGGGTTTTATATTCTTAGCCCCTCTGAGAAACTGTCTTAAGAGGGGGTGAGAGAATAAAGGAGGATCAGTGTTGTATTCTGCAGAAATGGCTGAGGCATGGATTTTGATGGAGGAGAATGAAAGTCCACTGCTTAGCATCTCAGCTAGGTACTGTAAAATTTGAGGTAAATTCAGTATTCCAGGATTCTGACCCTTTTTCCTGATTCCAGGCACAGAACCGTTTCCATTTTGCGGAGTAGGCTTTTCTAGTAGAAGGCCTTCTGGCCTCCAAAATGACATCCTGCACCTCCTTGGAGAGTAGGGTCTGTTGTGAATTTAAGGAATCTTCCATGCGGCTAGATTGAGTGTTTTCAGCTGACTGTGAAGAGTTTTGTGGTTGTGCTGAGTCAGTAGAAGAGGCATTAGAGGCAGGATCCATGGTGGGGAATGCGTCAGGCTCCTCAGGAGTGGGTACCAGTGTTGTCTTGGCCAGTCTGGAGCAATGAGAATCATCTTTGGTCTGTCTGCTCTGGTTTTTAATAGAACATTGGGCAGCAGAGGAAGAGGTGGAAAGGCATAAACTGTCATTGTTGTCCAGCTGAAGGAGAGTGTGTCCACTTTCCAGGCCTGTGGATGAAAGGTCCTTGAGCAGAATTTTGTCAATTGGTGATTTCTGTGGGTGGCAAAGAGATCTATGTCTGGCCTTCCCCATGCTTGAATTATCTTTGTAAAAACTTGAGGATGCAACTTCCATTCGTGTGGATCTTTCATGTTTCTGCTTAGGTTGTCTGCCAGCGTGTTTTCCTTGCCTGGCAGGTACTGTGCTTGAAGTTCAATTTGTAATTCCAGAGCCATGTTCCAAAGAGACATGGCTAGCCTGCATAGGGGATATGAATGGATTCCTCCCTGTTTGTTTATGTACCATATTACTGTGGTGTTGTCTGTCCTTATCAATAGCTGGCCTGGATGCAGTAGGTCTTTGAAAGCCATAATAGCATTTATTACTGCTAGCATTTCCTTTTGATTGATGTGTAGGTGCTTTTCTTTTTGGGACCATTTGCCCTGAATGCACCGATCTGTCATGTGCGCCCCCCAGGCGTAGTCCGAGGCGTCTGTTGTGATGACTTGATTTGCTTGAGGCTTGCAGAATGGGAGACCTGTGTTTCTTTGGCATGCTTGAGCCCACCACAGAAATTCCTTTTGAAGACATGGAATCAGTGGTATAATTGTTTCCAAACTGTGGCTGTGTTGAGACCATAGGTTTTTTTAGGTACCATTGAAGTTTCCTCATATGCAGCTTTGCACATGGGATTAGCAGGAGGCAAGATGCCATGAATCCCAGAGCCTGCAGGATTTTCCTTGCAGTCAGCCTGGTCAAGGTTGCCAGTTTTCTGAAGTATTGAGTTAGTTGCCCTTGTTTCTCTGGCGTGAGGTAGGCCATCTGGGTATTTGTATTCAAGCTGGCACCCAGGAAAATCATTGTTTGAGAGGGTATTAGCCTTGATTTCTTTTTGTTGACTGTGTATCCCAGAGAATTCAACAACATTATTACAAACGCCAGATGTTTCAGAAGTATGTGCTTGCTGTCCGCTTGGATCAGGCAGTCGTCCAAATATGGGTATATTTGTATCCCTTGAAGTCTGCAGTAGGCAATTACTGATGCCAGGCATTTCGTGAACACTCTGGGCGCAGTAGATAAGCCAAAGGGCAATGCAGAGAATTGATAATGGGTTGAACCTGCAAGAAATCTGAGGTATCTTCTGCAATCTTGTCTGATTGGGACATGCAGGTATACCTCCTTGAGGTCCAATGTTACCAGCCAAGACTCCTTGCCCAGCATGGGAAGAAGCTGCTGTAATGTGAGCATCTTGAATTTTGGCACGAGTAAAAATGTGTTTAGGATGGATAGGTCCAAAATAGGTCTCCAATCTTTGCCCTTCCTTGGTACCAGGAATAGTCTGGAATAAAAACCTTGACCCTGTTCTTGTGCAGGTACCTCTTGAATAGCTTTCATGTCCATGAGATCTGAAATTTGTTTTTGTGCCTCTGCCCTTTGATTGTGTGGCAGGTTTGGCATGCCTCTCATTTTTGGAAGGGTGTGAAAGTGGAATCTGTAGCCTCTGTCTATAATGTCCAGGATCCATTTGTCTTTTGTGACAATATGCCAATTTTTCGAAAATAATACCAGTTTTCCGCCTAAAGGTGCTGCCATTTGAGCCTTGCTTGGCATGCAAAGGGGAAAGTCATCGGTTCTGCTTTCTGAATGGCTGTGAACTATCCTCGCCACCTCTTTGTGTAGGTGCTTGCCATTGTCTGCCTCTAAATGATCCTTGAGATTGCCCTCTACCCCTCGGGCGCCTGTATCTACCTCTTTGGGGTCTGTCCGTGGCTGGAAAGGACCAATTTTTTGAAGGCCAATTTCTACTGAAATGTGGAGGTTGTACCTGTAGGAAATCTTTCACTGTTTGCATTGATTTTGCCTTTTCCTCCATTTTCTTTAATACCTCCTCAGCTTTATCACCAAACAATACATCTTTTTGAAGAGGTGCATCTAGTAATTTAGCTTTGACATGATCTGGTAAGGTTTGCTCTTTGAGCCAAGCATGTCTACGTATGACTGATCCTGTAACAGCAGCTCTACATGAGGCCTCTAAAGCATCAAAACCACATTGCAAGGTATGTTTACCCACTTGCTCTGCACTATGTAACAAATCCTGCAACTCCTTCAAGTCTGGCAGTTCAGGTTGTGACATTTTGCTTTTCAACTGTGATAACAGAAACTGCTGGCACTTTAACATATGGAACTGACAGTTTAATGCCCTCATGGTTAAGGTGGCCGAGGTGTATACCTTTTCCCCCCACCTTTCTAAAGCTCTGGAATCCCTCTCTGAAAGTAATGGATTTTTAGCAGTGGAGGCCTTAATTCCCTTGGGACCCTGTGAAATAGTTTCTGGGTCAGCCGCATGGCTTTTGTATAGGAATTGGTGTGAATTAGGAACCCGGTAATACTTGTCAGGCTTGACTGGAGCTGGAGGTAAAGAATCTGGGTTAAGGCTGGCCTCCGAATACACATCATCTAGTATGTCTAAGACAGGAGGTATAGCCAGAGGCCTGTGCTGAGGGAGCAAGAGGAAATCCCTAAGCCTTTTCTTGGAGTCTGAGTACTCTTGGCCTTCCCAGTGGAAGTGTTCCCTCAAGGTATGTAAGGTTTCCCCAAAAGAGTAATCCTCAGGGGGGAGACAGAGGGAATGGACTCCTCTGCATCAGAATCTTCAAAAGGGGAGTATGAATGTTCCTGGTCTTCAGAATGTTCTGAAGTAATGGAGGCCTCGTCCGAGGAAGGGTATTCTTCCTCCACTCTGGGCCTTTTGTCCAAGGGGGGTTGAGAACCCCTGATTAGAGTAATCAAATCCTCAGCCATTTTGAGCATCTGCTTTTTAGGCATGGGGCCTTGAGAGGGGCCCTGTGGAGCTTGTCTTTTAGTATGCATGGCTGCTTTAGACTTAGTGAAAGCCTTGATGGAAAAAGAAGAAGGCCTGAAGACACCTTGAGAGGTGGCAGGCCTGTCTAAACTCTGAGTTTCCCCGCCAAGAGTGGCTTCGGTATCTGTAGTCTGGGTGTGGGCCGAAGAGCCTGCGACCTCGGGCACAGAAGACACCGCCAATGAAGTGTCATCGGTAGTCAGGGGCTGCGTAGGCGCCTCGCTGAGAACCGGAGCACCTGTAGTCAGCTTTAGCGTGGTGTCGGTAGAAGTCGCGGACCTCGTATGTTGGGAGGGTGACCTAATGGTTAAGGTGTTTGCCTTACAAACACAAGGTGCAGGGTTTAAGTCTCACAAGGGATAATTGGCTAGGCTTAAAATGACTCGCAAGGGTAGTTAGCTTAATACTAATCTATGAACCTAATCTATAATCTATGTCGGTCCTTATCTTTGCGTCTTTTACTCAAAACTGGAGTCGGAGTATCCGACAACATAATGTAATTAAACTTTTTACCAAAATAGTGTTGGGCGAACTCCGCCCGATGCTTAATAGTGCGTCTGTTGAATGTAGCACAAAAACGACAGGCCAAGACGTTGTGGTCTGGGCCTAAGCAAGGAATGCAGAGGGAATGAAAATCCTTATGCAGTATTTGCTTCCCACATGAAATGCAATTATTAACTTTGTCTGACATCGGTCTGAGGCAAGAAAAGTTTCCCCAACGGGGTACTTAGCTTTCAAGAAGACTTCGGTTGAAAAATATTCGTAATCTCAGGAGCTGGCCGACTGGCACTTGCGAACTGCTTCTGGCACCGCGCGGCAAGAAAGACTGAAGAAAATGGCGTCGGCTGGTTCTTTTATACCCCTGTCGCACTGACGTCAGGGAAGAAGCAACGACATCCGACGCCGGACCTAGACTTTGGAATTCGGCCGACCGAGGACCCGCCTGACGGCAGGGAAAACCCATCTGTTATGACTGCAGCTGTATGCACGATGAACATCAGGCTCTTGAGAACGGTGGAACCAAAATTTGCCCTATTTCTGGAGGCCATGTCTAATTTGTAGTGTGTAATAAAGTTATGAAGAGAGGCCCATGTGGCTGCTGCACAAATAGTATCTATTGGCAATCTAGCTTGAAAGGCTGTTGATGTAGCTAAAGCTCTGGTTGAATGGGCTCTTGGCTTAGAAGGTAATTCTTTACCTCTAAGTTGATAGATACAGGTAATCACAGAGGACAGCCATCTAGACAAGGTTACTTTGGATACCGGAAGGCCCTTTTTACCTTCCGCATAGGACAGAAAAAGCTGATCAGATTTCCTAGTTTGTTTAGTTCTGCCCTGATAGTAACGGAGCTGACGATGAACGTCCAGATAATGCAGTTTTTGCTCCGCCCTGTTAGAAAAATTAGGGAAGAAAACTGGAAGATCGATAGATTGATTTAAATTTGCCTGAGAAGCCACCTTGGGCAAAAAAGACGGGTTAATTCTGAGAGAAACTGTCTTTGTGGAAAACTAGATAAGGAGGACGAATGCAAAGGGCATGGAGTTCTGATACTCTCCTAGCAGGAGTTATGGCAACTACGAAGAGTTTTCCAAGAGAGCAACTTTAAAGAACAGGAAGCTGCAGGTTCAAAGGGAGGAAGAATCAAGGACGTTAAAATCAAGTTTAAATCCCACTGTGGTGGGGGGTCTTTGATCGGGGGCTTGAGTAAAAAGATACCCTTAAGGAAGGCTTTACAAAGCTTGTGGGACATGATGCTGGAGTCCGATAGGCCTATGTGAAAATTTGAAATGGCCGCTAACTGAACCTTTACTGTGGAGGATGAAGAGCCTGAATGAAAAATTTCAGCTAGGAAATCTAGAACTGATTGTATAGGAGCAGTGAAGGGATCTATATTCCTAGCCCTTGCCCAGAAGGAAAAACGCTTCCATTTACTAGTATAAATCCTTCTGGTAGAGGACTTAAGGGAAGGTACAATAATATCACGGACAGAATTGGAAATCAGGGGAAGCCTGGCTAGGGATGGAAAGTACAGTTGTGTACACCTACCATAAATGTAGATGTTCGAGTGTCTTCACTGTTGCAGTCATGACTGTAGGGTTCTCCCCTGCCGGCAGGCAGCCCTCGGTCGGCCAGAATCCCAAAGTCTGGGTCCGGCGTCGGCTGTTCAACCATGCTCCCTGATGTCAGAGCGCCAGGAGTACAAAGCTGACAGCCGACGCCATCTTCTCCAGTTTTTCTTGCCCCAGATGTCAGGAGTCCCAAAATGAAAAGGTCCCATAACCTTTGCAAATACACCTCAGAAGAATGGTGAAAAAAGGAAATGCACAAAAGTAAAAATAAGAGGGGACAGGAGGGAGGAACAGACTGCAACAGTGAAGACAATCGAACATCTACATTTATGGTAGGTGTACACAACTGTACTATGTTCATCGTGTTTCACTGTTGCAGTCATGACTGTAGGGTAGAATCCCAAAGCTGAGAGAAAGGGAGGTGGTCATAAAGAAGAAGGCGGCTAAAAGGCCCTGCAAGACTGCAGAGGCAAAGCCTGCCCTAGACTTAGAGTAGAGAGGTAGATTGTAGTGCTTAGAAAAAGTATGCACAGAACTCCAAGTTGCAGCTTCCAAAATGTCTTTGGTAGGAACTCCCCTGAGGAAGGCCGCAGAAGTGGCAGCAGCTCTGGTGGAATGAGTCCGTATACTCCCTGGGATTTGCTTTCCATGGTGTGAATAACAAAATCTGATTCCATGAGCAATCCATTTAGAAATGGTCTGTTTTGAAATGGCTTTACCTTGGGAACTTGAAGCATAGGAAAGAAACAATTGTTCTGATTTTCTGATGTCCTTGGTTCTGTTCGGGTAAAAATGTAGTTGTCTGTGTACATCCAAGGAATGTAAGATCCTTTCCCCTTTATTTTGAGGAGTGGGGCAAAAGGTTGGCAAGTGGATAGTTTGATTTAAAGCCACTTTGGAAACCACCTTGGGCATGTTCGAGTCCTCGATTAGTCCTCAAAGATACCCTGTCTTGATGAAAAATAATATAAGGTTCCACAGCCATAAGAGCTTGTAACTCTGAAACTCTCCTGGCAGAGGTTAGGGCTAACAGGATAGCTGTTTTCCAAGATAAAAACTTGATGTCAGAAGAGGCAGCAGGCTCAAAAGGAGGAAGGGTTAGTTCTTCCAAAACATAGTTGAGATCCCAAGCAGGAATGGGGGGAGATCTAGGAGGTCTTAAGTTCTTAGCTCCTCTGAGAAACTGTCTCATGAGCTGGTGGGAAAAGATGGGAGGGTCTGTATTATAATGAGCAGAAATAGCAGGGGCATGTATCTTAATGGAAGAGAAAGAGAGACCCTTATGTAAGAGATCTGTCAAGTAAAGTAAAATTAAAGTGATGTTAGGAAGAAGAGGATCAGAATCCTGAGCCTGCATCCAGGAACAAAATCTTTTCCATTTTCCTGCCTAAGATTTTCTAGTGCTAGGACGTCTGGCTTCTAGAATGACATCCATAACCTGCTTGGGTAGGAAAGAAGAAATCAAAGGCCCTGGATTAACCAGGCTGCCAGGCTGAGAGTTCTGACATGAGAGTGTAGAACCTGACCCTTATGTTGAGACAGAAGGTTTGGAGACTGAGGTAAAACCCAAGGGGGCTCCAGGCATAGGTTTTTTTTAGAGTTGGATACCAAAACTGCCGAGGCCAATTTGGAGCCAGCAAGATTATCATTTTGGGCTTGTCCTGTTTTATCTTCAATAAAACCCGTGGAAGAAGAGGAAGAGGCGGAAAGGCATATCCTGAGAGGTTCCTCCAACTGAATGACAGGGCATCTACTTTCCAAGCTTCTCTGTGGAAAGTCCTGGTGCAAAAATTCTGTAGTTGATGATTGAGATGGGATGCAAAGAGGTCTATGTGAGGACATCCCCAGACTGCTGTTATCATCCTGAATATTTTGGTGTCTAGCATCCACTCGTGTGGATCCGAAAGGTTTCTGCTCAGACTGTCTGCCAGGAAGTTTTGTTTTCTTGGTAGAAACTGAGCTTGAAGATTCAGATTGCAAGCTAGAGCTGTGTTCCATAGATCCATGGCTAGTCTGCAAAGGGGGTAGGAATGAGATCCCCCTTGATGGTTTATGTACCACATAACTGTGGTGTTGTCTGTCTGTATTAGTAGTTGTCCTGGTTGTAAAAGATTCCTGAAGGCCAATAGAGCTTTCTGAACGGCTAACGTTTCCTTTAAGTTGATATGCAGGTGCTTCTGATCCTTTGTCCAAAGGCCCTGTAGACAATTGCCCTGAAAATGGGCTCCCCAAGCATAATCCGAGGTGTCCGTGGTTAGAATCTGAGTGGCAGGAGGCAGACGGAAGGGTTTCCTTTTGTTTAGAGCACATGCCCTGGACCACCAAAGAAATTCCTTTTGAAGGCAAGGAAGGACGGAGATCAGTATGTCCAAACTGTGGCAATGCTGAGACCATACACTTTTTAGGTACCACTGTATTTTCCTCATGTGTAGTCTTGCATATGGTACGAGAAGAATGCAGGAGGCCATGTAACCCAAAGCCTGCAGGAATTTCCTTGCAGATAGTTGAGTTAAAGTTGCCAATGTTCTGAAAGTTGAAGCCAGCTGTAATTGTTTTTCGGATGTCAGAAATGCCATCTGGGTTGTGGTGTTTAGAAGTGCCTCCAGAAAAGTTATCTGTTGTGATGGTGTCAAATTTGACTTTTTTATGTTTACAGAGAATCCCAGGAACTTGAGGAGGTTCTGTACAAATTCTAGATGCTGGAGTAAGACATCCTTGCGGTCTGCCTGAATTAGACAATCGTCCAGATAAGGGTAAATTTGAATTCCCTTGAGTTTGCAGTAAGCTACTACTGGAGCCAGGCATTTGGTGAAGATCCTGGGCGCAGTAGACAATCCAAAGGGCAGCGCAGAGAATTGAAAGTGCCTCGATCCGGCCTTGAACCTGAAGTATTTTCTGCGATCCTGCCTGATGGGAATGTGTAAATATGACTCCTTTAAATGCAAAGTTACCATCCATGCATCTTTGGACAGCATTGAAAGTAGCTGCTGTAGAGTAAGCATCTTGAATTTTGGAATCTGTAGAAAGGTGTTCAAGACCGACAGATCCAGAATGGGTCTCCATGAGTTTTGCTTCCTTGGGACTAGAAAGAGCCTTGAGTAAAAACCTTTTCCCATCTCTGAAAGTGGAACCAGTTCTATGGCATTCATAGCCAAAGGAGTTTCCACCTGGTTTAAGGCCTCCGTCCATTGATGTTTTGGAAGGTCTGGCCATCCGCTTGGCCTTGGCAAGGTATGAAAATGGAATTTGTAACCTCTTAAAACCACATCCAAAACCCACTTGTCTTGGGTTTAGTCCAATTTTGATAAAAAAAGAGAGAGTTTTCCTCCGAGAGGGGCTTCCAGGCAAGAGGTTCCTGTAGCCCAACAGAGGGAGTCATTGAGTTTGTTTCCTTTGAGTTTGTGACCTGTCCTCTCCTCCCCTAGGGGTGGAAGCAGTCCACTGTCTTGGTCTATAAGAAGCTTGTGTTTGAGGCCTTCCTCTGGAGCGTCTATATCTACCCCTCTGAGGCCTGTCTGAAGTGGGAAAGGACCAATTTTTTGAAGGCCAATTCCTGCTAAATCTAGGTAGCTGTACTTGTAAGAAATCTTTAACTGTTTGCATGGATTTCGCCTTATCCTCCATCTTTTTAATCACCTCTTCAGCTTTTGATCCAAACAAAACATTATGCTGAACAGGAGCATCCAATAATTTAGCCTTTACTTGTTCAGGCAAATTTTGTTCCTTTAGCCATGCATGCCTTCTAATGACTATGCCAGAGGCCGCAGCCCTACAAGAAGCCTCCAAGGCATCAAATACACAGTGCAAACCATGCTTCCCAACTTGTTCAGTGGCATGCAATAAGTCATGTAATTCCTTATCATCTGCACAGGCAGAAATGGAAGTAAGCTTTTGTTTTAAAACAGACAAGAGAAATTGCTGGTATTTTAGCATATGAAACTGACAGTTTAAAGCCCTAATGGACAAAGTAGCAGAAGTGTACACCTTTTTGCCCCATCTTTTTAAGGATCGAGAATCCTTTTCAGTAGGAATGGGATTTTTGGCAGAAGCGGCCTTAACTCCCTTAGGACCCTGAGAAATGGTTTCAGGGTCAGCAGAAGGGTTCTTGTATAAAAACTGATGGGAATCAGTAACCCTGTAATATCTATCAGGCTTAACAGGAGCAGGAGGAAAAGAGTCAGGGGTTAAGTTAGCCTCCGAAAAGGCATCATCCACAATATCCAAAACAGGGGGAATAGCCAGGGGTCTATGTTGGGGAAGAAGAAGAATATCCCTCAGTCTTTTCTTAGATTCCGAATACTCCTGTCCTTCCCAGTGGAAATGTTCCCTCATTTCATGCAAAGTTTCCCTAAAAGAGAAATCCTCAGGGGGAGAAGCTGAAGGAATGGAGTCTTCAGCATCAGAATCCTCATAAGGAGGGAAAGAATATTCCTGATCAGAAGAAGAAACTGAGGAAACAGAAGCCTGATCAGAGGAATCATAATAAACATCCTACCTTGGCCTTTTATCTGGAGGGGGATGTGAACCCCTAATCATAGTAAGTAAATCCTCCGCCATCTTGAGTAACTGTTTCTGTGACTTGGGAGCCGGTTCAGAAGAGGCCTGTGTTGTAGTCTTTGATTTAGAAGGAGTCTTTGCCTCTGTCTTTGGCTTTGCCTTTATTAGAAGCTGAGTAGGCCTGAAAACCCCTTCGGAAGCTGGTACCTGCACAACGGCTCCGGACCCATCCAAAGGAGCATTGTCCGAAGGTCCTGCAACAGAAATATTTAAAGGCCTGGTTGGCTCCTCATGAGAGTCCATTTCGGCCATCGGTTCTGAAATGGCCGACGACAGGAGCTGCAAAAGCGCCTCACTGACGACGGCCGAACCTGAAGCTGGCTCCGCTTGTGTGCTATCATCAGATTTGGACCTCGGAGGCCTGTCTTTATCCTTGCAACGTTTGTGAACTCCGGTAGCCGGAACCGTATCAGACGACATTTTGTAGTTAAAGCACCTACCGAAGTAATGAAAAGCAAAATCGTACCTTCGCTTAATAGTACGTTGATTGAATCTAGCACAAAACCGACAACTAGCTACGTCGTGGTCAGGGCCTAAGCAAGGAATACAGTAAGAATGAAAATCCTTATGAGGTATTTGCTTCCCACATGAAATACAATTATTAACTTTTTCTGACATCAGAGTGGAGCAAGAAAAATGTTTCCCCAACGGGGTACTTAGCTTTGAGTGGAGAAGAAAATCTTCAGACTGAAGTATATCAGAAAAAATCGTCAGGAGTCAGCCGACCGGCACATGCGAACTGCTATCACCGCACGGCAAGAAAGACTGGAGAAGATGGCATCGGCTGTCGGCTTTGTACTCCTGGCGCTTTGACGTCAGGGAGCATGGTTGAACAGCTGACGCCGGACCCAAACTTTGGGATTCTGGCCGACCGAGGGCTGCCTGCCGGCAGGGGAGAACCCTACAGTCATGACTGCAACAGTGAAACACGATGAACATGTGGAGCAACCAAGCTGTGAGGTTGAGAGATTGGAGGGATTGGTGCAGCTGCCCTGACTGGTGGGCCAAAAGATCTAGCACTGGGTCCAGATGCCAAGGCTGTTCCAAAAGGTAACAATGCAGGAACGGGAACCATATCTGTTGAGGCCAATAAGGGGCAATGAGGATCATCCTGGCTCTCAAGGCGGTAGCTTTCTGAATCAACTGAGTGATTACTGGAAAGGGGTAAAAGCGTATAGAAGTTCCCGAGGCCAATCGTGGACTAGAGCATCTCTGGGGGGATGGCCTGGAAGGGGAAAGAGAGTGAAAAAGTCGAGGCACTTGCTGTTCTGAGGTGTTGCAAAAAGATTGCAACAAGGAAGACCCCACTTCTGAAAAATCTCCTCCGTTACTGATTGCTTGAGAGACCACTCGTGTGGCATGAGAATAGCTCTGCTCAACCTGTCCGCTATGATGTTGGACTTCCCGGGGATATGCGTTGCTATCAGAAACCACTGAGAAGAGATCGCCCATTGCCAAAGTCTGAGTGCCTCTCGACACAGGGGATAGGACTTGGTTCCACCCTGCTTGTTGATATACCACACTACGGACATATTGTCCGTCTGAATTGCAATAGTCCCTAAGGGAAGAGAGTCTTGGAGGGATTGCAACGCCAAAAGCACTGCTCTCATCTCCAGGACATTTATGTGTAGGTGGCATTCGAAAGGTTGCCATGTGCCCTGGACTGTCCTGCCCTGAAAATGCCCCCCCACCCATTCAGGGAGGCATCCGATGTTACAGTGGCGACCGGAGGGGAAGGAACGAATGGTCTGCCCTGGAGGACTTGAGGGGAGACCATCCACTAAGACAGATGTTTCTTGCAAGATAGAGTTATTAAGATGTTGTGTGTCAAAGGAAGCTGTTGGAAGGACCACTGGGAGAAGAGCATCCACTGAAGGGGCCGCATGTGAAAGCGAGCAAGGGGAAGTAGCGTGATGGCTGCCGCCATGAGACCTAACATTTTTAGAACAAACCTGGCCTGGATTCTTTTGCTCTGAAGGAGGATATGAACGTGATTTTGAATATCTAAAACTCTTTGCTCGGTTAATTTTGCTGAGAGCTGTACGGTGTCCAAGGTGGCGCCTATGAAGGTAATAGACTGACAAGGCGACAAGGCAGACTTTTCGAAATTTATGGAGATACCTAGCCCTTTGCAAGTTTGAATGGTGTAATCTCTGACAAGAAGAATCTGATGCCTGGTGGTGGCAGTAAGGAGCCAGTCGTCTAGATACAGAAACACCTGGAATCCTTGACGTCTCAGGTGAGCCGAAACCACTGCCATGCATTTGGTGAACACTCGGGGGGCTGTAGTGAGACCAAAGGGCAGGGCCCAGAATGGTAGTGACTGGCCCCCAGCCAGAAGCGGAGAAACCTCCTGGAGTGCCTGTGCATTTTGATGTGATAGTACACATCCTGAAGGTCCACTGAGCACATCCAACTGTCCTGACCCAGAAAGGGTAGAATGGACTGTAGCGTGACCATCCGGAACTTTGTTCTTTTTCCAGACTTGTTTAGTCTGCTGAGATCCAATATTGGCCTCCAGTCCTCTGTCTTTTTTGGTACCAAAAAGAACTTGGAGTAGATTCCGGATCCTAGTTGGTCTGCTGGAACTAGCTGGATGGCTCTTTTTGTTAGCAGTTTTGATATTTTTAGTACTGCTTGTTCCCATAGACTGGGTGGAACGTCTGGGAGGGGCCCTTTTGGCTGAGTTGGGGTGTGGATAAAGGGAATTTTGTAACCATCGGATATAATCGACTGTACCCATTTGTCTTGTGTGAAAGAAAGCCAGGCTTCTGGGTGCAGCGATAACCTTCCCCCGACTGCCTCTGAAGGTGGACAGTCAGGCAGCTTCTCAGGGATGCTGGAAGGGTTTGTCAGAGAGAAACTCTCTGTTACCCTGATTCTGCGGACCTCCTCTGCCTCTAGGGCGGCGTCTGTTGTTGCCCCCCCCCCTGCCTCTCGGGGGGAACTGACCTCTTGCATCAGGCGTGACTCCCTGTGATTTGCGGAACTACATTTTTCCACCCTTTTGACCCTTAGGATATGGTCTAGACGGGGTTGAAAAACGGACTCCCATGGCATAGAGAGTCTTGCCATCTTGTTCGCATCTGGTCAAAGTATCCTTCACTTGAGGTCCAAACAACGCTGAGCTATCAAAGGGGGAGTTAGTGAAGGACACCTTGAAGGGGTCTGCGAAGTTGCAAAGCCGCATCCAGGCATGACGCCTTAAAGCCATACCTGTGCCTGCGGCTCTACTCGCTCCATCGGCTGCATAGGAAATAAGCCGCATAGAGGAGTTAACAATGGAATTTAGGGTTCCTAGCTAGGAATTGATTTTGTCCTGAGACCCCGCAGCTGTTGGATCCTGTAGGGTATCACCCATTTCTTTGAGAATGTCTCTTTGAAGGCGGGTGAAATGGCACAAGTAATTCAGCGACCGCATGGCAAAGGTCGCTGAAGAGAACATCCGCTTGCTGTACCTATCCATAGTCCTAGATTCCTTATTAGGAGGATGAATAGGCACTGAAGGATCGGCCAGTTCCTTCTTAGTGGCTGCAGCCACCACCATGGCATCAACTGGGACACCCTTAGTTAAAAACTGTTTATCTGACGGGGCTGTGATAAATTTGGAAGGCCTCCGTGGGGTGGGTTCCATCGTATCAGGGGCCGTCCATGCCTTCCGCGCCACCACTTCCATACGGGGGTCAAAAGGCGGAGACACCCAGGAGGTGGAAGGGAGAGAACCAAACACCTCCAGGTAAACCAACTCGTCCTCGGAAGGATTGAGGGTAGACCAGTTCTCCCTCTGCTTGAGGATTTCAAGGATGTCAGAAAAGGAGACATCCTCAGAGGAGGACCCTTCTGACTCATCCATGTCGGTATCAGATGTGATGGACTCAGGGGAGTCCACATGCTTCCTCTTACATGTCCTCTTTCGAGGGGGTTCACCTGACGGATCAGGGGAAACCTCGGAAGAGGAGGATATTCCCAATGGGGAAGCCTGAGGCATTGGATCTCTACGGTCGGGAATGAGAGAGTGGGTAGAGACCGCAGCAGGCACTACAGTGGGAGGAGCTGATGGAGCTGACCGTGGAGCAGGCACTGGGGCCAGTACGCTCCTCATGACCTCGAAGGCGCCCCTATCAAGCAGGACAGAGGGCTCCCGCTCCGAAGAAATAGGAACCCCAGCCGGCGCCGAGAGGGATGGCTCCGAAGCCGATGTCAGGGCCGAACTCACCAGCGCCGACGCTCCAAGAGGGAGAACGGGGGTCGGACAAGGGTCCGATGCCACTCGCCCCCTTGGAGCCGACGAGGAAGTCCAAGCGCCCGGATCCCTCTAAGGATGGGACCATGGAAGAGATAGGAGCAGACGATGGAGCCGAAGGGGGAGGTATCGGCTCCGACGTCAAACCGGTCGCAGCTCCGAGGAGCTCCGGCTCCAAACTCAGGGGCAGAGTCGGAGGAGGAATCGTAGATGGTATGGATACAGCCACTGTCTGTTGAGATGGGCTATGAAGCATTTGGGCTAGTGCCTGAGACTTTAGGAGTCTGCTAACCACCCTCTTGAGGTCATGGTCCAAAAGCCTGGAAGACAGAGAGGAATGGCTCCGATGGCTCCGCTCCGAGAGCAAAGGCAATTTCGGAGCTGAGTGAATGGACTCCAGGGACGGAGACCTAGATCTCTTGCGGGTGGAAGATGGCACCGAGACTAGTGGTGCCGATGGAGCCAAAGACACGTCAGCTACGGCCGGAGCCGAATTTGAAGACAGAGTCTTGGAGGCATCGGCTCCGGCCGGAGCCGATGCAGAAGACTGTGACATAGACATATCGGCTCCAGCTGGAGCCGATCGTGACGCAGTAGGTGAGCCACCAGCCGAAGGCTTGGAGCATGGAGCCAACGGTTTGGATGGCTTCGAAGGTTTCCCTGGCAAGGACTTAGCCGGTGAACCTTCGGGCTTTAATAAGCCCCTCAAAATTAACTTATTCCTGTGCTCCTGCAGGACTCTTGGACTGAACGCATGACAAACAGAACAAGAGTCCTGCAGGTGCAGGGGTCCCAGGCAATACACGCAAGAAGTGTGACCGTCTGTCAGCGACATTTTCTGACAGCATGAGTCACACTTCTTGAAGCCTGAGACTTTAATGTCTTTAGACATTAAGCTGTCAAGGGAAGAAGAATCTTCCTTGGAAAGTTAAAACACACATACACACACACACACACACACACACACACACACACACACACACACACACACAGTAACACACAAACAAAATTAAGGTTAACAAAACCAGACACACGCCTAACTGTCCCAAAAAAGGGAACAGGAAAAAAACGGAAAGGGCCTAAGGCCTAACCTTAACAAGGGAGGGATATAACTTTTGGGATTAGGGATTAACAAAATGGAAACCCAACGGAAGTGGTATACTAAGGAGGTTAAGATGCTAGTCTATTTTTAAAATAAAGAGGAAAAATCCTAAGCAAAGAGTAGAAAAATTCGAAATTTTTCACTGACCTGTGGAGCCGGTAAAAAAAAGCACCTCGCTAGCGCAAGCGGCAAACGAGATCTGGGTAGTTAGCGCCTAGCATCATGGGATATAGGGTTGCCTCGAGCCGGTAAAATTAGCTCTCGAGCTTTAGTATAGGCCGAGTCGGAGCCGAGGATCGGCTCCGAACCCATCCAGCAAGAATGAAGGCGAGATTGACAACTTAACATCAATAGTTTTGCTACTATCATGGTAGTAAAACAAAAAACTCTAATGAAGTATTGCAGTAGGAGTTAGCCAAAGAAAGCAGTGTTGGCCAAATAAGTCTGGTGCACTGGAGTGGGAGTGCCTTTCACTAGAATGTTCTGCAGTCCAGTGTTGCAAATATACAAAAAGTGAAACCTTAGTTGGAAGTTAATTATTCTGGCTGTGGAACAGATGATGCTGAGGGATAGAGTTTGGGTTTCAAATTTGTGTGCGTTAAGAAAAAACTTGGGAGAAAAAAACAATGGAGCTTAACATATGAAATATGCTAGTGCATAGAGTTAACCAACAACGAGAAAGCAAACAAAACTCTCTCATAATGATATAACTTTGAAAGAGAAGATTAAAAAATGAAAAAAATCAATTGTGAGTGTTTGAAATGTTACAGCAGTCATATGGCACTGTCTTTAAGAAACAATTCATAACTATGGTGGAACAGATGGTCTCTGAGCATAAAATATATTGGGTAAGGCAAAGATGGCCAACTGACAGCAGCAACTGGTGAAAACTCTGTGACTGAAAACTTTTCTAACAGAAATTATAATAAAAATAATAAAATTGAGATACTTGTTAGCTAACTGTATTTAGTAACAGTCAGAGAAAAGATTTATATCTTCAAGTTCTTCAAAAGCTGTATTTTTTCTGTCAGACTTTCAACTGCTTAGTTATAAGAGAAGAGACTTCAACATGAGTCACCCAAGAAATGGTACTCAGGATTCTTGTGTTGAGACATTCAGCCAATAGTATCTAGTCTGCAGGATACATTACTTAAAATAGACAAACTACATACCAAACTAGAAAGTTTCAAAGAGACCAGAAAAAAGATGAAACATTTAGAAATTCTTAAGAAACAATAAAGCGTACATCAGCATTATGGGAGAAACTTTAAATGATCATGAAGGAAGAATAACTGAAGGTGACTCTCAGACTGAATTTCTTTTACAGCAAAATAACTGGCTCATAGAAAAACTCCATGATTTAGAAAACAGACAGACGAAATAACATTCAAATGTATGGTACACCAGAAAAGTATGAAAGAAACACTATAATAAACTTCTCAACTGTCTGTCTGCATAAAAAATTAAATCTACCTGAAACTATCTTTTGGGATTGAAAGGGCATATAGATCCCTGGCAGCACCTTCTAAAGAAAGAATGAAAACTCATTGCCACATTCAGTTATAGTTAAATTCACTGTCTAGCTTAGAAAAAGATCAAATATTAAAAACAGCATGGTCAGGCCTACCTATTAACATGAGAGAACATGTAGTCAGATTCAACAATGATTATTCCACTAAAGTAATGAATAAAAGAAAATACTGTTTACCACTGATCAAAGAACTTAAAAAGAATTAAAGAAGAAAATCCCCAACAAATAAACTGTGCCTGCAAGCTAACAACAAATGCAACTGAAGAAAACAAGGCACAGAAACATGACTGGAAGCATAAAATGTTAAAAGTTTAAGGAGGTAAGTGCTTTCACACCAAATACTACGGTATGGTCTGAAGAAGCATTAGTATTTGGTGTGAAAGCACTTGCCTCTGTGCCTTGTTTTCTTCAGTAACTTAAAAAGAATACTTAAGCCACTTTGCTGTTACCTGAAAAATCAAATTATTTCTTTTTGAAGAAACCAAAATATTTAACACACTGGAGGAGGCATCCACTTTTGTTAACATCAATAAAATTCTTAATACTGAAAAAATGAAGTGGAACAGCATATCCTTCAAGAGGGAGACTCAGTTGAATTCCTGAAAAACTGCTTCTAAAACTAAAAAAACCTAAAAAAACAACTGACTCATGTCACTGAAACAATAGATTTGCCCTTTAAGTAAAATGTTTGTACTCGACTTTAAGCTTTAAAACATATGTATGTATTTATATTTTAAGATAAAACATTTGTTTCATGAGGAGGAATATAAATGTCGTCAACGCGTCTCAATTTGAATAAAAAGTCATGAGGAGGAATATAAATGGTAATTCTGACTGTGTTACTACATTTACAGAAAAAGACTTATTAATATATTTTGTATAACTAAAAGTATAAGTGTGTTTCTAAATGTTAAAACAAATACTTCCTTAAGAAAATGTCATTAAATTATAAGCAATAGAATGTGTAGCTTTAAGGCTATATAGGTTATGAATTTTATTTGTTCAGCTGTGCTTAGTACGTGCATTGCAGGGTTAAATGAATGCCAGATCTAAGTAATATACTAATTAGAAGTGTTACAGTGATATAGTTATAGCTGGTGATTCTGTTTTCTTTGTAACACATTCTCTAAGTGTCAGTTGTTTCATAAATGACTGCTGAAAGGAAAGCTTGAGAACAAAAAAAGTTCCATTTGTCAGAATACTGGATTTATTTTCTTTTTTTCAAATATATATATATATATATATATATATATATATATATATATATATATATATACACACACACACACACACACACATACATATATATATATATATATGTGTGTGTGTGTGTGTGTGTGTGTGAGTTATATCTACTTAAAATAAAACCTCTTTTTCTTTTCTTAGAAGTGAAGAATTGATAAGACAAAAGCTAGAATAAAAGTTATATACCGAGATGTTTAAAATATACCAACAAACAGCCATATGAGGAGAGAGGAAAAATGATAAAAAAAAATAAATATGAGCGCTTTTGTAATTTATAATGAATTACTTCTTCAGAATAATGCCAAACAATGTCCAAGGTGTTTTAAAACTCCCTTCCTCATATCGCAATGAAAAGAGCTAATGAAAAACACTTGAAATTTTAAAGAGATACATAATAACTCAGCAAAACAACTAAGAGTTAAAGAGCAATTGCATCTAAAAACATACACAAATATGAACAGCAAGAGAGAGAAACAGTGAATAATGAATGTCATGATGTGGTTTTACAGTGCCCTGGCCATGAACCAAATCCCCTGGTTGTCATATTTTACAATGAGGAGGACTTTAGAATATATAATTTCAGTGAACTAGCAATGGGCAGTGAGCATGTGAATCTTCTGTCAAAGGGTCTTACCTTTGTACCCACTTCTAGGTCTAGGATAGAAGAAATTATTATTGACCTAAAATTATTTGAGAAAACTGAATTTTAAAATTCTTTTGGGGGTCAGAAAATCCTTGCCCGCCAACTAATACTTTGTACAAGAAGACCCTTTACAATCATCAACTACACACTTCTCTAATATTGTTTGAAAAACTATGTTCTTTCAATTTTAGAAAAATGTTATGGTCATCTCCTAGTGAGGCACAATACAACTTGTCTGCTTTGGAACACAAGTTGTTAAAGGGACTTTGTTGTAATAAGGACATAAGAGTGATGATGCTGGACATGGACGAGGTGTTGTAATCATGCACAAAATTGACTATCAACTGGCTGAACATTTTGTTAAACAAAGGAACTTAATTACACAGAGGATTCTTCATATTCCTACATGAAAATGAATTATGCCATTAAGGATCTTTTCGATCAACAGCAAGATACCTTTGATGAATATAATTTTTTGGACAATCCGTATCCTATTATTCCTTCAAATCTTCGGTATACCGAAGATCCACAAGAGTGTTATAGATCCTCTCTGAAAACCCAGTATTAATGCTGGGAGGACAAAAACCTACCCCCTTGCCAGATATATTATAGCTTCATAGGTAGGTACTAGGCTATCGGCCCAAGGGCCTAAGTAAGCCTAGCCAACAAGGTTCCCTGGCTTACGCCACCCAAGAAAGGTAATTTCCCATGCCCCTGTCAAGCAGAGCCACAGAAGTGATCCCCAGGGTGTATTTCCTACTTCCCATCCACTCATCAAGATTTTTCTTTAAGACTACTAATGAGGAACTTTGCCTGACATAGATGGGTAGCTTCTTCCAGAGTATAGGAAGTCTTTGGGACAGGAATCTATCGCTCCAGCATGTCCTGTTTATTGTGGTGACAAGGTTTAGGTCCCTAGAGTGCACAGCTCAGGGGGATTGGGATTTCTTAAGGTGTAGCATGTCCAACACCTCTGGGTTTAACAGCTTTATATGTTAGGCAGAGATCTCCTCGGAGTAGGCGATATGCTACAGAGTAAAGCTGGAGTTTTTTGAGACTGTCAGTGTAGTGCATCTGTTTGAGGCCAGTAATCCTCTTTGTGAGGTACTTCTGTGGCCTTTCCAGCTGCTGCAGATGTCTTGTGAGGTACATTCCAAAAGGGGTGTTGTACTCTATAATGGGTCTGAGTGCCGAGTAGAGGGGAACAATGACCTCTTTTTTCCTGGATGAGAACCCTTTTGTGATGAGGTGTGCCACATAGAAGGATTTCCTGACTACTGTGGCAATGTGATTATCAAAGGCGAGACTACTGTCCACCTGGGTCCCAAGGTCTCATCACACATTTGTCGTTAAGTAGACTGCTGTTTATGTGGTAGTTCATGGGTACAGAGTTTTTCCCAAGGGGATGACAATGCACTTTTTGGCACTGAGTTTGAGGCCATGCCTCTGACACCAGGCATCTGTCTCAGCGAGGCCTTTCTGTAGGATGTCCGCATAATTTGGGGACTCTGCTATGGCTCCTAGTTTGCAGTCATCTGCAAACTTCATTAGCCAGAGGCCTTCTGTGTTTGCTTGCACTTCAGAGAAGTAGATACCAAACAGGCGAGGTCCCAGGACTGAACCCTGTGGTACTCAACTTGTCACTGGTTTGAAGTCAGATTTGGAGTCTGCAACTTTTACAGTGTGGGTTCTGTCAGTGAGCCAGTTGGCAACCCATCTTGTGACGTAGGGATTTATACCTAGTTGAGTGAGTTTAGCTATAATTCCAGAATGGGGGATGGTGTTGAAAGCCTTGGCGAGGTCAAGATAGGCTGTGTGAACCACCTTACCCTCGTCTGCAGCTTTGGTGGCTGCCTCAGAGAAGTCAATCAAGTTCAGAAGGCATGCTCTACCTTTCATAAACCCGAACTGTGTGGGGTCCAGAGTTTGGAGGTTACCAATGTCTTTGTTTAGGAGTTCCATGACGACACGTTCCACGGCTTTGCAGACCAGGCTTGTCAAGCTAATACGGCGGTAGTTCCCGGGGTCAGTGGTGGCTCCCCCTTTGTGGAATGGGATAACTGTTGCTGTATGCCATTCAGTGGGCACAAAGCCTGAAGTGAGACCATGATTGAACATGGTGCCTAGGTGGGGAGCCAGTTCACTCTGAAGTTCATGTAAAACGTGACCTGGGATGTTGTCCAGTCCCATGGATGCTGTGTTTTTGGTTCTAGAGAGAGTGCAGCTTTTACCTGCATAGATGTGTTTTCAGGGACTCTGCATTCTTCCTGTATAGATATGGGCCCTTTAGGGGGTGAGAGGGAGGTAAATTTAGCACTGAACCTATCTGCCAGGATGTTGGCAATATCAGTTGGTTCTGTAATTTTCGTGCCGTTGTGCTGTAACTCAGAGCAGATCTGGGTGTTGCCATTGAAATTCTTGACACAGCTACAGAATGCTTTGTGGTTGCCCTTAGAATCAGTGGCGATTTTGTTTTCGTAGCTGGCTTTGCAGGACCTTATAAGGGATCTCAGCTTCTTACTGAGACTGACCAGGCAGCTCCTCCACTCATGGGATTTTACTCTCTTTTGCAACAGTTTCTTCCTTCTGTTGTAGAGTTTGTTTATGGTGGGCGACCAACAGATTGGCTTCCTTTTTTTTTTGGAGGATAGCGTCTTGGTTCTGTTTGGGATAGCACAATCCATGCACTTGTGTAAGTGCTTAGAGAGGGCATTTGTGTAGGATTCAGCAGTCGTAACTGTATTGTCCATCTGCATGGGTGTCATGAAGTTCACTACTTCTGTCTTAAGAAGCATGAAGTTGGCTTTGGATAAATTTTTTGCCATGGTTTCCTTAATGTTGGGTGGGGGCGGGATGCGGATATCTAGGGTGATTAGCTTCCGGTCGGATCTGACCAACGAGAAGTTGATTTCAGGTGTGGAACACCGGTCACTCATGTTGGTAATGACTAGGTCTAAGACACTGTTGCCCTTGGTAGGGGTGTGGATAAGTTGAACCAGGGCACTGGAATTTATGAATTCTAGAAAGCGCTGATCGAAGGAATTGGTACACGAGTAGTTTTCCCAGTTAATGGTAGGGTAGTTGAAATCGTCCATTATTAGGCTGTTTGGTTGAACCCTAATATTTTTCAGTATATCAAGAAAATAGGAGTGGGAATCCTGGGGCATAATGGGGGATCTGTAGCAAGCTACAATTTGGACTGCAGTTTTGCCCAGAGTTAGATGCACTTGGATAACCTCGGATGCATTATGCTGTGCAACTAGCCTGGAGGTGTGGATATCCTTAATGAATATGGACACACCTCCGCCTTTGGTGTTCTGGTCCAGGTTAGATGGCCAAAAAGTGTGGTATGAGTTATAGCCTGGTAATGCGGGGGTGCTCTCTAGAGCCCTGAACCACGTCTCAGTCACTGCACAGATATCCATGTTCTCCATTTTAAGGAGTGCCTCGAATGAGTACATTTCTAGATTTAGACTTCTAGCATTGCGTAGAATTACCCTCAGTTTTTGATTGCCTGTTCCTGTTACGGTGGTAAATTTGTCATTTGAACCTTGCCTGAAAAAGGCACTATAGGGGCGGCAAGAGCCTTAGCCAGTATCTAGTATCCAGAATCCAGGGGCGACAGAATGCAGGCCATCTTTGGCAAAGCATCATGGTCTGTCAACCATGTCATCCCAGGCAGACAGATACTGGATCCCCTTAGAATGACACCAGAAGCTTAGCCAATTGTTGAAGTCAAATCATTTTGTCCTTGTACTGCGGTATCATTGTGGGTGATGGCAGGATGCTACTTAGGGCTAGGGTCATACCTGCCTGGGCTACAAGATCGGAGAGCTCTTCCATGTCTCTTTTCATGTAGTCCAGGGAGATACGTCTCAGGTCGTTCACACCAACATGGACAGTGATAGAGTCATATTTGTACTTGTTGTGGAGTGCCCTGAGTGCATGAGTTATGTGGCGGATCCTGGCACCCGACAGGCAGCTGACAGTAACCTTCTCCTTGTTTAGCCTGGTAAGTGGGACATCAGTGTGCCTGACTACAGAGTCACCTATGATTACTGTGTTGGGTACGTTGGTTTGCCTTATGGGCTGTGGTTTATTGGCACACTGAGTCTGTGGGCTGTGTGTCATTGGGGGTTGGAGTTTGCTTGCGTTTCTGCTTTGGAGGTCTCTGCTGCTTGAGCAGATCATTATTGACAGCCTCTGCGAATGTTTTTGTGTTTCTATGTGATGTGTGGATTTTAGTGGTGTAGTTTAGTGGGACTATGTGATGAGTGTGGTGTGGTGCAAGTGTTTACCTTCTCCTCTTGACTGTCAAGTTCAGTCTTGGTTGGAGAAAGCTTTACCTCCAGTTTGCCTAGATAAGTGCATCTCTCACAGGTTGCGGTGTTGGGTGGTAGAAGGAGAGGGTTGTCTGTGTACATGAGGCAATTGCTACATTGCCTCAAGATGTCCAGATTCATCAGATAGACAGTAGAGAACACTGGGAGCTGACCCCTTGGACATGCCTGAATAAAAAAACTACTTTCCTCTAGACAAGTGAGGAAAGTGAGTATAAGAGCTGTTTTTCTCTAAGCAAGTGCCCACCCTCTTAAGGGCACTTTAAAGCAATTAATCATTTATTTAGGGATTCATGGGACTTTTTATTCAAATTGAGATGCGTTGACGACATTTATATTCTCACTATTGATGTTGCCAATTTGTTTAATGTCATTCCCCACAATACTGGTCTAGGATGGTTTCTGGAGTTTTTGATTGAATCTACTAATTTTTCTTTTAGCAAGATTCAAGTGTGAGTAGTGGTTATGGAATTTGTACTTAAGGATAATTTTATATTTTTTAAAGGGCAATGTGTTTTGCAAACTGAAGGTGTAGCAATGGGGGTTGCATGCACCCTTGTTTTTTTGTCAACATTATATGATTCAGTGGGAGATTAAATTTTTGTTCAGCCATCTTATTTCAAACTCATGGGCCCTTTTCACCCATTTTCTGGATGACATCTTTATTGCATGGAAGGTTTCCCCCAAGGAAATAGATGCTTTTTTGGAATACATTAATTCTACTACTCCTTTCTTGAAGTTTACACATTCAGACAATCAGGACCCAATTATTTAGATGTGGACATTTTTAAGGACTACAATAGGAAAGCATTTATCACTAATATATATAGGAAACCTACATATTCTAATGCTATTTTCCATTTTACTAGTTGTCTTCCTTTATATCAAAAAAGAGGGGTTGTAAAGTAATTTAGCAAGAATGGTTTCAGATGATGGCTTATTTCTTAATGAATATAATAAGTTAACTGGTATGTTTGCCACCAGGGGGTATCCCACTGACTTGATGTATGAAAAATGTAATGCGGTTAAGTTTAGAAGAATGGACAGTACGTTCCATCCCCTTTACAGTAGTAAGGTTGACAATGGTGCTCTTCTTCCTGATTTTGTTACAAATAACGCAACGTTTTGTTAACAATTTGGATTGCTTCATTACTACTTTTACTTCTGACCATCCATCTATAACAAACATATTACAAAAATACTGAACAGTGCTTTCCTGCTTTGAGGAGATTTTGGAAAAGGAATGTATGTGTGTGTGTGTGTGTGTGTGTGGGGGGGGGGGGGGCAAACGTGTTAGTTTTTAGAAGAGGTCAAAATATTAAGAACCTTTTGGAAAGTCCTGGTCATTTGTCTCATTCAATGAGTAAGAAGAAGAGTACTTCAAAAGTGGGTTTTGCCCCCAATGTAAATGTAAATTTATCTTGGAGGTAAAAGGGCTCAAATTTATTTTTATCAATTTTCTCTTACCATATGTGGTTGTTTAGCCAGTTCTGGCTCGTTTACATTTCATTTTGGTTTTATGTTGCAAGATATAATTTGCTTACATTTTTTGCATGTTAAATTATGCTGTAGTGTTATTAACTTTCACTATATATATATATTAATTGAAAGAAATTAGGTTAGATGTTTGTTACTGATTAGAACAGCTTAATAGAACTAAGAGGAATGAGAAACTTACAAAGGAAATTAGCAGCTGCTGCAAGTTATTTTCATATGCTACAGTCAAATTTTGACGTCAGCATGTGAAGCTTAGATCAGAACAGCAGTTCACAATGGCTAAAAACACACATTTAACTTAAACAAGCAAGAATTTGATACATAAATAAAACAAACAAGAAAGGTAGCAAAAACACACTAGCTCTGGTTCCAAAACTAAATCGAGAAGAGCACAAAGTAAAATCCATGAGCACCATAACACAGCTGATAACTTTATTAAAGGCAAGCACTTTTGACCATTAAAACACTTAAAATTACATATTTAAAAGAAAATGTATTCAAAAGCACAAGTCAGGTATAAAAACAATTCACATGATTAAATGCAGGTGAGCAGCTAGACAATGCATCGGTTCTTATTCTCCATAGTCTTAAAGGCATATAGCCACTTGTCGTACAAGTAAATAAAACAAGGATATGTTTTTCATTATTGAAGTTACCTTACTCTTTCCCTGAGGGTCCTATTCATTTTTCCAACATAAAAAGACGTGCATATCTTTTGGCAGTAGATTTACGTTTGGCCTGGTGGATGACTGCAATACTAAAGACAGTGTATTTGGCTCGGTGCACAGTGTGCACATCTTTTTTATGTTGAAAAAATAAATAGGACCCTCAGGAAAAGAATAAGGGAACATGTCAGGCAAATAAGACAACTTGAGGAGAACAATGCACTTGCTAGGCATGTAATTCAGATGGGCAACAAACATTCACTTACCTTTGTGGTAATTGAGAGAATGTCTTTTGGTCTTAGGATGGATGACTGCTTCAGCAAGACTGAAGACAGGGAATTACGATGGATAATACGGCTGCAAGCTGACAGAGATCAGTGATTAAGTGATAAAATGTGTTTAAAAACCTGTTTTGAAATTAAGGCAATTATGGAAATAACTTAAGTAATGAAAAACATATCTTGGTTTTATTTACTTATACGATAAGTGGTTATAGGCATTTAAGACTATGAAGAAGAAGAACTGATACACTGTATCACTGTTCACCTGCATTTGATCATGTGATGTTTTTTCTATACCAGATTTGTGCTCTTGAATACACTGTTTCTATTAAATAGTATGTAATTTAAAAGTGTTTTAATAGTCTGATGAAGCAGTATTTCACTGCAAAAGTACTTGCCTTTATTAAAGTTAAAAGCTGTGTTACAGTACCCGTGGTTTTTAATTTGTGCTCTTCTCATACACAAGATTGCTTGTAATACTAGAATTAATAAGAGTAAACATCTTGTGAATAATATGCATATGCCAAGGAATGCAATATCTACTATGCAAGATTAAGAAAAGAGCAGTATCAGTAAGTTAAGAAAAATGTACACATACTATAATCTTAGAGAGCTGATGATTAAATAGCTCTTTGATGGGAGATTTTAGAAATACAACACATATAGAACCAGGCAGAATACTAGTGGGAAAATAAGACAGAAAATATATTTAGACAATAAACTGCTTTTAAGATAGACATCCATTTCATATACCTGCACATGGCAGAATGTGAATGTTCAAGATCTCATATAATTTACATAGAAAATATAAATTCTGAAAATAATCTGAAAGCTGATATTTAAAGCTTGGTTAACGTGAACTTTGAAGCTTTTTACATGCTGTACGCTATTAGATTCACTAAGACTACCTGAAATAACTTATTTCATGAGTCAAAGTTGAAATTTGAGTGTTTTACTGTTGAATCAGTATGTTCATTTTGATAGAAAGTAAAGCAAATTTGTCAATATGCTTGAATCTGGGAAGAAAGAATGGAATTTGAACTGAAACCACTGTAACTTTTGAATACAGTATAGACTACAAATATATATATTTGACTCCATAAAAACAGCAAGGCATCATCTTCAACCTCAGTAAAGTACATATTTTTATGAAGTAGTTTATTAAACTAAAGGATTTTTAAATACGTTGATATTTGTGGTGTTGAGTGTTACACAAATTTGAAATATAGACACTTACACTTTAAAAAATTAGAACTTTTCTTAGTTCTACAAAATATGCAAGTATTTTAACATGCTAAATATATATGTGTATTGATTTCCCTACATAGATTAGTATGATATTACCAGCTGTAAGTTTACAGATGTATTTATCTCTTCAGGTCCCACTCTGACATACTTATTTAGAGATCTAGTTATAATAATGTTGAATGAGCGAATAATTTAAAATATTTAATGGGTAATTTATACTACTGTTACAAAAATAGGTATACAATATACTATTTGTTGGATTTAATATTTATGATTAATATAAAAAATTATTAAACTTATGTAGTACGGGAGAATAGTTTTAAATGGCAAAATATACAAATTAATAGTTATTAATATAATACATACAGATCAAAAATATTTGTAAGTCACTGTACCTTTGGCTAGTTTTATTTTTTTATTAATTTTTAAGTCTTGGTAGATAGGATGGTAGTATAGTAGTTTGTCCATTCGACAATCAAACTAGGAACTTTGGTATCCACGGTAGGTTGTGTTTTACTTACAAAATATACAGTTATAGTTGTAGACTTGTTTTTGTGTTTTAGGAGTTTTAGTAGTTTAGTTTGGAAAAAGAATTCAAAAAAATGAAATACTTTTAAATGGTATGGATAGTTTTAATGATCTATTCATGTAAATTAAATAATGACAACAAGAGGAAATCATTAATGAGAGATCTAAATTTAAACAAAGGAGGCATTATACTCTTGCAAGAGAGTCACAATTAAGAGTTCAAGAGTTACTTTAAGGAACAAATCGAGAATTTTTTAATCTTTGAATGATAATGGTCAGGTTAGCAAAGTCGTACTATGGGAATCCTTAAAAAAAAGAAGTTATATCTTACCATAACCTTCCATCTGTGTTGTAGATCTTTGTTCACTCGTTACAAATAGGACCTCGGTTCCGTCCTCGGAACCAATACGGCAGTTTCCACCTCACGCCAGCCAAAAACTCTCAGCTAAGACCTACCCATAATGCCACTCTCCTAGTTGCTCCAGATCGAGTTCGTCTGTCCTTAGATAATGGATGTAGTAATAGAAAAAATAGTAGCAGGCTCTCTCTGAGCAAATACCCTAACCAGGAGTTCCTAAAGTCCACTAGGAGTCCAGGCAGGGGGAAGGAGGGAGGGAAGTAATGAATGAACAAAGATCTATAACACAGATGGAACGTTATGGTAAGACATAACTTCTTTATCTGATGTTGTAAATCTTTGTTCATTCATTACAAACAGGACCGAGTCCCCAGCTACTTGCGTCCTGGGTGGCCCTAAGGAAGGATATTCCCGAGCACCATAGAATCAAAAGATGCTCATCCCCTGGAGGCCAAATCCAATTTGTAATGAGATATAAAAGTATGAGGTCTTGCCCAAGTGGCTGCTGTGCAGATATCACCCATAGAGGCTCTGGAATTAAATGCTATAGAAGTAACCATAGATCTCGTAGAGTGAGCCTTTATTCTTGAAGGTTGATAAAGGTAATGACATTTCTAAGCCAAAAGGATAAAGTCACTTTGGAAACAGGTATACCCAATCTGGGTCCTGCAAAGGCCACAAACAATTGATCTGTTTTCCTGAAAGATTTAGTCCTGTCCAAATAACAATGAAGCTGCCGATGCACATCAACGGTGTGCAAAAGGTACTCCCCTCTGTTAGAATGCTGAGGGAAGAAAACCGGCAGGTCAATAGACTGGTTAATGGAAAAGCCAGAAATGACCTTGGGCAAGAAAGAAGGGTTAGTACGAAGGGACACCCTATCCATGTGGAAAATCAAGTAAGGACTCGACACTTAAAGCTTGCAGCTCAGATACTCTTCCCGCTGAGGTAAGTGCTACTAGAAGTAAGGTTTTCCATGACAAAAATTTCAAATCACATGAATCAAAAGGCTCGAAAGGAGAACCTGCGAGAAACTGAAGTACCAAAGTCAAGTCTCAGGGTTATAAGGGAGGCTTGACCTGAGGTTTAACATGCGATATACTTCTTTCAAAAAGGTCTTGCATAGGCAGTGTGACATAACTGAAGAATTATCAAGACCATTATGAAAATTGGCGATAGCCGCTAAATGTACAGTGATCGAAGCTGAGGCTCCTGCATGCAAAAGAGTAGTCAGGTATTGTAGGATCTTTTGAATAGGTATAGGGAAGGGGTCTAAGTTCTGATCTTTGGCCCAAACAGAGAATCTAGTCCATTTACTAGAATAAACTTTCCTACTGGAAGGTGTGTGTGAAGCTAGAAGAATTTCACGAACAGGAGATGGGATGTCAGGCAGCCTGGCAATCATTGGTAGTGAAGGAACCAAGTTGTGAGCTTGAGACTGTGCAGGTTCGGATGAATCAGTCCCTGAGGATGAGATAACAGGTCTTGAGAATGATCCAAGATCCACGGACTGTGAATCAGATGAGGCCATAGAAATGGGAACCAGACTTGACGGGGCCAGTATGGGGCAATGAGGATCACTTTGCTTCTCAACCTCTGAGCTTTCTGGAGAAATTTTGGAATGAGGGGAAATGGGGGAAAGGCATACAGAAGACCCGGTGGCCAATCGTGTGTTAAGAGCGTCCCTCGATAGTTCTCCCTGAGGGGGGATCAGGGCAAAGTAGCTTCTGCATTTGTAGTTTAGGGGGGAAGCAAGGCTTGCCCCAGTGTTGGAAGATCCGATCCGCTGTTACAGGGTTGAGGGACCACTCGTGAGGCATCAGGATGTTCCTGCTCAGATTGTCCGCAATAAGATTGGAACTCCCGGGAATGTGCGTTGCTATAAGGAAGCGGTTGGAAGCTATCACCCAGTGCCAAATCCTCATGACTTCCCGACACAGAGGATAAGACCTGGTTCCGCCTTGCTTGTTGATATACCAGACGACTGACACGTTGTCTAACTGAACTGCAATGGTCCCAGAGGGTAGGGATACATGAACGCTTGCAATGCTAAGAGAACTGCCCTCAGTTCCAGGACATTTATGTGCAAGTTAGCCTCCATGGGGGACCAGGTGCCTTGGATGGACTTTCCCTGGAAATGCCCCCTCCCACCCTAACAGGGAAGCGTCCATGGTCACCGTGGCCTGGGGAAGACAGAACGGTCATTACCAAAGATTTGTTTGTGGATTCATCCACCATAACACTTCTTCCTTGCAACGGTTTGAAAGACGTATCATGTGCTTGAGTGGGTAAATTAGCAACGACCATTGTGTGGAAAGGAGCCACTGTAGGATTCTCATGTGCAGTCTCGCCAGTGGTACCAACGTAATGGCAGCTGCCAAGGAGCCTAAGAGTTGCAGTACAAGACATGCTGGTACATAGGTCTGAGAAAGAAGGTCTTGGATTTCGTCTGTTATTTTCGAAAGCCTGTGGGGGGGGGGGGGGAGAGAAGCTTGACAGGATGTTGTGTCGAAGACTGCTCCAATGAATTCCAGTGTCTTCATTGGGAACATATGAGATTTGTCCTTGTTGATTGAAATCCCCAAGCGGAGAGCGAGACCTTGAGTGTAAGAAGATTCCTGGTCGGAGCGGTAAGGAGCCGATTGTCTAGATAGGGAAACACCTGAAATCCTTGTAGTCAAAGATGAGCTACCACAACTGCCATATATTTGGTGAACACTCGAGGAGCTGTTGAGAGACCGAATGGCAGTGCCCTGAATTGTTAGCGATTGGCTCCCAGCAGGGAGCGGAGAAACCTCCGGGAGCAGTGATCCATCTTTATGTGGTACTACGCATCCTGGAGGTCTATAGAGCACATCCAGTTATCCCTCCATAGAAAGGGAAGAATGGACTGTATCTTGACCATTCGAAATTTTTGATAAATCTGTGCAACAGGCTGGGATCCAAGATTGGTCTCCAGTCCCCTGTCTTTTTTGGCACTAAAGAGAACCTCAAGTAAAACCCAGATGCAGTCTGGTCTAGTGGGACTGGTTGGATGACTCTTTTCTTTAGCAGCTTTTCTATCTCTAAGGCTGCTAATTCCCCTCTGATTGGGTGGTACATCGGGGATTCGTTTGAAGGGTTTGGGAGTTAAATCGAAAGGTATTTGGTAGCCTCTGGATATTATTAATAAGATGCCATGCTGGTAGATGCAGGGAAAAAAACCGACCCTTGACTGCTTCCAGAGGAAAGCAATCGGGCCGCTGCTCAGGAGCGCTGGGAGGGTCTGCCAGAGAAAGAAACTCTAGCACCCTGGTTACGCAGATCCCCTCTACCCCACAAAAGGGGCATCTTCCATATGAGTTGCCCCCTCTGCCCCGGGGGGGATTGTTCACGAGTGTCACAAAAATGTCCTTGGGATTTCTTGAACCACCTTTTTCCTCCCTTCTGGTTCCTGGAGTAGGACCTCTGGAGGTTGGAATGCCCACAGCAGATAAGGTCCTTCCATCTTTCTCACTACGTGAACGTGTGTCCCGTACTTTGGGTCCAAAAAGTGCATACTTGTTGACAGGTGCATTGACGAAGGAAGATTTAAAGGGGTCTGTGAAGTCACACAACCGCATCCAAGCATTACGTCTTATGACAACACCTGATGCGGCAGCTCAAGCTGCCCCCTTGGTGGAGTGAGATACCAAACGCATCGAGGAATTTGAGATGGATTCAAGGGTATCTAGCTGCGAGGTGAAAGTATCACACACCTCATCAGGCAATACCCCCACCAAAGA
This sequence comes from Protopterus annectens, assembly GCF_019279795.1. Lineage (NCBI taxonomy): Eukaryota > Metazoa > Chordata > Ceratodontiformes > Protopteridae > Protopterus > Protopterus annectens. Next base: position 338,435,855 of record NC_056745.1, on the reverse strand, counting down.
GGAAGACATTTTGGAAAATAGGTCTCTTTGGAGTTGAGTAAAGTGTGTCAGACAGTTCAGCGACCGAAGGCGAATGTCACTGAAAGCATAGGTCCGTATCCCTAGTCTGTCCATGATCCGGGACTCTGTTTGGAGTATGGACGGTGGAACTATCTTCTGCCAGTTCCCACTTGGTGGCCGCCGCCACAACCATAGAATCAACTGTCAACTGCTAGGGCCAGTGGGGCTGGTCTTCAGGTGTAGATAAAATTTTGTATGTCCTCCAAGGGACAGGTTCTACGTTGTCCGGGGCCTTCCAGGCATGCTGCACAATGAGTTTAACAAGGCCATCTGCCGGAGTCACCCAGGAAGTAGATGGCTGGGCACGGAAGGCCTGCAGGAACACAGATTCCTCAGAAGAAGGGTTATAGGACTTGCAGTCTCCCCGCTGCTTGAGGATTTCGAGAATGGCTCTGAATGAGACGTCATCTAGGGGAGACCATGGGGACCCTTCCCCTCATCACAATCAGTGTATTTGGTGATAGATTCCACCGGTGAATCAAGGTGCTTCCTCTTGCACCATTTCTTCCGGGGTGGCTCCCCAGTGGGATCCTTCTGAGGAGGACTCTGGATAAGGGGTTCCCTTCAAAGAGGGTTCTTGTTGATGTCATTGGTGCTGACTGCGAGTCCACTACCTGTACAGCAGGCCCACCTGAGGAGGGATGGGAGTCTGGAATTGGGAGGGACAACCTCGGAACCGGGGTTGCACCTTGCCATGAGGAGCCCACCTCCAGGTGAGGAGCTCTAAGAAAACTGGAAGCCGGAGCCATGGACATAGACGGTGCCAGTGAGAAAATAGGCACCAGGCTAGGTACCAAGGTACGGATGGTCCAAACACTGCTTCGGGAAAGCATCGGTTCCATCGGAGCCAATGCAGCAGGGGGGACTGTGCCAACAGGGAAAACACTTCTGTCGGAACCAAGACAGTATGCACCATAGTGGAAGTATCTTGTCCTTGGCAGGTATTCGAGTTTTGGAGCCAAAGAAACTGTTGGCACCGTGGCTGGGGATAGTGCCGAAGCAGGTACAGCCATCGGAGCCGATGTCGGATCCAAGGATGGCACCAAAGTCAGTGGTGCCGAGGTCGGAACCGAAACAGGGGTGAAAATCATGGACGGCACCGAGGAAGAAGACACAGAGCCTGGTGCCGAAAAGGTCTGCGCCGAGGGCATCGGCGAAGCACGGAGCTGACTCGGTTCCATTACTGACGGAGATGCAGGAACAGAGCGACTCCATTTCTTTTTAATGTTTTTTTATCTTTGGAGAGGGCGAGACCTCCAATCCAGATAGACCCTCTGAAAAAGGTGTCTTGAGTAATCCGTTTTTCATTTTTTTTTTTTGGTCTTTGGAGGGGATGAGACCTCCGACCCAGATAGAGCCTCCAAAAAGGGTGTCTTGAGTAAACCTTTCAAGATAAGTTTATTTTTACATTCTGCTAGTGTACAATTACTAAAACTAGTACAAACGTCACAGTCAGCTCTAATATGAGCCACGCCCAAACAGTAGACACAATGAGCATGTGTATCAGAGTTAGGCATCTTCACTTGTCACATTGTTTAAACCCAAACTTAGCTTTGTCTGACATAATAAGGCCAAAATAAGGGAGAGAATACCAGAGATGGTATTTACAAAATACCACAAGTAGTAAGGAAGGGCCTGTCAAAGGCAGAATAGAAGGACAGTACCAAAAAATGGTAAAATTTAAATTGCCAAGGAAAAGGGTAGGGAATAGAACTAGGTTATAGGCGACAGTGAGAAAAGCCTAACTTGACTAAAAAGTACAGAATTTTGAAGAAAAACTAGCAATTTTCTACTTGGCTTTGAGAGAGATGGCTAGCATGTCTGACTAGGAACGCGGCAAACGAGATCTGGAGTAACTAGGAGAGAAGCATTATGGGTAGGTCTTAGCTGACAGTTTTTGGCTGGCATGAGCTTGGAAATGGCCATATCGGTTCCGAGGACGGAACCGAGGTCCTATTTGTAATGAATGAACAAAGATTTACAACATCAGATTGCATATTAAAGATAGACTGGGGAGATGGGCTAGTAATAAAATGAAAAACTGGAACAAACAGTTGTTAGAAATACAAGATGAAATAAACAATGCAAGGTCTGAACAAAGAAATTAGATAATACTGAAGTCATTAAACAATTAATGACAAAATATCAGTTTTAACACAGAGTGGAGATAGCTTTAGAAAATAAAACTGCACTGTTATGCAAGGACTTCAAGAAATCTACAAAGATTAGCTAACAGAAGCAAGATATTAAACAAAAAGCACAAGTCGATATACAAAATCCTCACTCTAATACGCTTTCTTCAGACAGAGAAAATGCTCAAACTTTTTAAAAAATCCATGAAAATCTTAAGATAAAAATCATCATCTGGTCGATTACAAAACTGACAATTATTTAAAGAAAAATTCTACTAAAAAACTTAATGACCACCAAATATCCCTGTTGAATAAGACTATTACCCTATTAGAAGTTAAAGAAGCTTTAAAAAAAGGAAAAATGGTAAAGCACAGGGTTAGATGGTTTAAATATGGAATTATATAGTCTGCTTCTTTAAATATTTTAGAATTTATGGTAGTTACGTATTATCGCAACCAGAGTTTTGCAGTTGTGAAATTCGCATGGAAGCCAAACAAGTGCAAGAAACACTGTAAGGTGTTAAGCTTGCATTAGCTTCAGGAAGAAAAATAATTGAAAAATTCCTCTTCCTGTTTGGTGTGCATGACACATGCACGCTTAAATTGGTATGACTGCTCTGTTATGGACAAAAGGAATGTTTTCAGTATTCCTTGTAATTTACATGTAAACAGTATTATTAATGCAGTTTACATGTAAACAGCATCTTTACCTTTTTTCGAAAGTATTGGATTTAGCTTCATTTACCTGAACAACATCATGATTTATACCATCAGTAATGAGTATGTTCTGTTCCTTGTCCTCATCAGAATACATAGTATGCCACACTGCATCCTCATTCATTTTAGCATATATGTTTGTAGCTAAATCACCTACATCACTGTTATTTTGGGGCGGGGTGGTAGGGACAGTAATTCAAGTCCTTACAGACTTGCTCAGTGTCAAAAGCTAAAAGTTGTAGCCAGTAAACCAGAGATGTCCTGTCTTCTTACAATTTCTATAGGTCATAAAACAGTTTAAGGAATGCTCCAACTCGCCACGCTGTGAACACCTTAATTTTTCACAAATATTAATAAGATGGGTATGTGATCCATAGACGAAACATGTTTGGGGTTGACTTTTTTCTTGAACAAATGCCTTCAGATTATTAATCATGAAAATGCTAGGGACATGAAGACTTGCATGTTTGGACAGATACAGACTGTATTTCAGGGAGTCTTGATTTTCTTACTGCTGTAACGATGTGGCTTGCTCTGTATGTTGGGAAATAAAGAAACATAAACACTCAGTTCTCCACTTTTTATTGATAACACTGCACAAAAACAAATGCAGTGGTAAAGAAAAAAACATCATTTGACATTTTTACAACACTAATGACCAGATTCAAAGATCAGGAAACAACCGCTATTCCCGTGAAAATCTGGTTGCAATAATACACAAGTACTGAATTAATTTCAGGATAATTCAGAGTGACAAAATAATTCCTTCCTCATGGAAGTTTTCTGTAATCTCATCTGTACTTAAAGAAAGGATAAGTTTGTTTGCTCAGAGTTATTCCATTATTAAACGTAGACACCTCCCATTTTGTTACAAGACTAAGAGATACAGTAGATAAATTAATAAAGATCAAATATGATTTCTAGGCACTAGATTAACGTACAATATAAAAAGGGTTGTAACTATCTTACATTTAGCAAAAGGAATGAACAAGAAACTGGGCCTAATTAGCTTAGATATCGAGACAGCTTTTGATCCTGTAGATTGGAAATACTTGTTTAAAACATTAGAAGTCTTTGCATGTCCAAAACAGCTTACTGGATTAAAAAATCTGTACAGACACTTCAAAGCATATGTTAAAACTGGATCTTACATTTCTCAAGGACTCGCTTTAAACAAAAGCAAGGGTATTCCCTGTCCACTCTACTACTTGCATTAGTTACTGAATCTTTAACTAACAGTACAAGAAGCAAGCAATGAAAAAACTGAAAATCTCTATAAACTGAGAATCTATCAATCTAGAATAGTTTTTTGCAGATAGTATTTACTAACTATAGGAGATTTAAATTATTCGGTCAGAAAAATATATGAGGAAATTGTAAAGTTTCAAGAAGTACTGCTGCTGAAATATAATAACAGAAAAACGTGTGTGTTAAATCAATTACTACACTGCAAGTTTAAAAGAGAAAAATAATTTGAAGGAAAAGAACTAAAATATTTAGGAATAAAAATATATCACGATGCAAATAAGACTGTTAATTTTGAAATAGTGTTACTTATTTAAAAATGGAATGATTTTTTTTAATTTTTGAGAATAGGATAGTACTTACTAAAATGATTACATTACCCAAAATTATATATTGATTACATTCAATAGCTTTAACATAGAACAATAAAACTTTAAAGAAAATGGAAGAAACATTAACTTCATTCTCATGGTATCCTATAAGGCAGAGAATTGCTTACAGAAATCATGTAAGATTATGGCAGTATGGTGGTATTAGCTTCCCAGATATAGAATCTTATTCTATTGCAAGTTTTAAACTTTATTATACTCTAAATAGACTCATCTTACACTAGTCAATGGAAAACCATCCAGGAGCAGATTAACTAAATTCTTACAAAATTTATTAAACATGATAAATTAGAAATATGTAATAATCCTTTCATCTGGTTAAGGAAATTTACCTTAGAAGGAAATCCACTTCAATCTTTAGACTCTGCAGGTATGAAATCAATTCTTAAAACAGTTAAGAAATATGTTTTTAAAACTCCATTAATATCAAAATGGAATTTTTTGTGCTATCCCATTGCACACACCTGTAGATTTAAGAAAACTCAAAACAATGTTAAAATGAATTTACTAAAAAGGAATGGATTAGTATTATGGTCAGATTGCTTTGAAAAATGAAAAGCTGATTCCCCAGAATATTTAATGAAAGAAATTAAATTAGATGAATTTGATAACCTTAATATTATCCATAAGTATGAATTTAAATGAATTTCTGGATAATACGGGTGAAGAACAGAACATTATCCCCCCCATCACATGAATGCTATTATCGAAAGCAGATTGATCTACAAAGGAAGCTTTGTCCAAGTTATACAAGTTAATTATAAATAATAATATTGATTAATAATTTGTGATGTAAAATTCTGGAACTTTTTAGACAGTAGTGGATTGAGTGTTTCAACAGATGGTTAAGAATAAAACTTTGTTACTTAAATCAATTAGTTTATACTGGACAGTTTTATGTGGAAATATATACACAGAATGTTTGTTACTCCTTACAAAACCTCGTAAAATGACTACTTCAATTGTAGTAAAAATTTAAAGCTGACTGAATACACACCTTTGAAGATTAATGTACATTGGGAAGAGAAGCACGACTTTTAAGGGGTTATGGTCTGATAATTATTCTTTTTAACTAGATTGTTAATACTAATGAATGTTCCACTTCCTGTTAATACTAATGAATGTTCCACTTCCTGTATCTGTAAAAGCCAAAGAGCAAAAAAAAAATGTTTTGGACTCTCTTCGCAGTTGCTAGAAAAGTTATTACAAAAATGGAACTCAAACTCATTTCCTACATTTAAAGTATTTTAAATTTAACAGCAATAATTATGCAAAACTGAAAAAGAAGTGATGAGGATAAGATCTATAAATTGTACCAAGACTTTCAGTGGTTGGGATAGCCTTGAAATGTTGCAACTGCAATTACAAAGACTCTTAATGTGTTAATTGTATAAGATTACTTTGATGAGTCAATGAATTCTTATTACTACATAACAATATGTGATGTTGAAATGTCTTCCTTTCTGTGCATATACTGTAAATATGTTAAATTAATAAACATTTTCATAAAAAACATATGCAATATATAATGTATGACAAATGTTAATACAGTTTGTTTTCTATTAATGTGTGTATGCCTATGTCCTATGATAATTTAATGAAGGCATTAAACAAGGTTTTCTGAACTTTCTGTACCAGTAGGACTTGTAAAATATCAAAGAAAGCCTGAAAGTACCAAGTCAAAATCGGAAATAAAAAAGCGACCTGATGCTAGAACCTAAAAGTCCAAATAAAAGCCAGTCTCACTGTCATTAACACACAATGTGACAAGGAATAAAAACTGTGGCAAGAGCTACAAAAGATAATTCAATCCCATAGAATGTGCAAGCTGAGAAAGAATCACTAAAAACACAATTTCAAAAAAAAGGACAGAGTCAAAACTATATACAGACACATACTCAAGTAATTAGCCCAAACCATATGACAAAAGAATTCAAAACATAAATGAAAGTAAACAAATGACAGTAATCATCAAGGAGCTCACAAACACTACGTACACAGAGTTACAGAAAACAAATATCTGGGACTTGCGTGCACATTCCAGAACTGGATCCATATCCCCTTCTTATCAAACAGACAAAAAGATACACCACAGCAAATGATGTAAATAATAAAAGTTTCATGACAATATATTATTACTGATAAATATTTACTTCAAGTTAAAGATGCCCTTTAATAAATAAAAGGGACTTAATGGGACAAAGCATATTCTGACATGCCCATGCCACATAAACTCCCTGGTAGCACGTTTCATAAATCTAATTCAATTGTTAGACCAGAGACAGAACATTATACGTGGACTTGCTCTAGTAATACAAAATAGGTGGGAGTTTCCCTCTAATGAGAAGGAAAAGCCCCAATTTAATTAAGCAGAGCAAAATCCAAGGAAACACCCGCTATATGAGACAATACACACTGCTAGAAAATGAGGTGTCAGTAATCTCATGGGAGGCACATCTCCAATATTTTAACTCATTGAAAAATTGGTAGAAGGGAAGAAAGAGCACATAAGATCAGGAGAGCAACAAATACTGTAGTTCAAGGAGAAAAATGACCGTCCTTCCTAACTGAACATAAATGATGTGTTGAGGAAGATACAAAAGAAGTTTGTAACCACTTGTTCAGAGTTTATAGTTATATTGCAAACAGCAATACAAAAGTACAGAGGCAATGACAAAGCTGTGTAAAAAATGCAAGTAGCACTGAGAAATCAGACTAACAACAAAAATGAAAAAAAAAACAGTTGAAATGAAACTGTTACATGAAGGACTGAAAAAAGAACATGAGAAAACACAGATATATAAAAAAACTAAAAAAAAAAAAAATACACTGTAATCTTCAGTTTGGATAAACTTGCATCCGAGAGTCAGAAAAAGACAAGCAAGAGTTGTCAGAAACCCTGGACTGTCTCAAGGAAGAAACAGAAAAAAGTAATGGAGTGCTTAAAGGATGCTAGGATGCCTCAGGAAATGCAGTTAATGTCAGTTGAGGAAACATTAGAAAATAAAAATAGTAAAAACACACATACCTAAAACAGGTTTGGGATGGGACTGCTGTAGCATTAGGTTATAAAGTCCCAGATGTAGACTAAGATAACCTTCAGAGACACTTTGAAGACAAGGACACCAAATCTATTCCTGTTGCACAACTTCATAATCCTATTCCATTGGTCTGCAACCCTAATCCTATTTCACAAGTCTGCAACCGTGTTGCCCTTCCACATATTTTACATCCTGTTCCTATTTGATAAGTTTGTAACACTGTCCAGATTCTACCAGTCTGCTCTTTAACAGATTAATTAAAATCTTGCATCAACTGTTACTCAAGTGAACAACCAAGGCATGTTTGCATGGCAACATAACATCACCCTTTGTTCCTCAAAGTACTTAACCAAACTCAAAATCTATTGTGACAGACAGTTCCAGCAGATGGAGAGATTTCATCCATTTCTATGCCACTAACACCTTGGGAATTAGAGTCTGTAGTACGGAAATATGAGACTCACAAGGAATCTTTGATACAGAAGAGGATGAGGAGAGAGATTAGAAACATGAAAACAAGTTTTTTTCTTGCTCTGATCATGATTTGTGCTTAACTGTTACTGCCATGATTCCTGAAAATTAAAAGCAATAAACTCCCATAAAACATACAGAAAATGGAGTCAAGCTGCAAACAGGCTGATGGGTTTCTGAGGGGGCTCATTCTTCTACCAAAAGCAGATTAGGATAGCTGTAGAAGCAAGACTGGGGAATAAAATTGACTGATGATTACATGCACAAAAACAGAATGTATTTAAAACAGTTTAGCAGTAATGAAAATTCTGATTATAATGCTGCTGCTTTCTTTGGCACCACTATAGATGGATTACCCCAGTAACTAATATGAGCTATTTTAGTGGACAGAGAACTGAGGTATTACAATGACATTTTTAGTCTGTGAACCATTCATAAGGCTTTAATAAACAAAGACCAGGATGCTTTCCATAAAGACAGAAGTTAAATCAGCATACATAGGTTACCGAGTGGTGCCCAAAGCAGATAAACTTAATGATAAATGTAATAACTGTCAGAAAGAAGGGATTATGCTGTAGGCTACACACTTAAGTGCGATAGCCATTTTTCTGTGCTTTAAAGTGTTTATTTTGTCTTAACTGCCTTAATTTCTTAAAATAAATAAATAAATAAGTAAGCTATCCTATCCTATACTTGTTTCCCGCCTTTCTGAAGCTAGTAGAGTCCAATTTTCAGTTTGCTGAATCTAAGGCTGTATTGCAGTTTCTGTGTTGGCCCATACTTTACTTGGATAGAAGTTGTTTCTCTGTTCACCAGTGACAGTGGGGAGCTTTGAGCAGCTTATCTGTCACTGGAGGAGTGGTTTTCAGCTCAGAATGTGTAGTTTATTGGCCATTTTGGGCTAATTTCTATGCCTTTTATCTTCCTGCTATAAAAACCCACTTTTGCGCACTGTGGATTAGCTGGGGTTAACCATCCCCGGCTCCACAAAGTCTGCTCTTCAGTTTTTCCCTTATAACTTGTCAGTCTTTCGGCCTAAAGCACTCAGACCCCGCACCTTTCAGCCCAGCACTTGTTATAAATCTACTGCAGCACTAAGCACTCAACCCCTGCATCTGCCAGAAGGGACTATAGTCTTTATACTTCCCTACTTATTCCGGCATGTCCAAGAGACAGCTCCCGGTGTACTCTCCAGCCTACCCGATGAGCCTGGGCATCTTGAGGCAATGCTACACCTGACTCATGTACACAGACAACCCACTCCTCCTACCACCAAACACTAACACTTGCGAGAGATGCACTTATACAGCCAAACTAGAGGCAAAGCTCTCTCCAACCACGACTGGAACAGATAATCCAGAGGAGAAGGTAACAACTCACAACACCCCACTCACAACACACAGGTTATCTAAATCAACACCTCCAAAACAAACGCATAGAGACACCAAGACATACACGAAGGCTCTGATTAAAAATCTAAACCTGCCTAGGCAACAAAGACCTCCAAAGCAGACACACAAGCAACCTCCTCCCACCAACACACCCCAAACAACACATAGCCCACAAACTCGGTGTGCCACACAACCACAGCCCATAAGGCAAAACAGCATACCCAACAAACTAGTGATAGGTGACTATAGTCAGGCACACCGATGTCCCACTCACCAGACTAGACAAAGAAGGTTACTGTCAGCTGCTTGTCGGGTGCCAGAATGCGCCACATAACACATGCAGTCAGGTCACTACAAGGCAAGTACAAATATGACTCTGTCATAGTCCATGTTGGTGTAAATGACCCGAGACGTACCTCCCTGGACTACATGAAAAGAGACATGGAAGAGCTCTCCGATCTTGTAGCCCAGGCAGGTATGACCCTAGCCCTGAGTAGCATCCTGCCTTCACCAAAAATGATACCACAGTACCAGAATAAGATGATCAACTTCAACAATTGGCTAAGCTTCTGGTGTCATTCAAAGGGGATCCAGTATCTATCTGCCTGGGATGACATGCTGGACAGGCCACGATGCTTCGCCAGAGATGGCCTACACCTCTCACCCCTGGGATTCAGGATATTGGCCAAGTCTCTTGCCACCCCTACAGTGCCTTTTTTACGCAAGGCTCAAAAAACAAACCCACCACCATAAGAACTACAGGTAACAAAAAACTGAGGGCAATGTTACTCAATGCTAGGAGTCTAAACCTCAAAATGCACTCACTCGAGGCACTCCTCAAAATGGAGAACATCGATATCTGTGCAGTGACTGAGACCTGGTTCTAGGTTCCTGAGAGCACCCCAGCACTACCAGGCTATAATTCATACCACACGTTTCGGCCACAAAACCCGGACCAAAACACGAAGGGCGGAGGAGGTGTGTCCATATTTATCAAGGACATCCACACCTCCAGGCTAGTTGCAAAACACAATGCCTCTGAAATCATCCAAGTGCAACTAACCTAGGACAAAAATGCACTCCAAATTGTAGCTTGTTATAGATCCTTCACCATGACCCAAGACCCTCACTCCTCATTCCTGGAGACATTGGAAAAAATGAGGGTCCAACCAAACACCATAATAAATGGATGATTCCAACTACCCTAACATAAACTGGGAAAACTACTCTTGCAATAACCCCCTTGCTCAACGATTCCTGGAATTTATTAACTCTAACGCCCTGGATAAACTAGTCAACACCCCCACCAGTGGCAACAGTATTCTGGACCTGGTCAACACCAACATGGGTGACCGGTGCTCAAGGCCTGAGATCAACTCATCGCTTGTTAGATCAGACCACAAACTAATCACCCTAGATATCCACATCCCGACCCCACCCCCACACAAGGAAACCATTGTAAAAAAATTTTCCAAAGCGAACTCCACGCTACTCAAAATTGAGGTGACTAACTTCACGATGCCCCTGCAGATGGATAACACAGTCAACAGTCACAACCGTTGAATCCTACACAAATGCACTCTACAAGCACCTGCATGAATCATGCCATCTCCAATAAAACCAAGATGCTATCCTTCATAAAAAGGAAGCCGATCTGGTGGTCCCCTGCCATTAACAAACTCTACAACAGAAGGAAGAAACTGTTGCAAAACAGTAAAAACTCAGGTAAGGAGGAACTCACTGACAGGCCTCAGTAAGAAACTAAGATCCCTCATAAAATCCTCCAAAGCTAATTTTGAAAGAAAAATTGCCACGGATTCCAAAGACAACCACAAGGCATTCTTTAGCTATGTCAAGAACCTCCATGGCAACACCCAGATCTGCACCGAGCTACAACAGAACAGCACAAAATATACAGAGCCAACTGATATTGCCACCATATTGACAGATAGGTTCAATGCATACTTTACTCCCCCCTCACCCCCCAAAGGGCCTATACCTATACCAGATGGTTGTAAAGCCCCGGTAATCACAAACACACTGGTAAAAATAGCACTATTTAAAGCCAAAAACACAGCGTCCATGGGACCGGACAACATTCCAGGCTGCGTCTTACACAAACTCCAAAATGAACTAGCCACCCCACCTAAAATCCATGTTCCATCAAAGCCTCACCACAGGTTATGTGCCCACAGAATGGCGCACAGCAACAGTTATCCCACTCCACAAAGAAGGAACCGCCACAGACCCCGGGAACTATAGACCTATTAGCCTGACAAGCCTGGTCTGCAAGGCCATGGAGCATGTCATCATGAAACTCAAACAAAGACATTGGTAACCTTCAAACTCTGGATGCTACCCAATTCGGACTTCCATGTCTCCTAAACCTGGTAGACTTCTTTGAAACAGTTACTAAGGCCATAGATGAGGGCAAGGTAGTCCACACAGCCTACCTGGACCTCGCTAAAGCCTTCGACACTATCCCTCATTCAGGAATCATAGATAAACTCATCAACCTTAACATAAATCCTTACGTCACGAGATGGGTGGCCAACTGGCTCACGGACAGAACCCACACGGTAAAAGTTGCAGACTCCAGATCCAACTCCAAACCAGTGACAAGTGGTGTACCCCAGGGTTCAGTCTTGGGACCCCTCCTGTTTGGTATATATTTCTCTGAAGTGCAAGCAACTACCAAGGGTCTATGGCTAACCAAGTTCGCAGACGACTGCAAACTAGGTGCCATTATCAATTCCCCTGCTGATGTAGACATCCTGCAAAAGGGACTCACCAAGACAGATACCTGGTGTCAACATCATGGCCTCAAGCTAAATGCCAAAAAGTGCATTGTTATCCCCTTTGGTGAAAATATGGTACCCATGAATTACCAAATAGGGAGAAATTCACTTAACACAGAGAGTGTGATAAGAGACTTTAGGACCCAAGTGAACAATAACCTCATTGCCACAGTGGTCAGATAATCTTTCTACGTGGCCCACCTAATCACAAAAGGGTTTGTATCTAGGAATAAGGAAGTCATCGTTCCCCTCTACTCATCACTTATCAGACCTCTCATTGAATACAATGCCCCGTTTGGGATGTACCTCACAAGACACCTACAACTTGACAGGCCCCAAAAGTACCTCACCAAGAGGATTGCTGGCCTCAAACAATTGCCCTATGCTGACCGGCTCAAGAAACTCAAACTCTACTCGGTCACATACCGCCTACTCTGAGGAGACCTCTGTCTAACATACAAAGCTATGTCAAACCTGGAATTGCTGGACATGCTCTACTTGAAGAAATCCCAATCTCCCCGAGCCACATGCTCTAGGGATCTAAACCTCACCACGATAAATAGGACATGCTGACAGAATAGATTCTTGTCCCAGAGACTTCCCATGCTCTGGAACAAAATTCCCATCCACATTGAGCAGAGCTAATCATTAGCATTATTTATTTATTACAGTTTGGTGACTGGGGAAGTCCACTGGGATTTGAAAGGCCCATTTTCAGTGGAGGCCCGGGGAGATAAGCTCCATGACACAGTTACAGTAACAAGACAAATTACAACTCAAAATGTCAAAATATTATCAGTAGCAAGTTAGATCCATCATTAAGAGAATAATTTGTTCAAAACAACAGACGTATAGTATAGTACATGTTACCGTACAACTTAGTGAATTTAGCTGTTCAAAAACAGCAGACATACAGTATATATTACAATATTTAGCATAAGTCAATGGTAGCATAGGTCTAGTGGTAGTGAAAATTTGTTCTACAGAGTGAACATAGTATAGTATATACATAGAATATGTTAGTAGAATGGAGGATGCTAGAGAAGAGTGGTATGTTAAGTGTGAATGATAAATTAAAAAGTGGAAACTCATGTGGGTGAAGAGCAGGGGCAAATCCACTTGCAGGATAGATGTGAGTGAAGGAGGGCTTTGAAGTTGGTGGGATTTGCAGTGCTTCGAAGGGAGGGTGGTAGGGAGTTCCAAAGTTTGGCTATGGAGTAAGATAACAGGAGGTGGCCAGAGGGTTTCTGAATTTGTAATAGGTTTTGGTTTTCAGACCAGAGTGGGCGATTTGGAATATAGGGGGATAAGGTGGAGGAGAGAGCGGGACAGCTAGAAGGTTTGAAGATGAGTTTATGAGCTGTGGAGAGTTTTTGCAGGTTTAGATAGTTTGGTAACTCAAGCCATTGAAGACAGAGGCAGCGATGAGATGAATATTTGTGGAGTTGGTGGCAAATTTGCTGATTTTATTGTAGCAGGATTCTAACTTGGATTGTAAACTGAGTTGGAGATTGGTGGGCAGGGGAGCATCATATGTGAGAGAAGGGAGAAGGTAGGTGGAGGCTAATGTCTTTCTGGTAGCTGGAGTAAGGAAGTGATTATGTCGATACAAGAGACTTAATTTCTGATGAGTTTTTTTAACAGTGGTATTTAAATGGATGTCGAATTTTAGATGATTGTCGATGATGATACCGAGGAGCTTTGTGTGCGATACGATTTCAATGGGGGTGTTTTTTTGGGTTAGTATAGTGAAGGAGGAATTATCAATGATGGAAGTTCTGGAAGGAGTAAATATCGTTAGTTTGGTTTTGGTCACATTTAGGGCAAGGTGGTTGTTCTGCATCCAAGTTTCAGTTTTTGCAAAGGCTAATTGAGTTTTTAATAGTTAAGTCAGAGGGGGTGTCAGCAGTACAGATGATAGTGAAGTCATCTGCGTACTCAATTACAGAGGAATTTGGAATGGAGATGAAAGTTGTTAATGAAAATGTTGAAAAGCAGAGGTCCTAGTACAGATCCCTGGGGTACACCGGTGGGGGTATGTAGGAAGGATGTTATAAAGGATTTCCATTTCACAGCTTGGACTCTTTCAGAGAGGTAACTAGAGAACCAAGACAGTGCTGTGGGAGAAAGGTTGAGAGAGGAAAGTTGTGATAAGAGTATGGGATGAGAGACTGTGTCGAAGGCTTTGGATAGGTCTAGAAATAAGGAAGATACAAGTTTGTCATTGTCACGGGCCTGGTTGATGGATTCAAGGAATGATAGAAGAGCTGCAGTGTTACTATGGCCAGGGCGGAAACCATGTTGGGTGGGGGTGAGGAGGTTATTGTGGGTGAGATGTGACATTAGTTGGGTATGAATACATTTTTCTAGTATTTTTGAGAGTGGGGAGAGAATAGCAATTGGCCTAAAGTTGGTAACTTCATAGTTTTTACCACCCTTGTGGAGTGGAATGATGAATGCCTGTTTCCAGATATATGGGACATGGGATTCTTGGATGGACCGGTTTATTAAAATGGAGATAGGTAGAGCTATGCTGTTGGCTGCAAGTTTGAGGAAATATAGTCAGGTGCAGAAGAGCAAGGTTTTAGTTAGGATAGGAGTTTTTTATGATGCTTGTGGGAAAAGGGTTCAGTTTGAAGGAGGGTGGATTTTCTATACTGTCAGAAGGATGTGGTGGGGATTGAGAGGAAGGATGTGGTTAATTTAGATAAGCAGTCCATGAAGAAGGAGTTGAATAATGTGGCGGTATCAAGTTCAGAGAGATTTGGGTTATCTTTGTTTCCAGGATGGAGAAGAGAGGAGATAGTATTCCAGAATTGTTTAGGGTTGGAGGGGTGCGCCGAATGAAATCTGGTGTAGTAGGATTTACGGTCTCTAGTTATTAGTTTTTTTATGAAATTTTGAAGCTGTTTTTATTCTACTAGGGTAGTGGGTATTTTGTTGGTGTGGAACTGCTTCCACTTTTTATCTCTTAGTATCATGAATTGTTTAGTTTCCTTGGATAACCAAGGAGATATTTTAGATTTGACTTGTTTGGTTCTAAGAGGAGCATGGTAGATGAGTAGATTTAGAAAGGCTTTGTTGAAGTAGGTGATAGCATTGTTGAGGGGCAGTGTTTTTAAGGAGTTCGAGTTGATTAGTCTTAAGCAGTCATTAAATATTTGAGGATTGAATTTGAGAGGTTGCGGGTTTGGATGTAATGGTGTTGCTTAAGGAGTAGAGATGGTTGCCGATCTGCAAAGGCAGGTAGGTGGTCACTGATCGGGTCAGGGAGGGTGCCAGAGGATGCTATTAGATTGGGGTGGGATACTAGTATCCAGTCAAGGGTTGTGCCAGATGTTCCATTTTTGTTAGGCCTAGTGGGGGCATTAATTATCTGGGTAAAGTTAAAGAGACTGATTGCATGAGAAGGAGGTTGAGAGGTGATATTAGCCCAGTTAATGTTTACGTCACCTAGGATATAGGTTTCCTTTCTGAAGGTGGACGAGAACCAGGAGAGGATATCTTCAAGTACTGGAATGTTATTATGGCCTGGGGGAATGTAGATGGTGGCTATGCATATACTTTTGTGATTATTAATCTTTAGAGATGCTATGGTTAATTTTGATTTGGAGAAAGTAGGAATAGGTTTGGTGTAAGAAGTTACTGTGTAGGTAGAGGAGTAAACTAAGGCTACTCTACCTTTCTTAATGGGTCTATCATTGCAGATTATTTGGTAGCCAGGTGGAAGTATTTCACTATCAGTTATATGCGGTTTTAGCCAGGGTTCTGTGATAGCGACAATATCTGGGTGATTATGGGAGAACCAGGCATGTAAAGTAGAGACTTTGTTGCGAAGGGTTTATGCATTGATTATTGTGAAGCGAATTGATTTAGAACAGAGAGGGTGGAGACATGGTTGGAAGGAGAGTTGATGGGGCCTGGGTTGGGATGGATATCACCTGATAGACAGAGGGATGTAAGATGTAGTAATTGTATTAAGAGGTTGATAGTAGACTGGGACTGTCTGTAGGGATATTGGGCTGATTTGTTTGGGTGTGACTGGCAGGGAAATGTGGGTGTTGGTATGATAGGAAAGATTCTGGGTTTGTAGAGAAGGGGTGACAGGGATAGAGTTCTGGAGTTATTGAGTTATTCAAGAAAAACCTTGATAAGGGGATGGGAGACAGGAAGTTCACTCCTGAGATTATGTCTGGGGGCACTGCTCGATAGAGGGGGCAGGAATTTAACAATACATGGGTTGTGGAAGCCAATACACTGTTGGCTAGGCTTGCTTTGGCCCTTAGGCCAATAGTTTAGTACCTACCTATGAACCTATGGCTAAAAATTGTTGATCAAAGGGACAAAGAAGAGATGGGCAAATGACTTTACAAGCCAGCCAGGGTGTGGACTTTCAGTTCCACCCCTAAATGAGCCTAGGCCTTATGCTGGCCTGTGAAAAAGACTGAATGAGACAGAAAAAGATTGTCAATACTCAAAGGATACACAAGTAAAAGGAACTGGAGAGTCAGGTAAACCAAGCACGTGCATCAGGTAGTAGCTCATCTACTTCTACTAACATTAATTCCTACCTTGCCAGTTCTGTCCAAGAACTAGTAGTCATAATTTCTTTTTTCAGGTTAACATGGGAGATTATGCACGCACTTATGGGCAAAATAAAAAAACAGATACTTGCTTGATACCACAAACACATACATAAAATACTACATTTAGCCAAGCAGTCTGCTAATAAAATGTTCCACGTTTGGGAAAAATATATATTGTTGCGTCTTTCGGCTTTTCACGGTTAGGGGTCGCCACAGCGGAACTCCGGTCCGCTAATGACTGGTAGTGGATTTTTACGTACCGGGTTACCAGCCCTGACGCACAACCTTCAACGAAGGCATGCCTCACTCACGTATGCCTCCACACAGAAGACGCTCTAGCTGAGAATCGAACAGGACGTCTTGCTATGAGGCGACAACGCTACCGCAGCACTACCACCGCAGTTATACAAATTAAATTACTATATAAATTAAGTTATAAAAATAAGGAATTAAATAAATATATATTAAAAATTAATATAAATTAAATCAAGTTTAACGTTTACGTCTCATTCCCAATCATACCGCTCAACCTCCAAGCATTACAAATCATAGCACTAGTCTTTAAAAATAATTTAGAGGGTCAGAAAAAAACGCCTTTTTCCACTTTTTTTTTCACAGTAGAATATCTGTAAATATTAACCATGTACAGTTTGTGGTAGTGATTATTTGTAGGCAGGGCCGGATTTTCCTATAGGCTAACTAGGCTTCAGCCTATGGCCTCAAGATCAAGAGGGGCCTACATTCAAATTGTTAGCAAAATTAAAATTACACTATTCTAAAAACAGTGAACACTAAAACACTGAACCGAAAATAAGGAGAAATTCTACTCATATGACTAATAAACAAACATAAAAATGTATTGGTTAATCAACGCGTTCGACTCATTGGGTCTGTTCGTTTGTATATACTAGATTGCACCAAAGTATAGTTCATACGTTCACTGATTGCTATGGAAAATATTGACGTGCCTTATGCTACTAAGCTCTGGTTTGTTCTTGCATAAATAAAGTGCAGATTGGTGTAGATTGGAACACACAAACGAACAAACCTATTGATATCCCGACGTTCGGTTATATTCGTGTTACTTCGATAATATGAAACACGTGTTAATGTTATTAGAAAAGATTCTTATTTTAGGATTGCGTACACGATCATGTGATTCTCGCCTTTTGAGTTCAGTAGGTTCAATACTTTAGTGAAGTGTTTATAGACTATTGAAAATTTTTTTTGTGACAATATCTTCATCTTATTTATGCACAATAATTAATAACTCAAATATTTTGTTCTAGATTCTAATCTAAGAATGAGTAAAAGATTTGAAAGTGGCGCTTGCAAACGCAAGAAAAAGAAGCTACAAGAGTATGAGGCAAAGAAGCTAACACCGATTACTGCTGACATGCATGTGCCAACTAGTACTACTCAATTGGAAGCAATGCAGCACGTTGTATGTGAGGACACGGCCATTGCACCAACTCAAAGTGAAAATATGGAACTAATTCAAGAGCAACTTACTGAACACGAATATACAAACGAGCCACAAGAAAATATGAATATTCAGAATTTTTTTCAGACACCTAATGAGAAACACCATGTTCAAGATGTTGCAAATTTAGATAGTGATGTCAAATATATGTCTACTGTAACAGATGTTGGCTTGTGGACAAATTTATCGCAAAATGATGTATCATATTGGGTAGAGAAGGGCCCTTCTCAAGTTCAGTATCACTGTGGACCATTTTTAAATTCTAAGCGAGAATATAAGAATCAGTCCAGATTTTGTACAAAAGCAATTTTTTATTCAACAAAGGCCAATGGAGAAAATATACCCTAGAATGGCTTGTGTACTCTCCCTCAAAAGGCCGCGTTTTTGCTTTGTTTGTAAACTCTTTCCAAATATTGCATCTTCTGCAACAGCATTAACTTCTGAAGGGTTTAATGATTGGAAAAACCCTGCTATCATTCAAACTCATGAAAATTCGGAAAATCATAGGAATGCTATGTTAACGTACTTAACAAGAGCAAAAGGGAAAACTTTAACTTCAAAGCTAGAGGAAGAAATAAGAAAAGAGCAGCAATACTGGCGTTACGTTATAGAAAGAGTTACTTTTCGCTGTGATTTGCACTCTTGCAGAGCGAGGCTTACCATTTAGAGGAGACAATGAAAAGTTTGGAACTCCAAATAACGGCAATTACTTTGGTCTTCTAGCACTAGCAGCAAAATTCGATCCATTTTTAAGAGATCATATCGATCGATATGGAAATACTGGCTCAGGAAAACCTTCATATCTGTCTAAAACTATATGTGAGGAAATTATTCAACTTATGGCAAATAAAGTGAAAGATACAATTGTGGCGGAAGTGAAAAAGGCTGGCTATTTTAGCTTTTCAGTAGATTCCACTCCTGACATATCTCATACTGATCAGTTGACCTTAATTATTAGATATGTGTCACCTGAAGACGGTTTGCCAACTGAGAGATTTTTAACTTTCCTTGAGCTAAAAGATCACTCAGGGGAAAGCATAGCTGATTTAGTATTTAACTATATCACTACTGAACTTGAAATTGATTTCAGAAAATGCCGAGGACAGTCTTATGATAATGCAGCCAATATGGCTGGTAGATACAACGGTATGCAGCAAAGAATTATCGAAAAAAAACAAGTTTGCAAGATTTGTTCCATGCGCTGGTCACTCTTTAAATTTAGTAGGTCGTTCAGCTGTTGACTGTTGCCTTGATGCTGTTAATTTTTTTGGTGTTGTGAACGAAGTTTATATCTTTTTTTCGTCTTCCACAAAAAGATGGGCAGTTCTGAAATCACATTTAAAACCTCAATCTAAAGTGCCTAAATATTTATCAGACACTAGGTGGGAGGCACATGCAAAAGCTACAGAAGCTATTTTAGAAAATTACAATGATATCACCGATGCACTCAATTATTTACATTCAGATAATAATGCAAAGGGTGATACTAGATTGAGGGCCAACAATCTTTTAGAGAAGATGGAACAATTTGAATTCGTGTTTATGCTCCATTTCTGGAATCGAATACCGAGACATTTTTCAAAAGTAAATAAAATTCTTCAAGGCCCTAATATTTTACTGAGTAGTTGTGCAGATTGGTACAGGTCACTTTTGGATATTTTACGTGGAATTAGGGAAGATTTTGATGCACTTGAGCAACAAGCAAAAAACACGTTGCCAAATACTGAATATAGAACTGCCAGAAGGATAATAAGAAGTAAAAGGCAAAGGAATTACGAAAATTCATCTGACCCTGATGCCTTAGACGAACTCTCTTCAAGAGATAAATTTAGGATTAAATCATTTATTCCTATATTAGATGCACTAGAATCAAATTTAGGAAGAAGAGCTTCTGTTTATGATGATGTAGTGAAAATATTTTCCTTTCTTGCCGATCTTACATTATCAAAGGTAGAACTTCAAAGAGGTGTTGAGCTGTTAATGCAAGAATACCCAGAAGATGTCAACCAAAATCTTACTGAAGAACTATTTCATTTTCACACATATGTGAGACAAACGCATAAGCCTTCAAAAAATTCCACATTGTCGCATACAGACTTGTATCAAATAATATTCAAAGAAAATATTCAAGTGGCCTTCCCCAATGTGGAATCAATCTTACGGCTGTTTCTCAGTTTAATAGTCATTAATTGTACTGGAGAAAGGTCATTTTCAAGACTTAAAAATATCAAAAATCAATTAAGAAGCACAATGACCCAGACGAGGTTGTCTTCACTGAGTATTTTGTGCATCGAAAATGAGACCTTCAGAAAAATAGATTTTGATGAACTTATAGAAGAATTCTGCGTGAAAAAGTTTAGAAAGAAATTCTTCTAATCTACTATTTCGTTTTAAATGTATACTTGGATTGAATCAGTTCTTAAATAAAATAACTATTAACATAAAATTTAATATGATATACAATTTGATATTTTCTTTTTTGTGATCTGGATTTTGTTTGAATAAAGTTTCATTTTTGGTTTAGTTTAAGACTTAAAATTCACAATAATTCATACTTAAACTTTAAATGTGAATTATTATGAAATAAATTTATCTGAATTGAATTTGGTTTAATCTTCAATGTATTGAATATATTTAATTTGATAGAAAATATGATACTTTTTATTGCGTATTTTATTTTCGTAGTCAAAGATTTTCATTATTTGAATTTTGTTTCTTTGTAAATGTTGTGTGTTATGTTTGATTAGTTATTGTTACAAGTACTATATATGGTGCTGAGAATAAATGTCCAAATAAGTGTTCTCGACTTTTTTTTATTTATTATCCGTGCCACATTTTTTATAAAGGTTAGTACCAATCACAACATGTTTCATTTAACATATTGATATATATCACAGTAATGATGTATTTTATTATCTCTCGTGTAATTTACAAACTTAAAAATGGGAGGTGAAAGGGCCTCATAAGTGGAATAGCCTAGGGCCTCTTTTCATCTAAATCCGGCCCTGTTTGTAGGCTTAGTATACGTATTTATTAATGGGCACTTGTAAACAAGGCTGACTTTATGAAAAGCAATGCTAAAACTGAGGAACAGAATCACAGCGCTATACCCTAATCATGACAGTTAAGAAGTATGTTCTAATAGTAACAGAGTTCACAAAGATTTTTAAAATGTTTGTCGTCCCTTTCATTCATTAACAGTCACGTAAAGAAAAGAATTTAAACAACTTACGCAATAAAAGAAATGCAACAACACACTAGAAAGATTATTATTTAACTACTTCTAGTAGAAACTCCCAGAGAAAAATAACAACATAACCTCAGTGGCTCCTTTTCTCCTACACGCGTGCAGTGTTACCGTAACCTACATAGACACGCATCCTACGGGGAAACACGTTATTTAAACTGCGTTCCGAGCTTCCAAATAAAATAGTGCCCTACGTAGAAAACGCTATACTGCAACTACACTTATCAGTGATTAAACTTTCAGCGTATACTGGACTCGGAAATAACGTACAAAACCATTATTAGTTTCCTCTCCTCTCGCCAAAATACCATATATAATCTTAATGTTACACTCCACACGTCAATTTGTAAAATGCTTCACAGGCCACGTAATACAAGCAATTCTCTAGAAATAGTTGGTAGTAGTACTGAAAAGTAATGTTGAATTACTTTTATAGTTTTTTTTATCGTGAGATGAACTATAGAATTCACTCTTAAAAAGTATAGTTCTTCTGTACAGTCGAATATGTTGTAACAATTGTTCACTAGTAATAAAGCGGCAAGTTACACAGCCTTCCAACTTTGTTCTACTCTAAAATAAGTCCTCCAGGCCTACAGGAAATGACATCCCCCGACTGTATGCTGCAGATTCCGCCTTCATGGAATCTGCTGTTCCCGGTTAGCACTGTTAAACAAGGTGGCATTGTCCGCTAATGCAACGTCAGTACGTGTGACAGGTACGATGGATCAGGACAGTGCACAACTAATCTTAGTGTAGACGTGTGTTACATGTTTATATTAGTCGACTTTTGTCCATAGTGGCTTGCAAATATTTATTCTAATCTAAACATAAAATCCTTTCTTTGTTGATTGCTATCAATGGAGACCAACCGCGGGGGTCCGTAATGAATGAAATTGACTTTTAGTTTGCTCTAGGGTGCACATTATTTATACATTGTTTTGTTACTGTATCTCATCCAGTTATATTGTTTCTTACAGGGGAAGTTGTTTATTTTGTTTATGGTAAGCGCTAAACTAGGCGGCATTTACATAGAGGTTTATATTGCATCACAAGTTTACAAACCGACTGACCGAAAAGTTTAATGTTTGTTTTCTGACTTTTTGCCTTCAGCAATACTGTAAAATCTATTTTGCTTGTTTTTTTAAGTTTAGACCTAAGGATGGAAGAGAAGCAGTATACCTCCCTGACGGTGCCACCGGATTATATGCAATACTGGTGAGTGAACTTGCAATAGAGTTAAAAACCACTACCAAAAACGCTTCTGCACAGGGTAAATACGTGGTGCCGTCATGTGCAGAAAACACTTTTAGCAATTAGATGTGGCATGACCAATCATATCGTGTAAAATGTAGTGCTGTAATTAAGTTTATGATTAGTATTAGATGGTCCTTTACATGAAGTAAGGGAGTAATTAGTAGGGCCAGGAATTGGGAAATAAAAAAAATATATATATTTTTAATAACTTTGGTATGAAGATTTGTATTTTTGAATATGTTCAGCGAACACGAGAGATCATTTCTTTATGATTTTTTTCATTTGTTTTTTCACATTTTATTTTGATTGTTTTCTGTGTTTCTATTTTTAATACTGGCAAGATGAGTATATAAACGCAGTGATAGAATAAGAGAATGTGAATTAATATGTATTTTCTGAAGCATAAGAATTCTATAACTCTTTGTCATTATTTATTAAATGTAATTCACCTCCTTTCTCCAGAAGTCAGTTTTAAGAGGAATTAAAGGGGGGGGGGGGGGGGGTTGGAGCTAAAATTCTACTTGAAATCAGGGAGAGGTGACATACTGTTGTATTCTGTATCTGTTGAACTTCCACTGTTGGTTAATATTTAAGATTCATGATATGCTCTTGAAGGGATAGTGTTCAGTTTTAGTACTTGTCTGTTTACACATATGTTTGCCTTAAATACGGCACATTTAAATCTTTAATTTGCTGGGGTGGATTTACGTATGAGTGACAACCTTTGCTGTGGTGACAGAACTGCTGTTAATCATCCAGATGATCGCATATCCAAGAACAGACTTTTCATGCAGTGAGAGTAAATGGTAATAAATGGAAATTGTAAGTACATCATATTTATTTGACATTTGTTTACTAAGAAAGTCCGGCTGGGCATAGTTGCACTTTCAGCGGAGGCCCAGGTAGAAAAGCTGTAAGCTAACAATTAAAGCAATCAATATTTAAAACACCTTCCCTAGTACTATAGACCAAAAACTCGATCTATTGTTGAAATGCCCTTTCTATTCCTCTTATGTACCATCTTTTTCAGCTGTTTACTTGGTTGTATTTTTTCATATTTCTTTACTTCAGAGCTTGCATATTGTTTGTTTTTATTTTGAACTGTATTTATAAATTTTTATATATATGTAGTTACTACAGTATGTCTTCTATGCATCTACAATTCACTGCTTCCAGATTGATTTATTTTGTACTGTATTTTGGGATCTTTTTTTGTATCTATACTTCTGTATTTAGTGTCTGTCATGCAGTTTTCTGTACTCAAGTTATTTCTTCTTTAATAATTGTTCTGCATGGAGCTTTTCTCCCAGGCCTCTGCTGAAAAAAGGCACATGCTGAAATCGGACATATCAAGTTAAATGTCAAAATAAATAAAGTAATACATTTTATAATACAGTTCAGTGAATAGTAATCAGTATAATAAAAGTTGTATTAATATTTGCAAATATTTAACATACAAGCATTGTACTGAGAATTTACAGATACAAGAGTGGTGTATGAGAGGAGTAATTTATGAAATGTACTAGAGGAGATAAGCAAGTGTTAATAGAGATGTTGCGATGGAATAGCAATTTGGTTGTTCTAATTAAAAGTAGATATTGTACTTTAATTACTAAGGTAGAGTGAAGGGTTAGATGGGGATAAGCAGGTTAAGTGATTTAGTGCTTTAAAGGAAGGTATAAGGTATATGAAGGATGTTCGGCAAAGCTGTGTCCCAGGTGAGACGAGGCAGAGAGGAAGTCTTAGTAATCTTTTGAAAAGATGAAGGTGTGAGAGAGACCTGATATAGGACTTTAAGTTCTAGCTACATTATTGGAATAGAGACTCACCCCAGCAACCCTTTGTGGTTTGTAGATGGTAATCAGTCATTTATTATTTGACTAAAGGGGACTGTTTGGTAACTAGTATTGGAGTATCTGGCTAATTGTTGGGCAAGCAAATTGGGTGTGACGTCCCCACACTGGTCCACTAATCAAGGAGCCTGAATCCACACCACTGACACTGGAGAGTGCACTTTGAATACAAATGTATACACTCAGTATTTCCAGATGCAGACTTCACTGCATCAAGCACAATTTCCCTTAAGAGCACACAGGGAACACACACAGCCCGGGGTCAGGATTGCTCTATATCTTTCTCCCTCCAGGTCCCCAGTAAGACTCCCCACTGGATCAGCTGTAGGGTTAGATCCTCAGCTGTGTGTCCAAGCCAAGACCTCCAGCACCCTCTCTGTAACTCCAGTGCTTTGTGTCCATGCCCCAAGTGGCTGACAGACAGACACACACTTGATTTTTCACATATACATACACACACACACACACACACACACACACACACACACACACACACACCTGGGAAAGGATGGCACATATTTATCTGCTGTCTCTCCTTCTACCCAGAATTTAAGGTAGTTACCACCACCACCAGACACTCCACAATCAGCTACTCTAAGGCTCCTAACAAAGGGTGTCCAATTGTACTGTGTAATAGTAATATTAATACTACTGTAAATGGTAGTAGTTGACCTTCTGGAGTGGCCCACACATTGTCTCCAAAAAGTGTAAGCACTTTCAAAAATTAAATACTTTCTGAAAGGATCAGCCACAATAAAAGTTTTAAATATATTTAATAATAAAAGAGAGTGAAAATACTGAATGTATATTTACAGTAACTTCAAAAGTTCAAATTACAGGAAACATTGAAAATGACATTGTTTTTCAAGTCTGTCCATCAGTCTCTAAACTAAGCTTTACTATATTCCTCACTGAATTTAGGAGAATTACTGTTCCCTAATAACTTATTTGATAGAGCAAGGCAGAATGAAATATGTGAGCAGTCTTTCTAGACAGGTTACCCAAAACACAATACTGAATATGCAGAGATTACTCCCTGTAAAATTTAATATCCAGGATGGCTTGCAGAATGACCTCATCTGGTCACTTGACTGTAGGTTCTCACATTATCCCCGTTTGAAGCTGAGACAGGAATTTAGCATAGATGGCTACAATGTACGTCTAAATGTTTATGGCAGTGCCTGGGGCTTCCCCACTTTTTACTGAGCTAATGTGGGTTAAGATGAGCTGGATATAAGGTAGTAAGAAAGTTTGAGCCAATTAAGTGTATTTAGTGCTAAACAGTGGTGGATTTGGTAATTTTATTTTTTGCAAACCTGGCATCTTTGTTGTAGCATTGCTCAAGTTTTAAATTAAGTGAGACTTGAAGGGGGCACCATACAGAAGAATGTGTAAAGGAATTTCTTGACTCTGTGAAGAGTACCTTTTTTGATGGGCTTTCTTAATGCCTTTGTGGATATGTAAATCAAGTTACATGTTTGTACTTTATTTTGAGATTGCTAAATAGCATTTTCTGTGAGGTAAATTCAAACATGGTAAGTTTTTTTTTCTCAAGGAAATGGGATTTTGGAAAAAAAGCAAATTAGGTTTTCTTGGGGATTTATTTATTAGGTGAATATCCTGTAGTCAACTTTCAACAGATTTAAAGTTTTCTTAAGTAAGTCTTTTAAAAGTGTAGAAGGTTTTTTGAAGTGTATATTAGGGTATACTCTGAGGGAAGCTTGCTGAGAGGATGTATGTAAATTGTTAGTGAGTAAATTGAAAAGTAGAGGGCCAAGAGCAGATCCTTGTGAAAGGCCAGTATTTATTTGTTTATTTTTTTATTTGTATTGGTTTTCCTGAGTAGAGCATTGATCTCCATGGGTCTTTTCCAGACTTGTCCAGGGAGCAGTGTCTGGTCAAGTAACTTGCTTAGAGCCACACAATTAGGCAGTGGACGCTGAGGGATTCAAACTTTGCACCACTGGTACACAGGCAATGGAAACTGAGGGAATCACCTTGCACCACTGGACCGCAGGAAACCACTTAACAACTTCTTAATCCTGAAAGACAACTGCCAGACAATTGTTAGGTAGTGGCAGGAAGGTAGAAAAGGTTGAGAGCCATTTAATGGACTGGTATTTATTGGTTAAGTAGTTAAGTTATAGTTGTGTGGATTATGATAGCTCTAGGGAAGACAGTTGACAGAGGAGTCTTTGGTGAGCGATTACATCAAATGCTTTAGAGCTCAAGGAATACAGAGGAAAGAGTTTGCCTTTGTCTCTGGCTTTAATAGTATCTCTGAAGTTTAATAAGACAGTGTTATGGGTGAGTCTAAAACCATGCTGTGTGAGGGTCAGGAGCTTTTCCTGAAGGATGTGACACTCCACTTCTCCAGAAGTTTTGAAGAGTGGATAACATGACAGTAGTTCTGAAATGGGTTGTATCAAATGAGGACTCCCCTTTGTAAAGGGGAATGATGATTTTTTTTTCCATAAAGAAGGACCATATGATTCCTTGATTTGTTAAGTAGGACAGGCACAGGATATGCCATGGAAGTGGCAAGAAGTTTCAGGTATTCTGCTGGAAAATTATCTGTTGAAGAAAAGTTTAAGGAATAGTGATTTGATAGCAGGAGGTCTAGATGGGTTTTAGGGTGAAACAGAAGGTGCTTGCTGTCTGAGGAGAGGGCATGTCAAGATTGCTAAGTGGAAAATCTTTAAGGGCTTTAATGCTTTTTGCAAAATGTGTGTCAAATTGAGCAGCTGTTACAGAGGGAATGTTTAGGGCAGGATTAGAAGCGGTGGTTGTTCCACGATAGAGTATATTAATAGAAAACTAGAATTTTTTAGGGTTAGAACACTGATTTAGCAAGGGGTGAGCATAGTAGAGTTTCTTTTCTGCTTTAATCTGTCTTTAAGTATGGTTACATAATTCTTTAAAGTGTTTGGAGGTTTTGGACAGATCTGTATTTGTAACCATTCTTTCCAAACCCCATCTCTTTCATGCATTAGGTGCCTGCTATGAGTGGATTACCAACAAGTATGGTTATTTACTTGTTTTGTTGTAGTTGGAGACAGACTGTTGATTTTTTTCCCAGGAAAAGTGTGTTAAATTTGTGTACAGCTTGGTAATATTTTTCAGGATAGACCAGTTAAAAGAGCTTGGGATTCTAGTAAATGTATCAGGGTTAAAATTAGTGATGTTATGGGAAATTCTAAGTGAGTGTTTGACATAATGGGTTCTGAGTCTGTTTGTAAATACAAGGAGGTGGTCACTGAGGGAATCACAGAGGGTGCTGCTGGAGACATATGTAGAGAAGTTAGACACCAATATCCAGTTGAAAACTGAGCCACAGTTTCTGGGATAGTTGTAACGGGTGAGTGTTGAAATGAGTTCAGTCAAGCCAGATAGATTAAGGCTAGTTGATGGGTATTTTGTATAGATAATCTGCCAATCAAAATTAATGTCCTTTACAATTTCTAATAAAAATATAATCTTATGTGAAAATTGGTTTAGGATGTTTTCCAGGGTTGTAGCATTGTTGCCTTGAGAAATATATAGTACTAGAATATATAGTTGTTCATGGTTATTTAGTTTAAGATGGGAGATGAGGAGTTTGACATTATGGAATTTGTAGATAAGTTTATTATAAGGTCAGATTTCAAGATAAGAAATAGTAAGGATTCTCCCACCACTTTTTTGATAGTTCTATCGACCCTGGTAATGTTATAAGCAGATAGTGAAATTTCAGTCAAGTATACGGGGTTTTAGCTATGTTTTCAGTTTTGGTAAGAATGTCTGGTTTATTGCAGATCCAGGCGTAGACTTCTGAAATTTTATTGTAGATGCTACAAGTATTTCAGAAAATAAATTTAAGTTGTTGTTGAGTTTGAGGTATAGAGGTTTTTTTTTTAAACAAGAAACATTTATTAAATTTATCATGTATGACATAGATAAGGTTACTTAATGTTATTTATTTAAATGACAATAAACCATAGCAAAACAATCTCTGTTGCAAACATCATAACATTTCAAACCGTGCAACACAGCTGTAGCTGCAATTAACATATCCAGTTGTTGTTAGTCAGCCATTACATAGCGCATTCAAATCCTGCCTTCTTTTAAACCTCATTCCTTTTCTACATGTATTGATCCCACAGTTCCCAGTTTTTCCTATCTAATTTGCTCCTACCCTTTTCTAAAGATCCCAGTTCCAGTTGTTTTAACTCCATTACTGTCTTCACTACTTCTAAAAAAATTGGTTTAGACTTTGATTTCCATTTTCTAGTAATTGCTTTTTTGGCAGCCATCATAATTAGACTTGGCAAGGTCTTCTGGCCCTAGGCAGTTCAGAGTTTGTATCTTAGCTCAAAAACTCATTTTCCCAGTCGTTTCAAATTGCTCACCCAGCATCTCTGACACAGCAGTCTTAAGAGAATCCTTAAAGTCTATCAACTCATTATACTCTCAGAAAATATGTTCTCAGTTATCCTTTTCTGCCCCATCTCACACCTCCCAACATTTGCTGTCTACCTCCAGAAAAATTCTTTGAAGTGTGCTTGGGGTATTAAAATACCAATGTAATCACTTCCAGGAAAAGATCCAAAATCTTCTAGATTTTGTTGCATATTTGGGAGACATACACATATCCCCCATTGTTTTTTGTGAATTGCTTATATAATTTTTCTTCCCAGTCCTTCATAACCTCCTCTGGTTCTTATAGTTATCATGCAATATTTTATATGCTGTACTAATTATTCCTTTCTTAATGGCATCTTCTGTTCTAGATTCTACTAAAAACTCTACCAGTGCTGGTCTTTTATCTAGGACCCCCTATTTCTTTCTGTTTGCCTATACTCTGCTATCTTGATATGGAAGGTAGTCTTTAGTCTACAGTCCGTGTAAGTTCTTGGCATCTTCCCATTCTGTTACCTTTTCTTCTCTAGTTATTTGCTCCCAGTGCTTTGCCATTTTCTCCAATACATTCATGCCCCCTCTTGCCTATTGTGTGCATCTCTAATTGCAGTCCTCTCTATGGGCAGAATCTCCTTGCTCCATCCCCATGTTGACTTAGTTCTTAGAATATCTTCTGCTACTTTATTAATATAATATTCTGTATGATTATTATTCTTCTTAAAAGCCTGCATCCAAAATCCCATCCCCAAATCATCTCTTTCCACTTTGAATTATAGTTTTCTGCTTGTGCTATGTATAGGAGCCTTAGCTGTGTTGCTTTGGAATACACCTTCAACTCATAGGCAGGTTGGGTTTTGATGGTTTTGGTGATGGTGATAGTGATGTAGTCCATGTTTTTGAAGGAGATCGGCGGGCTGAGTTGGAAGGGGTATTTGGCTTGGGATGAAATTTGGAAGTGATGGGGGAGTCGAGATGAGAGGAGGGCCTGGGTTGGGGTGATTATCCTCGCAGAATGGTAAGAGAGAAAGATGGATAAGTTTGAACTTGTTTTGTTTAACTTTTAATTTTATTTAGGTGCAGTACATGTGAGGGTTTAGTAATTTAAATTTGAAATAAAGGTTGGGTGAAGTGGGGTGATTTGAATGGTTAGAGGTGAACCAGATAGTGTGAGAAATGTGTGTAAAATTGAGTGATTTGTGGTAATTTTGTAATGTAATAAATTGGGGAGAGTAAGGGTGCAGTAATGTTCAAGGGAAGCATGGTATATAGGTTTGTAGAGAGAGGTCAGTGAGAGAGGAGCCAAGACACTGGTGTTACAAATATAGGCGGGGTAGGATTAGATAAATGAATGGGGTGGATGGAGTAAGTTGTGATCACTAGGGTTATTTAGTAAATATAAGCGAGGAAAGAAAGATGAAGTGCTTAAATGCTGACTGGGTAGGAGTGTGTGTGTGTATATAGTGTGTGTGTATGTATATGTGTGTGTGTGTGTGTGTGTGTGTGTGTGTGTGTGTGTGTGTGTGTGTGTGTGTGTGTATGTATGTATGTATGTATATATATATATATATATATATATATATATATATATATATAGATATATATATATATATATATGTAATAATGTGTGTATGTATATATGTATATAATGTGTGTGTGTGTGTATATATGTGTGTATATGTATATATATATATATTTTACACACACAGACACATATGTACATATATACACGCGCGCGTGCACGCACACACACACACACATATATATATATACACACATATACATAGAGGAGGGTAGAGAGCGGGTGGGTGTGGGCAATGGTGATGCTGACTTCAGGGGTAAGGAAAGATTTTATCCTGTAGAGGGAGCCAAGTTTTCTGTTAACTGTGTTAATATGCGTGTCAAAGTTAAGCTTGTGATCAACTGTTACGCCTAAGAGTTTGGTGGTTGGGTCTGGAGCAGTGACAGTACCATTGTTGGACTTGGACTTTAGTGTTGGAGTAAATGGCAATAATTTTGTTTTTTTGGCATTTAGTAGGAGGCAACGTTGTAGGAACCATTTTTCAACTGAGTTAAATACAGTTTGGGTAATGGTTTGGAGTTCAGCTGAAGAAGTGGCAGTGTACACTAGTGTGGAGTCATCTGCATATTGAATACAGGTGGCTTGAGGAATATTTATATTTAGATCATTAATGAATATAGAGAAAAGGAGATGTCCCAGGACAGAGCCATGAGGAACCCCAAGAGTAATAGGAAGAGGAGTAGAAAGGTTATTGTCCCAGAGGACAGCTTGCTGTCTATTTTCTAAGTAGGACTGGAACCATTGTTGTGCCTGAGTTCTAAGTAGGACTGGAACCATTGTTGTGCCTGAGTGTCGAGTGAGAGTGATTTTAGTATTTTTAGGAGTATTTGATGGTTAACCATATCAAAGGCGTTAGAGAGGTCAGTAAAGAGTGCAGCGGAGAGCTTATTATTGTTACGATGTTTGTTAATTCAGTCAAAGAAGGATAAGAGAGCAGTGGTAGTACTATGGAAAGGCCTAAAACCATGCTGGCAGTCTGCTAGTAGGTTATTTTGGAGAAGGTGATCAAGTAGTTGTTGGTGAATGCATTTTTCCATAATTTTAGCTAGAGGAGAGAGTAGGGCTATGGGGCAAAAGTTAGAGAGTTCGGTGGAGTTGCAACCCTTGTGAAGCGGGATTATGTGAGAGATTTTCCAGAGAGACGGGATGGAGCCTTCAGTAATGGTTCTATTAAGTATGGAAATGGGATAGGCAAGTACTTTTGCTGCAATTTGTAGGTACTCAGCTGGTAGGAGATCGGCTGAGGGGGTACATGGTTTAAGTTTGAGAAGTAGGGTATAGATAAGGGATGTAGGAACTGGCTTTAAATGAAAGGTAGGGGGTGTGCTAGCTAGGGGGATGGGAGGGTTGAGCTAACGGGTGGTAAGGAGTTTGATTGGACGGTTTCTGTAAAGAAGGTATTGAAAGCGTCAGCAATCTCATTGGGAGTGTTTAGGGAGAGTCCTGACAGGGTTGGAGTCTTGGAGTGGCCTGGGTGTAGAAGTCTGTCTATAGCTGACAGGAAAGTTTGTGGGTTTTGTTGATGCTTGTGCTGGAGTTTAAAGTAAAATTTTTTTTTGTCAAGAAGTATTGATTTTTTTTAGTGGCATTTCTCATCTGTTTTATAGTTCTGGTGATCAGTGGGGTTTTTAGTGTTTCTCCATTTAGGCCAAATTTTATTTCTTAGTAAGATTGTGTGTCTAGTCTCTTTAGTGAGCCATGGAGCAGCTTCATTTCTAGTTCTTATAGAATGAGTAAGGGGCATGGTATTCCAGGATCTATAGAAATATGGAGTTAAAATAGGATACTGCTTCCTCAAGGGAAAGTTGTTTTAAGGGTGACCAGTCACAGGCTTGCAGCTCAGTTTGGAAGCTTGCGGGATTAAAATCTTTTTTTGTTTCATTTAGTTTTAAAGATAGTTTGATTGGGAATAAAGTTTTTTTGCCTGATTATGTAAGTAAGGGAGTGGTCGCTAATATCAGGAAGAATATGTGCTTTATAAGAGAGGGGATGGCTATTTACTAGGATCCAGTCTAAGGTACTTTCTTTGCTACTGGGCTTATGAATTCTGGTTGGGGTGGTGATTATTTGAGAGAAGCCATAAAGATTTATATGGGTTGTAGGTTTGCATGAGGTACAGCTATTCCAGTCTATATTAAAATCACCAAGTACAATGGTTTCTTGTGGGAAGGCTATAGAAAGCCATCAGAGTATACTTTCTAGGATGTTGATGTTATTGCCTGGAGGTAGGTAGGAGCATATTATGTAAATGGTTTTGCTAGCATTGACCTGAAGCTTAGAGATGAGTATTTCAAAATTACTATCTAAAGGTAGTTGTAGATCCACTGCAGAAACGTGTAGCTCAGATTTGTACAGAATTGCCATCCCACCACCCTTTTTGGTTGTACGGTCTAATCTTAACTGTATTATAACGTGGTGGGATAACTTCATTGTCCTTTGTTACTGGTTTGAGTCAAGTTTCTGTTAGACATAGAACATCAAAAGAATGTGTGTCAAGCAGAGCATGAAGTTGGCTAATTTTATTATTTACGCTCTGTATGTTGAGATGGGCAATGAAGGTCAGCAGGACTAAGGATATATGTGTGTGAATGAGAGGGAGGATAGAGGAATGGTGAGGATGCAAGGAGTAGAGGTGGTGAAGGTGGATGAGTTTAAGTACTTGGGATCAACAGTTCAGAGTAATGGTAAGTGTGGAAGAGAGGTGAAGAAGAGAGTACAGGCAGAATGGAGTAGGTGGAGAACAAGAGAGTACAGGCAGAATGGAGTAGGTGGAGAACAGTGTCAGGAGTGATTTGTGACAGACGAGTACCAGTAAGAGCGAAAGGGAAGGTCTACAAGAGGGTAGTGAGTAGTGAGACCAGTTATGTTATATGGGTTGGAGACAGTGGCATTGACAAAAAGGCAGGAGTTTGAGCTTTATGTGGCAAAGTTAAAGATGTTAAGATTAGCAGTAGAGAATTTAGCAGTTCTAATAGAGGTGGAAGGGGTGGTAGGATGAGGTCGATGGGAGTTACTGGGGGGGGGGGGGGTTGTATGGTCCTGGGTTGGGATGAATATCACCGTGCAGTAGAGGGTGTTGTTGAAGAGTATATGTGAACTTCAGGAGTTTGCAGATAATGTTTTGTGACTTCCTGGCTTGGAAGAAAGTAATATGGGCTACCTTATCATACTTTGGTAAAAGGTAGGTTGAGGTAGAAATGATGTTAGCATGGCTATGGAAGGTTAGTTGAGTCAATGGTAATGTTTGTTTTAGGGGATGGAAGGATCCAGTATAATGTAGGTTTTCATACAAAATAAGGGCAAAGGGTATAGATAGAATGGGTGTTAAAGCAAGTAAGAGAAAAAGATATGAGAGTCTTGGTTTGTGAGATAGGGGCATGGTAAGGGAGAAGATAGAATGTAGTCAAAATAAGGGTTGATAATGAGATAGCTTGGAGTGAGATAGTATATTAAGGGTAGTAGTATGAAGAGCAGTAAGAGTATGGGTGTATATGTATGTAATGTATGAGTAGAAATAGTTTGGTAATTGGATAACTAGGAAGAGGGGTGTGGCCTGTGATGTAGAAATGGATGAGCACTGGGGATGGGTGGGAATTGGGGGAAGGGAAGCGGAATGAGCCCATAGGGAAAACAGAGCGGGTAGACCAGAGAGAGAAAAATGTCGAGGAGATCTGTCAGTAGAGTGTGAAAGTCTGAAGGTAAGTTTGTAGAGTTGTAGAGGAAGGTGAGAGGCTTGCAAGGATAGGCTTGGGATGTTAGAGGAGTGATATGTGGATAAGTTCTAGTGGGACACTAGAGAGTGCTGTCACCCCTGGGATTCTGGATACTGGCTAAGGCTCTTGCTGCCCCTATAGTGCCTTTTTTAGGCAAGGTTCAAATAACAAATTCACCACCGTAACAGGAACAGGCAAGCAAAAACTGAGGGTAATGCTACTCAATGCTAGAAGTCTAAATCTCAAAATGCACTCACTCGAGGCACTCCTTTTAAAATGGAGAACATAGATATCTGTGCAGTGACTGAGACCTGGTTCAAGGCTCCAGAGAGCACCCCTCCACTACCAAGCTTTAACTTATACCACACTTTTCAGCCATGTAACCTGGACCGAAACACCAAAGGCGGAGGTGTGTCCATATTCATTAAGGATATCCACACCTCCAGGCTAGTTGCTCAGCATAATGCATCCAAGGTTATTCAAGTGCAACTAACTCTCGGCAAAACTGCAATCCAAATTGTAGCTTGCTACAGATCCCCCACCATGCCCCAGGATTCCCACTCCTCTTTTCTTGATGTACTGGAAAATATTAGGGTTCAACCAAACACCCTAGTAATGGGCGACTTCAACTGCCCCACAATTAACTGGGAAAACTACTCGTGTACCAACTCCTTAGCTCAGCGCTTTCTGGAATTCATAAACTCCAATGCCCTGGATCAACTTATCCACACCCCCACCAGGGGCAACAATATTCTAGACCTAGTCATTACCAACATGAGTGACCGGTGTCCCACACCTGAAGTCGACTTCTTGTTGGTCCGATCCGACCATAAGCTAATCACCCTTGATATCCACATCCCTCCCCCACCCCCCATTAAGAAAACCACTGTAAAAGATTTCTCCAAAGCCAACTTCATGCTTCTTAAGACAGAAGTGGTGAACTTCATGACGCCCATGCAGATGTACAATACAGTTACAACTTCTGTATCCTACACAAATGCACTCTATAAGCACTTACACGAGTGCATGGATCATGCTATCCCAAACAAAACTAAGACGCTATCCTCCAAAAAAAAGGAAGCCAATTGGGTGGTCCCCTGCCATAAACAAACTGTACAACAGAAGGAAGAAACTGTTGCAAAAGAGAGTAAAATCCCATGAGTGGATGAGCTCCCTGGTCAGCCTCAGTAAGAGGATGAGATCCCTTACAAGATCCCCCAAAGCTAGCTACGAAAACAAAATCACCACTAATTCTAAGGACAACCACAAAGCATTCTATAGCTATGTCAAGAATCTCGATGGAAACACCCAGATCTGCTCTGAGTTACAGTACAAAGGCACGAAAATTACAGAACCAGTTGATACTGCCAACATCCTGGCAGATAGGATCAGTGCTAACTTTACCCCCCCCCTGCCCCCTAAAGGGCCCAAATTTATACAGGAAGAATGCAGAGTCTGTATAATCACAACTACACAGGTAAAAGCTGCACTCTCTCTAAAGCCAAAAACACAGCATCCATGGGACCGGACAACATCCCAGGCTGCGTTTTACACGAACCTCAGAATTAACTGGCTCCCCACTTAAGCACCATGTTCAATAATAGCCTCGCATCAGGCTTTGTGCCCATTTGAATGGCGTACAGCAACAGTTGTCCCATTCCGCAAAGTGGGAGCCACCACTGATCCTGGGAACTGTCGACCTATTAGCCTGATGAGCCTGGTCTGCAAGGCCATGGAACATATCCTCATGGAACTCGTAAACAAAGACATTGGTAACCTCCAAACTCTGGATCCCACCCAGTTTGGGTTTGTAAAAGGCAGATCATGCCCCCTGAACCTGATCGACTTCTTTGAGTCAGTCACCAAAGCCGTAGATGACGATAAGGTGGTTCACACAGCCTATCTTGACCTCGCTGAGGCTTTACGACACTATTCCCCATTCTAGAATATTAGCTAAACTCACTAAACTAGGTGTAAATCCCTACATCACAAGATGGGTTGCCAACTGGCTCACTGACAGAACCCACACTGTAAAAGTTGCAGACTCCAAATCTGACCTCAAAGCAGTGACAAGTGGAGTACCACAGGGTTCCGTCCTGGGACCTTTCCTATTTGGTATCTACTTCTCTGAAGTACAGGCTAACACAGAAGGCCTCTGGCTAACGAAGTTCGCAGATGACTGCAAACTAGGAGCCATAGTCAAGTCCCCAAATGATGTGGACATCCTACAGAAGGGCCTCGCTGAGACAGCTGCTTGGTGTCAGAGCCATGGCCTCAAGCTCAATGCCAAAAAGTGCAGTGTCATCCCATTTGGTAAAAACTCTGTACCTATGAACTACCACATAGGCAGCAATCTACTTAACACTGAATGTGTGATAAGAGACCTTGGGACCCAGGTGGACAGTAGTCTCTCCTTTGATAGTCACATTGCCACAGTATTCAGGAAGCCCTTCTACGTGGCAGACCTCATCATAAAAGGGTTCTCATCCAGGAAAAAAGAGGTCATTGTTCCCCTCT
Organism: Protopterus annectens; assembly: GCF_019279795.1. Taxonomy (NCBI): domain Eukaryota; kingdom Metazoa; phylum Chordata; order Ceratodontiformes; family Protopteridae; genus Protopterus; species Protopterus annectens. The sequence continues at coordinate 338,398,981 of NC_056745.1, read as the reverse complement.
ACTCGACACTCATTAGACCCATTATAGAGTACAATGCCCCTTTTGGAATGTACCTCATAAGACATCTGCAGCAGCTGGAAAACCCACAGAAGTACCTCACAAAGAGGATCACTGGCCTCAAACAAATGCCTTACACTGACCGCCTCAAAAAACTCCAGCTTTACTCCGTAGCATATCGCCTACTCCAAGGTGATCTCTGCTTAACATATAAAGCTATGTCAAACCCAGAGCTGTTGGACATGCTACACCTAAAGAAATCCCAATCACTTCGAGCTACACGCTCTAGGGACCTAAACCTTGTCACCACAATAAACAGGACATGCTGGAGGGATAGATTCCTGTCCCAGAGACTTCCCATACTCTGGAACAGGCTATCCATCTACGTCAAGCAAAGTTCTTCATTAGCACTCTTCAAGAAAAATCTTGATGAGTGGATGGGAAATAGGAAATACACCCCAGGGATCAATTCTGTGTCTCTGCTCGACAGTGGCACAAGAAAATAACTTTCTTGGGTGGCGTAAGCCAGGGAACCTTGTTGGCTAGGCTTACGTAGGCCCTTGGGCCGATAGCCTAGTACCTACCTATGAAGTAGTAATCAGAAAAAGGCTGGGAACTATGTCAGTGAGGTTAGGTAATGTAGAGGTAAAAGAAGGGTGGAACGTTGGTGAAGGTCTGGGTTGAAAGCAGAGCCTATAAATGTAATGCCATATGTGCTGGCTGGGGAATTGGGGATGGGAGGAGAGCATAGCAAGAAGCAGCTGTATTACCTGCATTTGTAAGAGGAAAGGTTGTGACAGTGAAGTAATATTTTTAAATGGCAATAAAGTCAAATAACAGTGTATAGCACATCCCATCTGTAAGGTTGGAATGATTTGTCCTTTCTGGCAAATATTTTCTAGTGGGGAATGCTTCCTCCCCGTAAGATTGTTGGGGAATTTATTCTGTTGCTGTTCAGCAAATACATATGTAAAAACTGACTGTCCCTTTAAAATAATTCCTGTTGCAGTTGATAAGGTTACTGAGACATCTGAGCTGCAACAGGATGGCCAGTTGGCAAATATTTTCTAGTGGGGATTGCCCCCCCCCCCCCCTTTATTAATATTGGTCCTGGTGCTGTTCAACAGCTAGGAACCATTTCCTAAAAATTATTTGATCTAAATTTACTGAGAAATCTCAGCAAAAAATGGCTGGCTGGCTGCAAGTTTAGGGGATGCTGTTGACCCCCCCCCCCCCGGCACCTGTTAAAAGTTATAAATGGCTTTGCCATGGTGACTCAGCAAAGATATATTGGCATCATTTTTTATCTCTTCTTTCATTTAAACTGTCCACCACCATAGTGGCACGTGAACTGCTCTTACAGTTAAAATCATACTGCAAAGTATTGTCTATCACATGAATGCCCAGCCCATTACAAGAAATGTGCATGTAGGCTACCACTTCTGTTGTTCTTCTAAGCAAACACTATTGCTACAGAGAACTGTTAGTAAAACTTGTCACTTTGTTTACATTGCATGTTGACTGATTCACCATTGAGTTCCTGTCAGATTTCATATGCTGCATGGACCATAGCAGGACTACTCTTCTGCATGATATCCTGCTAAAGAAAATATTACAATACTGCCCACATAGCACAGTAAGGTAGTGATCAACAGTGGTTCATCCTCCCTTAGAAGTAACACCAATTATTAATTTTTACTAACATTTATTTTTTGTATTTTATTTGCATTATTTACAGGGTAAGTCTAACTGGGTTGAAGGACCCTTTTCAGTAGAGACCCTGCGAGAAAAGCTCAAAAAAGTAATTAGTATAGAGTTGAACATGTATACAAAGACATATAAAGTTTACTTCTGAAGTTGTGTCATATTTGCATAACATAGCATTGTAAAATGCTGTATTATAAAATAAGTGTTTTGCTTTCTAGAAGCATTCTGAAGAGCACATTTTATGATCTAATTATAGGAAAACATTTTTTTAATTGGCCATCCTTTTATTCATATACTGAAAAAATTCACAAACAGTAAAGTATCTGCTTTCAAAATTAAACTGGTAGAACACATTTTCAGAGAGACTGGCTGTAAATACTTTAGAGGCAACAGTTAGTAAATCTCAGGTATGTTGGATGGCCTGAATAAAAATAACTTCTTTTGAAAACTACTGGAAGAACCAGCTGACGAAAAGTACTTTAACTTTATGCAACATATAAAGCATATTGTTAAGAAACCCTGAAAATAATTAATTGGCTTGTCATTAAGGTGTTAAGGGATTATGGCTGACTTTCTTATTCATGTGTAACTATAGCCATTGTGATATGAATTTGGACCTTGCTGTTTGTACGTTGCTCCTTGCTCTGAGAATTGCTAATGTTTGAGCCTGAGGATCAGTAAATCACAGCATTACTAATGTCACCACACCAAGCTGACCCCAGTAAACAGAAATGACAAAAAAAAACGACTCTTGAAAAATAGGAAATGTGACAAAATAAAAACTCTAGCATTCATTTGTTATTAAGTGACCTGATATTATACTTTCTGAACAGTTTCTCTTATGCCACCCGACCATCTCTTATCCTCATTACCACCTAGTTACATATTTAGTAAATTACTGTTTTAAATGAGGCAACTTCAGTTTTAATGCCAGTTATCAGATTAATGTAATGGAAGCAGCAGTCATAAAATTATAGCTGGCAGAATTTACTGTCATGTTTTAATTGTGGCTGCATAGTGATTGCATTGTGGGAGTTACTAAGTTAGACTGTAAATGAAGTGCGTTGACAAATTGTTTTGTAAATGCTGCAGCTTCAGTTTTTATGAGGGTAACTGCATTCATGTCCATAGGTTCATGTTGTTGCAGCAAATGGCAATTGGACGCTTATACCCACCAGAAATTATTATTGTGTTTTAGTTGTGGCAGTATGACAGGTACACAATTTTAAGTTGCTGAGTTGGGACATAATTTAATTATTTTTAGTCTTTCCTATTATCATAAGATCATAGTAGGTTACTAGGCTAATGGCCCTAGGGCCCTTACAAGCCTAGTCAAGTATAGCCCTTGTTCCCAAGAATATCAAAGTATTAAGCAGAACTAAGTCAACTACTGCACCTGTCCAAGAAGGACACGGGTGGAACTCTGGGGCTGAATTTGCAGTTTCCCATCCAATCATCCAAATTATGCTTAAATAGGGTCAGGGAGGGGCTCTGCTTCACCTGAATTGGAATTTTGTTGTAGAGAAGAGGTAACCTCTGAGACATGTATGTCTCTCCAGCAAGTCCTGTTGATGTCACATACTAGATTGATTTCCCAAGAGCAAATGCATCTTATGCCATTTGATTTAGGAATGTGCAGCATTTCCATTAGAGCAGGATCTGAGATTGCTTTATATGCAAGAACAGAGGTTGCCTCTGAGTAGTCTGTAAGATACAGAGTGTAGGGATAGTGATTTCAGTCTGTAAGTGTATGACATATGCTGAAGACCCTGAATTTTCTTTGTAAGAAAACTTTGAGATCTTTCCAGTTGCTGCAGGTGCTTGATAAGGTACATACCAATGGTAGCATTATACTCTATTGGACCGATGAGTGAGAAGTAAGGGGAGGGGTTATAACCTCTCTTGTTCTGGATGCACTGCCCTTACTTATGATGTGGGCAGCATAGAAAGTCTTTTTTACCACTGTGGAGATGTGGTGGTCAAAGGAAAGGGTGCTGTCAACCTGTGTGCCCAAGTCTAAAACCAGTGATTCCGAGCTTGGGGTGTTATTAATGTGGTAATCTGCAGGGATGTCACCCTTGCCGAAGGGGATGATGATGATGCATTTTTTTGCATTGAGTTTTAGCACATGACTTTGCACCAGTCATTTGTCTGTGTAAGTCCCTCTTGTAGGATGTTGACATTGTTTCGAGGCTCGATGACTGCACCCAGTTTGCAATTATCAGCAAACTTTGTCAGCCATAGGCCTTTTGTTTTAGCCTGTACATCCAAGAAGTAAATCCCAAACAGTAGGGGCCCAAGCACCGATCCATGGGGAACACCACTGGTTACGGTCTGCTAGTGGAGGTAGTTTACCTGTTTTGACTGTGTGCATTCTATTGGTGAGCCAGTTTGCAACCCACTTAATAATATATGGGTTGATCTCCAGTTTTAACTTCTCCAAATCTTTTGGGTGTCTAATACCATGGCAGGAATGGACCCCATTCCTAAGTCCAAGTATGATTAAAATTCTTGAAATTAGTATTGTTTCAATATTTGATGTCAGCCAGAAGTGCTCTTCTCAGCACCCACAATGTGCCCAGTAATGACTCCTCCTGCAGTTCATACAGAGTTTACATGTATTGGTAACATATGTAGATATGATTGTGAATAATTGTTTATAAGACCTGTTACTAAGATTTGTACTCGGTGTGACTAGGATGGATAGGATTAGGAATCAGTATATTAGAGGGTCAGCTCATGTTGGACAGTTTGGAGACAAAGCAAGAGAGAAGAGATTGCGTTGGTTTGGACATGTGTTGAGGAGGGATGATGGGTATATTGGGAAAAAGATGCTAAGGATGGAGCTGCCAGGTAAGAGGAAAAGAGGAAGGCCTAAGATAAGGTTTATGGACGTGGTGAGAGAGGACATGCAGGCAGTTGGTGTGACAGAGCAAGATGCAGAGGATAGGAAGAAATGGAAAGAGATGATCCGCTGTGGCGACCCCTAACAGGAAAAGCCGAAAGAGGATGATGATTACTCCTACTACTAATGGAACTGTCTGGGTATCTTTCTTCCACATTGTTGTCTTTTCTGCCTGCATATCCTGATATTTTATGACTTTGTGTCTCTCTCTGTGCAATACACTGTAGTCACTGGGTATAGTGAATTCAATGATCCATGAAGGGGAATTGCCGAGGTACCAGATCGCTTTTTGAATAAAAATACTGCTGGTTAAGTGCTAGTGAAATTGTGTTTTCTAAATTCAGTGATTAATGATACTTTTGTCTTCATTTCATGGACCATTGTGTCTGGCTTTCTCGCATCTGCCTTTTGAACTGTTGGTAATGGGTCATCCCATGTGATGTAGATGTCATCATTTTCTGTGATGCTTTGTGGCATGTGTTGCCAGTGTTTTTCAGCTACTTCAGTATTATAATGTTTGCACAATCCCCCGTGCAACAATTTTGACACATTATTATGCCTTTCCGTATACAGTCCTCCTGCCATTAATATATCACAACCAGCAATAAGGTGTGTAACTTTTTCTAATTCTGTTTTACATACACTACATTTGTCTATTTCTCCCACATGTTCAGTGGACTTTATAAACCGGTGTGTACATAGCCCACTATCTTGGGCCACCAATATTTTTCTTTCATATTTTGGTTTGAATTCACCTCTTCTTAACCATTCCTGCTTTCGATCCTGATCAACATGAGGTTCTTCCAGGAGTTTTCTGCACTTACAACTATATTTATGCATTTTCCACATTTCTTGCCTTCTTATGTGATCCCTCACCTTATATTCTTTCTTTTGTTTTTTGGCACATTCAGTTGCTGCCTGATTTTTATCTACTTCTAGTTTGATTTCCATTCCTGCTTGACACTGATATGCTTCTGCTAGACTAAGAAGGGGAGTCACCTTAGATTTATTCTCCTCATATTTCAAAACAGGTGTTCATGATTCAAAACATGTTTTTATCGGTGAGCCGGTTTGCAATTCACTTGACAATATATAGGTTGATCTCCAGTTGGGTGAGTTTATCAGTGATGGCAGAGTGGGGAATAGTGTCAAAGGCCTTGACCAGGTCCAGGTAGGCCGATTGCACTGATTTGCCTTCGTCTAGGGCTTCGGTGACTATCTTGAAGTCCACCAGGTTCAAGAGGCAGGATCTCCCTTTATCGGAGCAAATCTGTGTCGGGTCGAGGATTTGGAGGGCTCCTATATCTTTGTTGATTTTGGGTCCATGGTTATTGTTTCCATAGCCTTGCAGATTAGGCTGGTCAGGCTTATGGTCTGTAGTTTCTAGGGTCAGTGGAAGCTCCTTCTTTATATAATGGGATGACAGTTGCTGTTTTTCATTCAGCAGGTACAAAACCAGTGCTTAAACTGTGGTTAAAAAGAGTGTCCAGCGGTGCGGCTAGTTCCTGTTTTAATCCATTTAGAATACAGCCTGGGATATTATAAGGTCCCATAGAGGCTGTGTTTTTGGCTTTGGAGAGAGCCTTTATGACCTGCTCCTTGGATATACTAGGTCTAAGGCCGGTAGTAGGGATGCTTTGGGGGATATGTGGCTGGGGGTGGGGTCACTGAACCTGTCAAGCAAACAGGTTGGCTATTTTTGCAGGTTCAGTATGTGTGGTGCCATTAACAACCAGTTCTGGTTTCTGAAGTAGCTAAAGAAGGCCTTATGGTTATCCATAGTGAAGGAGGCTAATTTGGATTTATAGTTAGTTTTAGAATGCCTTATGACGTGTCTTGTTTTCTTGTTTAAGCCAAAGAGGGAATGCTTCCAGTTCAGAGACCATTCTTTCCATCCTTTTCTTGGACAGCAATTTCTTTCTGTTATTGTATAACCTGTTAATGGCAGATATCCAGCAGGCATGCTTGTTCTTATCCTGTCGGGTACAGCTGAGTCAATACATTTGTATAGATGCTTATACAAGGCATTGGTGTAAATTCCAGTATAGGTGTCCATGCCATCAGTAAGGGCAGGAGCTATGAAGCTGTTAATGTCGTCATGTATTAGGTTGTAATTGGCTTTGGAGAAGTATTTTAGTCTAGTTGCTTCTAATGGGGGGGGGGGGGGTCAGATGATGTTGTTTCGTCTAATGAGACTGATTTATGATCAGACCTTGCTAGGGAGGGCTTCACACATGGGGTGGTGCAACAGTCACCCGTGTTAGTGAGCACCAGATCCAGAATGTTTTTGTGTGGGAGTCACCCACTTGGCCCAGGGTTTTGGAGTTGAAGTCCAAGAACCTTTGGCCAAGTGTATTAGCACATGTGTAATTTACCCAATCTATGGATGGGTAGTTAGTCACCTAAAACTAGGGTGTTTGGTTGTGTCTTGAGCGATAGTGTGGGTATACTGGTTTTATGGAGTGGGTCCTATAACTGGCAGTAACTTGGAGAGGGGTCTTGCCTACAGTCATTTGGACCTGGATTAGATCAAGGGAATTGTTTTGTTTAACCAATCTAGAGGTATATTTATCTTTGAGTATTGATACTGCACCACCTTTAGTTCTCACACTTTCAATTTGTGGTCTGAATGTGTGGAAGGCATTATAACCTGGTATGGCCAGGGTGCTTTCCGCGGCCTTAAACCAAGTCTGTGACTGCAGAGATGTCAGCATCTTCTAAGGCGAAAGCTGCTTCCAGTGAGTGCAGTTTTAGGTTTAGACTCCTAGCGTTTAGCAGCATAATGATGAGGTTGCTTTTTGAAGGTAGTTTTATGTCAGGAAATTTTGTTGTCATGTCATTGCCTAAAAAAGGCACTATGGGGGGTTTGGCAAGAGCCTTAGCCAGTAACTGAAATCCCAGAAGTGACAGATGAAGACCATATCTGGCAAAGCAGCATGGTCTGCCTACCATGTCATCCCAGGCTGACAAGTACTAGATCCCTTTAGAATGACACCAAAAACTAAGCCAATTGTTGAAGTCCTTCATTTTTTGTTTATATTGTGGTATCATCTTAGCTAAGGGTAGTATGCTGCTCAAGGCTAAGGACACACATTCAGAGAGCTCAATCATGTCTCTCGGTGAGGTATGTCTCAAGTCATTCACACCAACATGAACTATGACAGAGTCATAATGGCACTTGTTGTGGAGAGACTTGAGTGCATGTATGATCTGATGGATCCTGGCACCCAACAGAGAGCTGACCTTAACCTTTTCCTTGTCCAGCCTGGTGAGTGGGACATCTATGTACAGCAAATTGTTTTAAATATTACAATCACAAACTTATAACCGATTACAGAGAAGGTGTTTCTTACCAGTAAAGGCAGTGCCTGTAGGTGGTGCTAGCTGGTGGGGATCCATTGGGTACTACAGTTGAACATAATTTTGTGAATGTCATTCCCTAAATGAAATTTGCCAAAAATAAGACACCAAACAGGAAGCCTACTGAAAACAGAAATTTACCTGAAGTTAAGTATAATTAGCATCACTGTCTCATCTAAGGAGGAGCCACTCTGTAGTCCCTCACTAAAATATATAGTCTAGTTGTGCGATTGCACTTCCTTGGAACAAAATAAGTATTTGGTATTGATTTTACTTCAAGGTTGTGTGACCTCACGTTGGAATATATTATTTAGCAGGGGTGCTTCTTGTGTGGGGACTCCTGCAGAAATGAAGATGCTAATAATTTTTCTTCGCCTTTCTGTAACTTTCCTGTTCTGTAACTTATTTTACACATATGTTATACAAAGTAACTGACATTGTGTAGCCTTAAGGCCAGAGGCATAGTTGAAAAGCTTCACTAGACTAACCCACCTACCTGGTCAAATGAAACATACCACATTATGTGCATGTAAGAAGATGCATTTTATGTAGTTCTCATTTTTATTTAACATTGGTGATAGCCTGGGTTGGGCTACCAAATAGGTGTCCTGTTAGTCTAGTAATATACTTGCATGTTTTAAATGGTATCCTTCTTAAGATTCCTTTGGTCGTTTGACTTATTCTTTTCACCTCTAGTTCGAGTGGCTAAACTAACTGTTCTTTTTTTTTTTTCAATTCCTTTTTATTAGGGTTATATCAAAACCAAATGAAGACAAGAAAACGATATAACAGAGAATAAAACAATAACAAACAATATACAGACCTACAAACATAAAACTAACTGTTCTGATGGCTGTTTTAATAGGTAGTATGTCTGTAAGTCATGATACAATGAAGTGGAGAGTTTTTTTGTCTTCCTCACTGTTCCATGATTTTGTAGATGATATATGTAACTTGTATGGGATGTAGGGGTCATGCCCTGCTGTATAAGCAATGTGTTTGATTTTTTTCTAGATTTATGGTTTTGTTTTGTAGGTACTAGGCTATCGCCCCTGTGGCCTATACAAGCCCAGCCAAAAAGGTACCCTGGCTTTTGCCACACAAGAAAATTATTTTCCTGTGCCACTGTCGAGCAGAGCCACAGAAGTGATCCCAGGGTGAATTTCCTATTTCCCATCCAATCATCAAGATTTTTCTTGAAGAGTGCTAATGAGGAGCTTTGTTTGATATAGGTAGGTAGTTTATTCCAGAGTATGGGAAGTCTCTGGACAGGAATCTATCCCTCCGGCATGTTCCGTTTATTGTGGTGACAAGGTTTAAGTCCCTAGAGCGTGTAGCTCGGAGGGATTGGGATTTTCTTTAAGTGGAACATAACTTTGTATGTTAGGCAGAGATCACCTCTGAGTAGGCAATATGCGACGGAGTAAAGCTGGAGTTTTTTGAGACGGTCTGCGTAGGGCATCTGTTTGAGGCCGATAATCCTCTCTGTGTGGTATTTCTGCGGCCTTTCCAGTTGTTGTAGAGGTCTTGTGAGGTACATACCAAAAGGGGCGTTGTACTCTATAATGGGTCTAATGAGTGATGAGTAGAGGGGAACAGTGACCTCTTTTTTTTTTTTCCGGGATGGGAAACCTTTTGTGATGGTGTGCCACGTAGAAGGATGTGATTATCAAAGGAGAGACTACTGTCCACCTGTGTCCCAAGGTCTCTTATCACACTTTCGGTGTTCAGTATACTACCGCCTATGTTGTAGTTCATGGGTACAGAGTTTTTACCAAAGGGGATGACAGTGCACTTTTTGGCATTGAGCTTGAGGCCATGGCTTTGACACCAGGCATCTGTCTCAGTGAGGCCCTTTTGTAGGATGTCCACATCGTTAGGAGTTTCGATTATGACTCCTAGTTTGCAGTCATCTGCGAACTTCGTTAGCCAAAGACCTTCTGTGTTAGCCTGTATTTCAGAGAAGTAGATACCAAACAGGAGAGGACCCAGGACTGAACCCTGTGATACTCCACTTGTCACTGGTCTGAAATCTGATTTGGAGTCTGCTTCTTTCACAGTGTGGGTTCTGTCAGTGAGCCAGTTGGCAACCCATCTTGTGACATAGGGATTTATACCTAGTTTAGTGAGTTTATCTATAATTCCAGAGTGGGGGATGGTGTTGAAAGCCTTGGCAAGATCTAGATAGGCTGTGTGAACCACCTTACCCTCGTCTATGGCTTTGGTGACTGCTTCAAAGAAGTTTATCAGGTTTAGGAGACATGATTTGCCTTTTACAAAGTCCAGAGTTTGGAGATTACCAATGTCTTTGTTTATAAGTTCCACGATGGTACGTTCCATGGCCTTGCAGACCAGGCTGGTCAGGCTAATGGGGCGGTAGTTTCCGGGATCAGTGGTGGCTCTCCCCTTGTGGAGTGGGATAACCGTCGCTGTGCGCCATTAAGCAGGCACAAAGCCTGAGGTGAGGCTATGATTGAGCATGGTACTTGGGTGGGGTGCCAGTTCGTTCTGTAGTTTGTGTAGAACGCAGCTTGGGATGTTGTCTGGTCCCATGGATGCTGTGTTCTTGGCTATGGAGAGTGTGTTTTTTACCTGTGCAGCCGTGATTACCGGAACTTTGCATTCTTCTGGTATAGAGATGGGCTCTTTAGGGGGTGAGAGGGGGGGTAAAGTTAGCACTGAACCTGTCTGCCAGGATGTTGGCAATATCCATTGGTTCTGTATATTTAGTGCCATTGTGCTGTAACTCAGAGCAGATCTGAGTGTTGCCATTGAGATTCTTGACATAGCTATAGAATGCTTTGTGGTTGTCTTTAGAATCGGTGGCGATTATGTTTTCGCAACTAGCTTTGGAGGATTTTATCAGGGATCGCAGCTTCTTACTGAGGCTGACCAGGGAGCTCCTCCACTCATGGGATTTTACTCTCTTTTGCAACAGTTTCTTCCTTCTGTTGTAAAGTTTGTTTATGGCAGGGGACCACCAGATTGGCTTCCTTTTTTTGGAATATAGCGTCTTAGTTCTGTTTCGGATAGCACGATCCATGCACTCGTGTAAGTGCTTATAAAGTGCAATTGTGTAGGATTCAGTAGTCATAACTGTATTGTCCATCTGCATGGGTGTCATGAAGTTCACCACTTCTGTTTTAAGAAGCATGAAGTTGGCTTTGGAGAAATTTTTTACCATGGTTTCCTTAACTCATTACACCCCAGTGACACCTCCAAGTGCATCTGCAATTAACTCCTACTGACGCCTCTAGGCGTCAAATATTACTTGTTCATATTTGCATCAATAATTCCAAAACCATGCTATGCACTGGGTTTTAAAATATTTCATCTTAACGTTTACACAATAACAAACTCAACTGCATTAGTATTTGACCTTAGTCTACTGCAGGTAAATAGATATTATCTGTTGTTTTTATGATATTAATTTATATAGATATAATTTTCATATTTTTCTAAATATCTTAACAACCGGATAACACAGACAGAACTTAGCCTCAAATGAAAGCTCTCTGCTTGATGAATAAAATGCTGTTGACATTGTGTGTAACTTGAGTGGTTTCTGAGATATTGTAAGTTGTTTACAAAATATTACAAATGTAATAGTTACTGTGTTTACTGTGACTTATAAATTTCAGTTTAAGACCCACGGCCAAAAGAATACTGCCACTATAAAAATATTCTAATGTGAAGTTTGCCATTTATAGTTATTTCATAATCCTTATGGTTCCAAAGATATGAACATTTGTTTGAAATGTGAAGACAGAATTTGATTCTGTCTAAAGGCTTAAGCTCCGCGCAGTGGAAGTTACAGTGCAAACTTCCTGAGCTCCATTGGAGTGAATGAGTTAATGGGGAATGGGGGCAGGATGTGGATATCTAGGATAATTAGCTTATGGTCGGATCGGTCCAATGAGGCGTTGACGTCAGGTGTGGAACACCGGTCACTCATGTTGATAATGACTAGGTCTAGGATATTGTTGCCCCTGGTGGGGGTGTGGATAAGTTGATCCAGGGAATTGGAGTTTATGAATTCCAGAAAGCGTTGAGCGAAGGAGATGGTACATGAGTAGTTTTCCCAGTTAATGGTGGGGTAATTGAAATCGCCCATTGTAAGAGTGTGGTTGAACCCTAATATTTTCCAGTACATCAAGAAAAGTGGAGTGGGAATCCTGGGGCATGGTGGGGGATCTGTAGCAAGCTACAATTTGGATTGCAGTTTTGCCCAGAGTTAGTTGCACTTGGATAACCTCGGCTGCATTATGATGAGCAACTAGCCTGGAGGTGTGGATACCCTTAATGAATACGGACACACCTCCGCCTTTGGTTTTTCGGTCCAGTTTACATGGCCGAAAAGTGTGGTATGAGTTATAGCCTGGTAGTGCAGAGGTGCTCTCTGGAGAATTGGACCAGGTCTCAGTCACTGCACAGATATCAATGTTCTCCATTTTAAGGAGTGCCTCGAGTGAGTGCATTTTTAGATTTAGACTTCTAGCATTGAGAAGCATCACCCTCAGTTTTTGCTTGCCTGTTACGGTGGTGAATTTGTCATTTGAACCTTGCCTAAAAAAGGCACTATAGGGGCGGCAAGAACCTTAGCCAGTATCTGGAATCCCAGGGGTGACAGGTGCAGGCCATCTCTGGCAAAGCATCGTGGTCTGTCGACCATGTCATCCCAGGCAGACAGATACTGGATCCCTTTAGAATGCCACCAGAAGATTAGCCAATTGTTGAAGTCAGTCATTTTGTCTTTGTACTGCGGCATCATTTTGGGTGATGGCAGAATGCTACTCAGGGCTAGGGTCATACCTGCCTGGGCTACAAAATCGGAGAGCTCTTCCACATCTCTTTTCATGTAGTCCAGGGAGGTACGTCTCAGGTCGTTCACACCAACATGGACAATGACATGGTCATATTTGTACTCGTTGTGGAGTGACCTGAGTGCATGGGTTATGTGACTGATCCTGACAACCAACAGGCAGCTGACCGTAACCTTCTCCTTGTTTAGCCTGGTGAGTGGGACATCAGTATGCCTGACTATAAAGTCACCTATGACTAGTGTGTTGGGTACGTTGTTTTGCCTTATTGGCTGTGGTTGAGTGGCACACTGAGTCTGCGGGCTATGTGTCATTTGGGTTGCGTTGGAGGGGGTGGAGGTTGCTTGCGTTTCTGCTTTGGAGGTCTCTGTTGCTTGAAATTATTATTGAGAGCCTCCGCAAATGTTTTTGTGTTTCTGTGTGTGGATTTTGGTGGTGTAGATTTAGTGAGACTATGTGATGAGTGTGGTGTGGTGCAAGTGTTTACCTTCTCTTGACTGTCAAGTTCAGTCTTGGTTGGAGAGAGCATTACCTCCAGTTTGGCTAGATAAGTGCATCTCTCGCAGGTTGTAATTACCTTTTTTTTTTTTTTTTTTTTTTTTTATTTATTTCTGGGGATTGTTTATGTATAGTTGTTTCATTAGTTTATTTACTGCCATTTTATGTGTAAAGCATTACATTGATATGTTAGGGTTCAATACATTGTGCCTTAATAACTTGAGGTTCAGTGAATTGTTTTTTTCTGTCATTGTCTATACCTAGTCTCTACTAAGAAAGGAACCAGATGTCAACCCAGACTACATAGACCCTGTATATTTCCTGTTTTCTGCTCAGTGTAGTGTTTGTCTCCTTGTGGTGACATACTTTAGTAATCATTTTATTTTGCAGTCAGAGGTGAGAGTTGGCTGCTACATACTGCTGATGGTGTGTCTGGGCCACAGTGTACTTTCTGATGGTCTTTACATGCACCAGAAAGGCATACTTCTGTGCCCTCATCCTCCCTTCCTGTGCAGTTCGGGGATCCTTAATTATGTGATCCATTTCCTTTAGTCTCTGTCAGGATTCTTTCCCAGAGCAAAATCCTCCACACAATAATTCCCCTTCTTAAGTTTGGCATCTCAAGAACTTTCTGCAAACTGAGCTGTGCACTGTGAGACAGACTACCATCTGAATTAAGGGGACTGGACTCTGTCACAGAGTTCAAGAAGAACTACAAATATTTGTATAAGGAAACTGAATGTTAATTCTTTAGAGACAATGGTTAACCTCAGCATTCTGCCATCACCGAGCATAACCTGCCACCAGCATTGCATGTATTAAAATATATTATTTTGGAAATATCATGCTTCCCATTATCTGTAAATACCATGTTTGTATCGGTCTGGTGTTTTGTGTATACCCTGGACTTGTATATTAAAAACAAATGTGGTACAAATTCATAATTCTGTTTGTCCTCAAATAAACATGTCATTTTGTTTACACTGTCTGTGACTGAAAAGGGTCTTTGGACCAGCCATCCTTACCCGGTTACCAAATAGTGAGTAAATTAAGATTCAGTGGCTCATACTCTCCTTTCATAGCTGGCTTCCAGCAGTCCATAGACCCTGCTTGAACCAATCACTGATGTCATAGTCATGGTTCCATGTCTGTATGTAGTTCAGCAGTATATGTGAACGATTTATTTGAATGTTTCTCACGTGCACACACTTGGGTAGGCATGGGCTACAGTTGACTTGCACTGTTTATTTCTGGCTGTGCAAGTAAAGCCTGTGCTGGTCTAACCCCTCTAGACTAGTGCAGTCTTGGTACTTAGCCAAGTGTGTACCCCATCTTAGGCCCTTTTAGATTTACCTAGAAGCTAGTCAGTCTTTGTTTTAGGTGTTGTTCATCACATTAAGGAACAATGTAAGTATGTTTGCAAAGACGGTGGCTGAAAATTAGCGGTTATTTTCTTGGAAGTTGATGGCAAATAACTAATAGCCAGAAATGACCATTAAATCCCTGATACATTTCAGTGTAAAGATATTAAGTTTTGTAGTTGTGGAAGGGAACAGTGAATTGTGTTTTTTAAAGGGTAGGAAGGCTTTGGCTTACTTTTGCAATTGCCTTCTCACTCTGCCAGTTCAGTTTTGGACTAATAGTAATAGCATATAGCTGGATGTGTGGAGACTTGCTTGTGTTTAATGGGGGTGTTAATACTTAATTTGCTATACTGTGTTAAGCTCTGGAGGTCGTGTATCCTGAAACATGTTTGGATTGCAGAAGGGCACAAGGAAAGCCAAAACATGACAAAATGCTTAAACAGAGGAAGTAAGTAATTATGTATGGAATGGCTAGAAACAATGAACGTATACAGAAAGAAGAGTGGAGGAAATATTAAGAAAGACCAGTGCGACACTGAGGAAGTGGTACAGGAAAATGATTTTAGTTGGGAGAGAGCATGGGGGTATCATTGAGGGACAAATATATGGAAAGATTTTTAGCAACTATTCCACTTGTCGAAGTACAGCAAAGTACTAAGCCCACCAAGAATATCACAGATGATTTAACACTGTGTCATTATTTATTTGCATTTCTGTTATATAGCACCAAAAGTATTTTTGACTGTAGCAGCTAGTAATAAAAAACAGGAAGTCATTAAAAGTTGTAACGAACAAGCTTATGCTTTTGTACTTCCTTTAACACTCTCCAAATGACCCATCAGTCTGATGGAAGTAGCTGAAGTACTTAATTATTTACTGACTAAATTATTTAATGTGACTTTAAGGACTGGAGTGTAGCTACTGTGGTGCCCCTTATGAAAATAGTGTATAGTGTGACAGCTGCACCTGCTGCCTGGAAATTGTATCTGATGGGCGTGGGCTATGGTGTTACCATTCAGACTTGCTGCTGCCAAATGATATGCAGTTATGGATTTTAAGAGGCTACAGTAGATGTGCCCTGTTTAAGGTAGTAGGCAATACTTACCAGACCAAAGTAAGATTTTCACTGACCATCTGCAGAACAGAGTTAAAATCATTGGCTCCATAGGATATTAGCCACCTTGGCACCAGCCCAGTGCCTTTCAGTGCTGTTTTAACAAAAGTAACAAACTTGTCTTAAGATTATTTGCGCATATGTGTGTGTGTATGCGTGCATTCACACACATTCAAGAAGGGTTAATTATATTACTCCAAAATCAACACCCCCTTCTTTGACCTCGCTGCAACCAGTTAGACCAGTCTGGCTTACCTCAGATCACAGTTATTGTGTACTCTTTAAAATATTTGTCTGAAACAATAGTTTTAAACAGTTACTCATCCATTGTTGCATGCCAACAGATAAGATTTCACCAGCACCTCTAGGACTTATAAAATTGTAATGAGTGCAAAACATCAGAATTCTTTATTTTCAAACTATTGGCAAATGAAAAATCAATCTCTGACTGAAGAAAATAAGAAACTAGCCATTGAAAATACAATCAAATTCATTCCTTTCAAGAAGCTGTTATATACACAAATTATGGTAAATAACAATCTGTACTATACCTTATCTAAATTAAATAAATTCAATCCTAACTTTTCGCCTATATGACGCCATTGTCCGGATCAAACAGCTGATATTTTACTTGTCATACTAAGATACACAACTTATGGTGTTCCTTGAGAGTAAGATTAGAGAAGATGGGATATGAAAAATCAACCCTTACTTGGGAGACAGCTATACTGTACATTAATATCAATCAACTCCCAAAAATATTAAAACATGTCTTTATTACGATGTGTGCCCTTATTAAATTCTTTATTACAAAGAATTGGAATGTCATCTCACCAATTACATGGGAAAATTTTAGCAGTCTTGCTATCAAATATATCTCATCTCACAAATTAATTTATTCAAAAACAAACGCTGTTACCAAAAATATTGGGGTTACTTGCTAGATATAATTCTTGACAAATAAAATTTGCCTACAAATTGTCATGAAAAGCTAACCTTTAAATAAGAAATGAATGTAGTATAACCAGTCTTTCTTGCATTTTCTCCCTTTTCTTAGTATATGTTTGTGTCTTTCGGCTTTTCCCGGTTAGGGGTTGCCACAGCGGAACTCCGGTCCGCTAATGATTGGCAGTTGATTTTTACATACCGGCTTGCCAGGCCTGATGCACAACCTTCAATGAAGGTACGCCCGTTCACGCATGTCTCCACGCAGAAGACACTCTAGCTGAGAATCGAACCGGACAGCGTCTTACTAGATATTTTCCCTAAACATACAAATAAATGGTTAAATTTCTATTTTTACTTTATATATAGACTATCCCCATTCTAACTATCCCTTATGAGACCAAATGAACATAAGAATTCTCATACTTTACTTGACGATGTAGTGACTTCTTGTGTATATATTGTATATATATATGTATAATTTTCTCGGAACGAGATTGTTGTCTGTTTTCTTTAGATAAGTATTTGTATCGTTTTTGTGTTTTTGAGTTACCGTATTGTTGTTGTTATTTGAAAAAATAAAATTGAAATAAGATTTTGGGGGGAAAAAAGATTTCTCCAGCACTATAGGTATAGTGTTATAATAATAAACTACCATCCATAAGCTTTTGAAATTAAATTAATAAAACTCTACTTGAAGTAAATACTACTAAATATTGTATGTTATGTGATCCTATCTCGCCTACATTCTGAATGATGGGTTCGGAGCCGATCCCTCGGCTCCGACTCGGCACGCTTATGCCAAAGAGCGAAGTCTCTTATTGGCTGAGCTTACTATATCCCAGGATGCACCACCATCAGTCCCCCAGATCTCGTTTGCCGCTTAACTGCAAAGACGTGGTCTCGAGCTGGCTGGGCTGAGTAGCTTTTATTACTACTTTTTCTGTCAGTTTTTTGTGCTTGTATATCACAAAAGCCGTTTTAACGGCTATTGCTGCCTTTGTGTATGTTTCAGTAGTGAAATTTCTTGTGTGTGATTGGGTAGAGTTTGTTTCGGACCCCCCTTTCAATCCAGGGCCTTTTTGGTCAACCTGTGTAACTGAACTTTTTACTGTTTTAAAGTTCCCGGTTATTACTCCTAAGGCTGTGTTTTTACACTGTTTCTGTAAGCCTTCGGTTTTTTGTCATAAGCGAATCTACAGTTGTTAAATTTCCTGTCAGAAATTGTTTAACATCATGTCTCAAACCCCTAGGCCTTCGGGCTTTAAAAAATGTTCTAAATGTGCTTTTAAGATGTCTGTTACTGATGACCATCTACTTTGTGTTTATTGTTTAGGGGCAAAGCACTTGCAGGAGTCATGCAGCGTATGTCACGCTTTTTCCTCTAGGGTCCTCCAGGAGAGGAAAAATAAATTGATTCTTAAAGGGTTGATTAAACCCTCTTTTGAAGAAGCCTTGTCTTCCGCTCCGACTCCTGCCAAAAAGAAAAGGGCTTCGGCTCCGACCAGTCCATCGGATCCGACTGCCAAGAGACCTAGGCAGGCCTCTCCTTCGGCTCCAAAGACTTCGGAGCCGAGGTCGGAACGGTCTGCCTCGATGCCTCCAGTATCGACTCCTCGGGCTTCGGAGCCGATGGCTGGGGCATCGAGAGGTGGGTCACCTTCGTCGGCTCCACTGCTCTCGGAGCCGACAAGGGTCGCCCGCTCAGACACTTCCTCCTCGGCGCCGAAGTCTACCTCGGCACCGATGGAATCTGGTGTGTGCGTTTCCTCGGCGCCGATTCTCATCGAGTCGCCTCGGAGCCGGTCCCCTAGTCCCTTGGGGCCGAGGGAGAGGTCTTCTCGAACCCGTTCTGTTTCCTCTCGGTCTTCGAGAATGTCGGATTCTGATATAGACAGGGTGCTCCAAAGACTTTTCCAGTCCCCAGTCTTCCAAAATTTGTTTCGCTCCGACCCAGTTGGCCTCGGAGCCGATGACCATGACCCACCCCATTGCTATTCCTCCTCCGACTGCTTCGCCCGCCGGAGCAGGTGCTCTTGGAGCCGGTGGAGATCTCAGGGTCGGCTCCGACCCTTACTCCAACCCGGCCTTCGGGTCCGAGTTTGGTACGCTGGACTTCTTCGGCTGGACCCGAGGGTGATGTTTCGGGACCTATGCTTTCGGTTCCGAGCCTCCTCTCGGTGCTTCGCTGCGGGGCTTCCGTCTACTATCATGGCCCGGAGACTGGACGCTCCCAGGATTCTGGAGGTCCGGCTTTCAGAGCCATGAGGAGTGCCTTGGCCAAATCCTCTTCGCCATCTCTCCGGTTTTACCAGCACCTTCCCTGGGCGTGGAGACTGGGTCTTTGGCAGTTCCCTGTCCGTAGCCAGCGGAGCCCCGAGGCCTGAGGTTACCCCAGTGGGGTTCCCTCCTCCTGAGGGTTCTTCGGAGTTGTCTTCAGAGGAACCCCAAGGAAGAGATCGTGCAAGAGGAAGCACGTGGACTCCCCGAGTCTATTACATCGACACGGATATGGATGATGCAGAGGGTCCCCTAAGTCGCCCTCGGATGATGTCTCCTTTGCAGACATCTTAGAGATCCTCAAACAACGAGGCGGCTGGATGTCCAAACCCCTCTGCGGACGAATCAGTGCTCCTCAAGGCCTTTGGGGCTCAGCCCTCCGCCTCCTGGGTGTCTCCGCCCTTGACGAGCTTCTGGATTTAGTTTGTCAAGGGCGGGGAACACCCGGATACCGTGGAACCAGTCCCTTCGCCCAAACAAATTCTTATCTGCTCCCCGAGAAGGAGTTCCTTACTAAAGGCGTGGCTGTAGATGCCATGGTGGTGGCATCTGCTACACAACAGGACGTGGCAGAGGCTTCAACGTCCATCCATCCTCCTAATAAGGAGTCTAGGAGTATGGATAGGTACGGAAGCGCACCCTGACTTCAGCGGCCTTTACCTTAAGGTCTCTGAATTATTTGGCACATTTTACCAGGCTTCAGAGGGATCTGGTCAAGGAGTTGTCAGACTCCTCTCGGGTAACCTACCTGAGCAGCTAGCCCAGTCCGTTAGCTCTCAGTTGGCTATCCTTACGCCAATTGCTAACTCGTCCATGAGGCTCATTTCCTATGCGGCCGAAGGGGCGGTAGAGCGGCAGGCACAGGCGTGGCTCTACGAGACAAGCCTGGCTCCGCTTGTGTCAGTTTGCGGAGGCCTTCAAGTCTTCCTTCGCCGACGCTCCCTTTGATGGGTCCTCATTGTTTGGACCCAAGGTGAAAGACACCCTTACCGCTGTGAGCAAGAGGGAAAACGTTATCTGCCGTAGGGGCCCGTTATTCCACTCCCTTCGGCCTTACCCCAAGGCCAAAGGAGGGGAAAATGTGGTTCAAAATCTCGCAAGTTTTTCTCCCAACAGCAGGAAGATTCCCGTCCAGAGGCAGAGGGCGGGAAATTTTTCAGGGAGACGCCGTCCCAGAGGCGGCAGAGGGCCCCGCAATTCTGGAGACCGCGAGTCCTTTCGTGGCTCTTCAGCCTCCCACACGACATGAGGGATTGCCCGGCTGTGCTGCTCGAGCCAGTCGGGTGTCGCTTGCCAAGCACCTAAAAGCCTGGGAGTCAATCACTCAGGACAGATGGGTGCTTCGGATAATTGCCGGAGGTTACACCATCCCATTCAAATACTCACCCCCTCCGTCCAAGAGAATCCCGGACCCACCACCCAGTCAAAGGGAAATAGCAGCCGCAGAAGCTTCAAAGCTGCTACAAAAAGGAGTCATCCAACCGGTCCCCACAGACCAAATCGGATCAGGAAATTACTCCAGGTTCTTTTTAGTGCCAAAAAAGACAGGGGACCTGAGACCAATATTGGATCTCAGCAAACTGAACCTATCCGTCACGAAATCCAAATTCCGAATGGTCACGTTGCAATCCATTCTCCCGTTGTTGGAGAAGGATGTTTGGATGTGCTCCATAGACCTCAAGGACGCCTATTATCACATACCGATACATCAGGCGCCCAGAAGGTATCTGCGCTTCAGCCTGGGAGCCAGTCATTACCAATTTTGTGCTCTGCCCTTTGGTCTCACCACAGCCCCCAGGGTGTTCACCAAGTGTTTGGCAGTAGTGACGGCTCACCTGAGGAGTCTTGGATTCCAAGTGTTTCCCTATCTCGACGACTGGCTCCTGACTGCTACCACCAGGCATCTACTTATGGACAACCTCAAAGCCACCATCTCCTGGGTGTTTCCCTAGGGATTACATTCAATTGGTCAAAGTCTGTCTTGCTGCCCTCTCAGCGCATAAAGTTTATAGGAGCAGAGATAGACTCAAGATTGATGCGTCTTTCTTCCTGCCGAAAGGATCCGAATTTTACAGGGCCAAGTTCAAGCTCTGATCTCGAGATCCAAAGCCCCAGCCAGGATGGTCCTACAGGTTCTAGGCTCAATGTCTACCACGGTACTTTTAGTTCCTCTAGCAAGGTTACACATGAGGATTCTTCAGTGGCTCTTGTCAACTCAATGGTCCTTTCAAGATCTTCCCTCAATCATCACATCATGATTACGGATATATGCAAAGGGACCTTCGCTGGTGGCTTCAGACATCCAATTTGGATCAGGGAAATCCCTTTGTTCTCCCCCCTCCAGTAGTTACCCTGACTACAGATGCCTCCCAGATAGGGTGGGGGGGGCATTGTCTGGGCAGGCTAGTTCAGGGCTCCTGGCTTCCGGACGAAGCTCTTCTCCACATCAACGTGCTGGAGATGAGGGCTGTACTTCTATCCCTACAGGCCTTACACAAGTTTCTTCCTCAGGGCATCATCGCCATCCACACAGACAACATGTCGGTGGTTTGGTATCTGAACAAACAAGGAGGGACCAGATCATATCCCCTTTGCAGAGAGGCCATGAGAGTGTGGGAATGGGCTGCAGCTACCAACCGCTTCTTGGTAGCGACCCACATCCCGGGAAAGTCAAATGTATTGGCGGACAAATTAAGCAGGACAATTCTCTCTCCTCACGAATGGTCTCTAAACCGCACAGTAGCAGCCCAGGTTTTCAAGAGATGGGGTACGCCGTGCTGCGACCTATTTGCGACTCCACAAAACACCAAGTGCCAAAGGTTCTTCTCCTTGATTCCACATCAGGAAGTACCAGCCATGGATGCTCTAGCACAACCTTGGCCAACAGGGTTACTTTATGCCTTTCCTCCAATTCCACTCCTTCCCAAAGTTATTCAAAAAGCTTCTCAGCTAGGCTCTTCAATGATTCTGATTGCCCCATACTGGCCTCGTCAGATATGGTTTCCTTACCTGAAAAAGCATGCAGTGGACGATCCGTGGACCTTAGACCTGATCCCGGATTTGCTAATCCATCAGTCGGGACATTGGCATCAGTCCCTTCAATCTCTGAAATTGACAGCTTGGCTCCTCCACTTCCGACCTTAGTTAGAAGTCACACACTAGACCCGGAAGTTGTTCACATTTTATCTTCGACCCACAAACCCACCACTAACAAATTGTACCTCAGTAAGTGGAAGAGGTTTGCTATCTGGGCTCAACTCAAGGGCTTAGACCCTATCACTGCTCCTGTCCCAGAGGTTTTGAAATTCTTAACATCCCTATTTAATCAGGGATCTTCTGTCTCAACTATTAAAGTTCAACTAGCTGCTATCTCTAAATTCCATGAATCCACGGATCCTCCTTTGATGAGCAGCAGACTATGCAAAACATTCATTAAAGGTGCGAGTCTGTTAAGACCACCAGTTTTTCATCCTGCACCTCCGTGGGATCTTGATTTAGTGCTTCGCACTAACAGCTCACCCTTTTGAACCGGGTTCAACATGCGAATTAAAATATCTGTCATGGAAAACGGCATTCTTAGTGGCTATTACTTGACAAGAAGAGTTTCAGAGCTTCAAGCCCTGTCTATTAAACCACCATATTTGATTTTCCACAAAGATAGAGTATCTCTTAGGCCTAATCCATCCTTTGTCCCAAAGGTCTGCTCTAGTTTCTGTCTTCAACAATCTCTAGAACTACCAGTTTTCTTTCCAAAATTCTCTAATGAAGCAGAATACACTCTCCATAAATTGGATGTTCACAGGCAATTACGCTTCTATTTAGACAGGACTCAGCAACTTCGTAAGTCAGACCAGTTGTTTGTGTCCTTCTCAGATAATAAATTGGGCCAAACCATCACAAAAGCTACAATCTCAAAATGGATCAGAGATTGCATAACTCAGGCCTATTCTTCTTCAAATAAGCAACTTACATCATCTATCAAAGCTCATTCTACCAGAGCTATGGCTACTTCTATAGCTTTTCATTCCAAGCTCGCTATTTCGGAAATTTGTGCTGCGGCTACTTGGTCCAACCCGCACACTTTCATTTCCCACTACAAATTGGATGTGGCATCTAAAGGACGAGCTTCATTTGGTTCCACGGTACTCAGGAGTGTTTTCCAGTGAGCCACCCAGGATTCAGGTGCTAGGACGCTGTCCCATCATTCAGAATGTAGGCGAGATAGGATCACATAACATCTTTTAGTTATGTACTCACCATAACTTCAGATGTTTGGGATCCATCTCGCCTACATTCCTGATACCCACCCTCCTTCCCCCTGCCTTGCAGATCAGAAGAGATTGAACGGTTTTGAGCTCCACTGTTTTTATCTTGTTTCATCTGATGATGTTATATAAGCAGGGTATGCATGTGTGCATGTATGCGGACAAACTAGATCTGGGGGACTGATGGTGGTGCATCCTGGGATATAGTAAGCTCAGCCAATAAGAGACTTCGCTCTTTGGCATAAGCGTGCCGAGTCGGAGCCGAGGGATCGGCTCCGAACCCATCATTCAGAATGTAGGCGAGATAGATCCCAAACATCTGAAGTTATGGTGAGTACATAACTAAAAGTTATGCAATTAAATATACAAGCAGAAATACAAAATAAATGAGTTTTAACAAACTGTATGGATTTATCTGGTCCTATCATCACCACTAGTGGAAGGCATTTCTAGTAGCTGAAGATTTTACTGAATTCTAGCTGCAAGTCCAAGCAGCAGTTCAGTTTTATAGACAAAGAATTCCAGGGTTGGCTTCTGGTTCCAGAGTTACAGTACTTTGAAAGACAAAAACTGGCACTTAATAATTGCTGTATCTGCGTAAGAGTCCTTTGTTCTGTATTTCCTGTTTGATGTAATTTTGAGTGTAAAGTTATTTGCTTACATACACATATAACCTTGGATGAGAGCTGTAGTCCAAATCAAGTAGTGCAACTTTTGGCCTTGAGTAACATTTCAAAGAACACCAAGCTTTATGCCTTGCAAATATGTGCACATTTAATAAGCCTGTTTCACTTAACGGTTCTGTTGCATTTCCGCTGAGAGCATTCCCAAGTCTTTACAGTTTGGGTTTTATATTTTACATTTTGCATGCTGCAAGTTTTATGTAAAGCAACAATTTTATGAAAAAGTATTTATTTAACTCAACAAATATGCAGCTTTTATGCATGTTTTTACTTACAGAGCAAGTTACACTCAGCTTATCGCATTTAGTTTTAAGGAGAAGTTTGAGAATTATAGGCACCTGATTTAAACATCAGCACTGGGCAGAACGATGGAAGGATATCTGAAGGCAAGAGCAATATAACTCATGAAAGAGACATGGGTATATAAAGTCTAGGCCTTGTAGTTCTGGTTTGGTAGAATGTTATGATTGAGTTTCAGGTGTTGGTGGACATGCTGTACTTACATTAGTTAAATCTTTGATATAGTTCCTCATAGAAGAATAGTGAATGTCAAAATGCATGGGAGTGAGAAATAATATTACAGTAAGGGTAGAAATTTGCATAACATAGGATAAATGTAGTTAAAGGGATGTTTTTGAATAAAGTAGGAGATGTAAGTATGGCCAAGCCAAAGCTTAGTGTATGTTGCTGCTTGTACACGTTAAATTCTTTCTAGGTAAAACTGAGCATGCTATTTATGTAAGAATTGTGAGGCATCATTGTGATATTAGGAACAATATCAATATTAACGCACTGTGTAAACATTGCAGGAAAGCTGGCTGTCATGCATGACACTTGAAATACTAGTTACAGCTAGTTACCGGTGATAAACGAGGTTATTTAAAGAATGAGCTTCTGTTGTCTGAAACCGTGACAGCTGTATTTAAACAGCATGGCTGGGATGTATGGATATAAATGTATTTCTGTAAAGCCTTATTTAAAAGAAGGTTAAAGATTTTTTAAGATGTCTGTGTATTCATAGTGAAAAACTCACTGAAAGTGTTTTTCTGTAGTACTGTTTGGCTGCTAATATGTGACCAGATACAAATGTGTATTTAATGCGAATTAAAACTGTTTTTTTTTTTTTATGTGTCTAAAAAAAGACATGTGACCTTTGCCTAGAAACTAGAAGTATTTTTGTGATCTTTTAAAGTTTGTTTTTATTCAACAATGACTTGTGGCTTCCTTTGAAGTAGTTACTTGTCAGTGGTTTGCTGTGTTTGGAGTAGCTGTTTTATTTGCTCTTTCCACTGCTTTTTCTGTTGGCTGCTGTGGAGGTTTGAATTCTCTGAGATACTAGTCTCAAAGTTTATGTAAAACAAAGATAATTACACTTCCAATGCTGAACAGAAGTGTACTGAAAATCTACCATGTTCCCGTTTAGTAATTATCACTAAAATGAGCTATGTAAAATAGTGTGAGTACTCCGTGGTAAAATGTGGTAAGATGTTTGGTTATGTAGCAAATGAGGTAGAATCAAAAAACTAGATGTCTTCATTCTGTTTTGGAAGGTCTTATTGGGGCTTTTTACGTGGATCTGGAAGGCTGTTTAGGAGAGAGAGAGAGACATGCTGGTTGTAGGGGAGAGCAAAACAAATTATTAGGGAAATGAAAGGTTATACTTTGAAAAAAAAGTTGAGTAATGTATCATCCCCTTGTGGTATAGGGGAATAAACCCTGATGACCTCAATGTAAAAGTAGTGGGCTAATATTTTGGAGGAAACGACCAGAATAGTATGGGCATGAGTCACCAGTGCAGATTGCCATGTACAGTAGGAAAGATAGGGCCATGTCCCACTGCTTGAGCACTGTTTGATTGTTGTCTTGGTGCTGAGTTTTGATCTACAAGGACAAGGCAGATGTGGCCACCATGGTGAGTATGTACTAAAGTCATTGCCAAGGGTGGATGGCAGTGATTATCCGTACTATCAGCATAGACATTGCAGGCTATCGTACATCTCCTAACACAGTGATGGGATTAGGGCAGCAAAGAAGTGATCCAACCAGGTATGACAGCTGTCCATTCTCTTGACTCTTGCCTTCGGTTGCCGTCCTTAGATTAAAAACAGACTGTGTACGGTATGTCCTCCTTGCAAGCAGCAGGACTATCACAGGCTGAGAGGAGGTGCTTCTTTGGCTGAGTAGAAGAGGAAGAAAAGAAAACATGTTTGGGAGATTGTGGGAGTAGGCCGCACAAAGCTGGATTGGATTATAAAAGGAAATAGATAATATGAAAATTGTAAACAAAAAAAAATGTAAAAGGAGACAACTTGGTGAAAGATTTGTTTGCTGCCTGTAAACAAAGAAAGCTTTTGCCACCCACTGGAGCTTTTTCTGGTTTGTCAGTAAACAGACGTGTATAGCTCCATCCCGCAAATAATCATTGTTTGATTAAAACTGTTACTATCAAATTGTAGTCAACTTTTATAATTACGACATGTATGTACATTCTCAATGTGATAGTATAATTTCAGTTGAGTGAGTAAACCATGAGCTCAGCAAACATTCAGTTGGTGCACACCATAAACCATACAAGGGGGATAAAACGGTTAATATATACTGTATTCAAAATTAGTTCATACTCCTGGAATGTGTGTGTGGATTACACACATTTCATCATTCCTGCTTTACTTCAAATTCAGTTTGCAGCATTAGATAAAATAAAAATGATTTGTTTGCTGCAAAGTGTTTGGGTATCTGCACTGTGATGTGTTTCATCAGTGTACGTAAGTGGATGTGCTCTGTTCTCTTTGACTGTTTGCATGTGGTGTGTGTTTCTGTTGAGACTGGCAGTCAGTAGGGTAAGGGAATTTCTCCTTTTCTCCACGATTGTGCAGTCTGAGTTGGTATAAGTTCATAGGTTCATACTAGGCTATCTGCCCTAGGGCATTTATAAGCCTAGCCAGAATGTGTTTGGCTTTCGCCACCCATTTTAAATTTATTTTGCTATGCCCTTTTTCGAGGTTAGTATACTGTGCCTCTGTCTAACAGTGACACAGAAGTGATACCCGGGGTAAACCTACGATCTCCCATCCACTCATCAAGATTCCTCTTGAAGAGAGTCAATGAGGGACTCTACCTAACTTGGACTGGGATTTTATTCCAGAGTGAAGGGAGCCTCTGGGTTATGAATCTGTCCCTCCAGCATGTCCTATTTATTTCAGTGCTGAGGTTCAAGTCTCTCGAGCGTAGCTCGATGGGATTTGGATTTTCTGAGGTGCAGCATGTCCATTAATTCCGGGTTGGACATGGCTTTATACGTCAGGCACAGATCGCCTCTGAACAGGCGATATGCCACTGAGTAGAGCAGGAGTTTCTTTAACAGGGCAGCATATGGCATCTGTTTGAGCCCTTTGATCCTCTTGGTGAGGTACTTTTGGGGTCTTTCCAGTTGCTGCAGGTGTCTGGTAAGGTACATCCCAAAAGGGGCATTGTACTCAATTATGGGCCTGATGAGGGATGAGTAAAGAGGCACGATGACCTCCCCTGATCTAGATGTGAATCCCTTCATGATTAGGTGGGCTATATAAAATGTTTTTCTAACCACTTTGGCCACGTGGTTGTCAAATGAGAGATTGCTATCAACTTGGGTCCCCAGGTCCCTAATTACTTCTTCTGTACTTAATGGATTACCACCTATGTGGTAATTTGTGGGCACTTTGTTTTTGCCAAAGGGGATGACTATACACTTTTGGCATTTAGCTTGAGGCCATGGCTCTGGCACCAGTTGTCTGTTTCTATGAGGCCCTTTTGGAGGATGCTTGTGTCGGCTGGAGAGTCGATTATGGCGCCCAGTTTGCAGTCATCTGCGAACTTGGTCAGCCACAGTCCTTCCGTGTTGGCCTGTACCTCCAAGAAATATATACCGAACAAGAGAGGTCCCAGGACTGAGCCTTGTGGGACACCACTTGTAACTGGTTTGGAGTCTGACATGGCTCCAGCAATTCTAACCATGTGGGTTCTGTCCTTGAGCCAGTTTGCAATCCATCTAGTGACATAGGGGTTTATATTTAAGCTGGTGAGCTTATCTATAATGCCCGAGTGGGATATTGTATCGAACGCTTTTGTGAGGTCCAGGTAGGCTGTGTGGACCACCTTCCCCTCGTCAATGGCCTTGGTGACGGTTTCAGTGAAATCAACCAGGTTTAAGATGCAGGATCTGCCCTTAACAAAGCCAAACTGGGTAGGATCCAGCGTCTGTAGGTCCCCAATATCTTTATCTATGAGGTCCATGATGATCCTTTCCATAGTTTTGCAGACCAAGCTAGTCAGGCTTATGGGGCGATAGTTTCCAGGATCCGTTGAGGCACCACCTTTATGGAGAGGGACCACTGTTGCTGTACGCCACTCTTTGGGCACATATCCTGTAGTAAGGCTGAGACTGAACAGTAGTTTTATGTTTGGGTTTAGCTCTTCTTGGAGTTCATGTAGGACGCAGCCCGGGACACCGTCTGGTCCCATTGATGCTGTGTTTTTTGCTTTGGAGAGGGTGGCTCTTACCTGAGCATCTGAGATGTCAGGGGGGCAGTACTCTGCTGGGATAGATATTTGCCCTTTTGGTGGGGGGAGTTTGCGCTGAACCTGTCAGCTAGGATGTTGGCAATGTCTGTGGGTTCAGTGTATTTTTTGTCATTTTGGACTAATTCTGAGCATATCTGGGAATTACCACCCAGGTTCCTAACATAACTAAAGAAAGCCTTGTGATTATCCTTAGTGTCCTGTGCAATTTTTCTCTCGAAGCTGGCCTTAGACAATTTTATGAGTGCCCGTAGTTTTTGCTAATACTGATCAGTGATGCCTTCCCTTTTGGGATTTTGCTCTATCATTTAGTAGCTTCCTCCTTCTATTGTATAGTTTGTTTATGGCTGGGGTCCACCAGACAGGACATCTGCCTTTGGAGGATTGGGTCTTGGTTTTATTTGGGATCGCATGATCCATGCATTCCTGAAGGTGTTCATAGAATGCGTTTATAAAGGATTCTGCGGTCTGGGCCGTATTTTCCACAGGCCCGGGGGCTTTGAAGGATTCCACCTCGGTTTTGAGGAGTGTGAAATTTGCTTTAGAGAAGTTTTTCACTGTGGTTTTCTAGGCAGGGGGTGGGGTCGGGATGTGAATATCCAGTGAGATTAGTTTATGGTCTGATCTTACCAGTGAGGGATACACTTCTGGTCTGGAGCATAGAGTCCCCATGTTGGTGATCAGGTCCAGTATGTTTTCCCCTCTTGTGGGAGTGGTAACAAGTTGTTCCATAGCTTTTGAGTTTATAAATTCTAGGAACCTTTGGGCTAGGGTGTTGGAGCTAGAGTAATGCTCCCAGTCTATGTTTGGGTAGTTGAAGTCGCCCAATATAATGGCGCTTGGAGAGACCTTCATATTTTCCAGTGTTCTCAGAAAGGCCGAGTGGGGTTCCTGGGTTTGGGAGGGTGGTCTGTAGCAGGCTATAAACTGGAAGGCAGTTTTACCCACTGTTAGTTGCACGTGGATAGTCTCTGATGCTTCGTGCTTTGCCACCAACCTGGAGGTGTGGGTATCTTTGATGAATATCGATACTCCCCCTCCTTTTGTGGTTCGGTCCAAGTTTTGGGGCCGAAAAGCATGGTATGAGGTATAACCTGGTAGTGCTGGGGTGCTCTCAGGAGCCCTGAACCAGGTTTCTGTTACTGCACAGATATCGATGCTCTCCATGCTAAGGAGAGTTTCGAGTGCGTGCGTCTTGAGGTTTAGACTTCTGGCGTTGAGTAGCATTACTCTTAGTTTCTTATCCCTTGTGATACCTATGGAGGTGGGTTTGTCTTTTGAGCCTTGCCTAAAAAAGGCACTATGGGGGTAGCAAGAGCCTTTGCCAATATCCGAAAGCCCAGGGGTGACAGGTGCAAGCCGTCCCTAGCGAAGCATCGTGGCTTGTCGAGCATATCATCCCAAGCTGACAGGCATTGGATCCCCTTTGAATGACACCAGTATTTAAGCCAATTGTTGAAATTGATCATCTTGTCTTCATATTGTGGCATCATTTTTGGTGAGGGTAAGATGCTACTCAAGGTCAGGGTCATACCGGCCTTTGCTACATGCTCAGAGAGCTCCTTTATGTCTCTCTTCATGTAGTCCAGGGAGGTACATCTCGGGTCATTCACACCAGCATGGACAATGACAGAGTCATATTTGTACTTGCCTTGGAGTGACCTGAGTGCTTGTGTTATGTGGCGGATCCTAGCGCCCGACAGGCTGCTCACCGTGACCCTCTCCTTGTTCAGCCTGGTGAGCGGGACGTCAGTGTGCCTGACGATAGAGTCACCTATTACAAGTGTATCAGGTGTGTTGTTTAGTCTTAAGGGCTGTGACTGTTCGGCACACTGGCTTTGTAAGATATGTGTTGCACGTGTTTTGTTTTGGGGTAGCGGTTGCTTGGGTGTCTGCTTTGGAGGTCTCTGCTGCTTAGTCAGATCTTTATTTAGAGCCTCCGAGTATGTTTTTGTGTGATTGTGTTTGGTTTGCTGTCGTGGTAGGTCTATGTGAGACTGGAATTGTAGTGAGTGTGGTTTCCTTCTCCTCCTGACTGGTTATGCCAGTACTGAGTTGAGAGAGCTTAGCCTCCAGTTTGGCTATATGGTTGCATCTCTCACATGTGTTGGAATTTGTTGGGAGGAGGAGAGGTTGCCTGTGTACATGAGGCAGTTGTAACATTGCCTCAAGATTCCCAGATTCACCAGCTGGAACGGAGAGGAGATTGACAACTGACCTTTGGACATGCTAGAATAATATTGGGAATTCCTTAATAATTGAAAACAAGGGCCAGTTGGGAGTGAGGGTGTAGTGCTTTTAATTTTTAGTGCTGACTTATATAATTGCTTTAGCGCGCAAGTGCCAGGTAACTTAAGTGTAATGTGTTACAGGTAGCTTAAATGCAAAAACGACAAACAGTAACTTTCTTTCAAGTGAAACAAGGAAATAAGTACAGTAAGCAATGCAGATATCACTAGTGATCCACAGAAGTGCTGAGAAGCCGCGTATTAGGTGGAATTAGCGTTCCAGGGAAATAACAAGCAAACAAACAATAAGCATATAAACAAAGCTAGATTCAGCAGGCCTGGATCTAGTCTATGCTACAGCAAACAAGGTGTACCAATTTCAGTAAGATACAGTTCAGATATTCAGGCACTATAAACCTTTAACCAGAAATTCCCAGCTCAGAAGGGCAGAGTCCAGCCTCTTCTCCCACAAGAGTGCAGACCACGAACCTTCTTAATGTAAAATAACTGGCCTGAAGCCCAAGTGCTTAAACCAGAACTAATACACTTTAAGAATAACAGACTCTGGGCTCTCAATCAGCAGTTCCCAACTTAGAAGGATGAAAGCTACCTGTCCTGCCACCACAGTGCATGCCACAAACCTTTCTAATGTAAAACAACTGGTCTGAAGCCCAAGTGCTTAATCCAAAAGACTTAGAATGATAGCTACACTTTAATCAAGTTACTACCAAGCAGTAATAAATACAATTGAATACTTTAGAGAATGCCTGGATTAGTGCTCAAGTTACACAAACAAAGCTAGATCCAGCAGGCCCGAATCCAGTCTATGCCACAGCAAACAAGGCGCACCAACTTCAGTAAGAAGCAGTTCAGATATGCATGCACTATAAGCCTTTAACCAGAAATTCCCAGCTCAGAAGGGCAGAGTCCAGCCTCTCCTCCCACAAGAGTGCAGACCACGAACCCTCTTAATGTAAAATAACTGGCCTGAAAGCCCAAGTGCTTAAACCAGAATTAATACACTTTTAGAATAACAGACACTGAGCTCTCAATCAGCAGTTCCCAACCTAGAAGGATGTAAGCTACCTGTTCTGCCACTACAGTGCAGACCACAAACCCTCTCAGTGCAAAACAACTGGTCCGAAGCCCAAGTGTTTAAACCAGAAAGCTTAGAATGAGTTACACCAAGCAGTAATAAATACAATTGAGTACTTTTAAGATGATGCAAAAGTAAAATAAAGTAGGTAGAAACACAAGTACAGTAAAAGCAGATGAAATTTTTTTTTTCTGAACAAGTGCTGAGATCAAAGAAACAGATTTGAGTGCTGAAACTAGAAAACTGGCTAGTTATAGGAAAAAAACTAAGCTAGAAGGCTTCCCTCCAACACAGAAGGGCTTGGGGGCTCAGAAGCCTACAAATAGTCTATACCACTTAACAGGAAAGGCAGGAAACAAGCTTAAATTTTTTTTTTCTGTTTCCCAGATGCTCTCTTTGTACACAGTAGGAGTGCCTGAAATCAGAATATGATCTCACTGCACTCAGTTGAGTGAGCAAATGAGATGGGCCCAGAAGGAGTATCCAAACACAAATTTACAAGAGGGGCGGGCAGTTTCAAGGCCACTAAGATTAACACCAAAACAAAAACAGGGAGGGTGGGTGGGACTAACTGAAGGGCAGAGTCAAAACTTCCAGTTCAGTTAATATTCCTGCAACACACAGTTGTATAAGTAGCAGGGGGTGTGGGGTGCAGGGTAGCTTGACCCCCTGAAAAGAACACTGTTTTTATGTTGCTTTGAGGGTTTCGGTGGTTTTCATTCAAACCTTGTGCTTCTGAGGTTTTCTTTTTGGTAGCTTAGTGTTTAATTTCGTCTGCATCGAATAACTTATTTAGATCTTTAATGCAATGTCTTTCTGCTTTTCCCAGTTAGGGGTCACCACAGTGGCTCACCGTTTCACAGATTGATTGGCAGTGGAGTTTTTATGGTGTCAAGTTGCCAGCCCGGCACCCAACCTTCACAGAAGGCACACACAACTACCTGCATGTCTTTAAAACTCACACGACCACAGAGAGAACATGCAAATTTGGCAAAGAAGGAGCTCCAGCTGAGAATTGGACCAGAGAACCTCTTGCTGTGATGTGACAGCACTAACCGCTGCACCACCATAGCTGACGGATCCTTAATATATGTTGTCAATTAAAATATGTCTCAAGTAAAATATGCAGGACTGCCTTTGTTGTTCTGGCTGTTTTATTACTTGGTGATTCTGTGTGGTACTTGAATCTTCTTTAGGTTGAAAATACCCAACAAATCTGTAACCCCTCATAGGCTGACCAATGTAAGGTGAAAGAAACTGCATTGGCAAAAGAAACACACCGGACTCCTCCAGCAGACCACAACTGAAATGAACAGACTGGAAACAGCACAGATGAATTAACAAGCATAGTTTAATTTATAAGCGCTTTCACCTTCAATAAAGGCATCAGAGATCGAAACGGAACACAGGAAGCAAATCTGTTTAAATATACCTCTCAAAAGGTATTTAACCAATAAAAACCCTTATCTAGAGCAAGTTTAGCAGAATTTAAAGTGCATATATACAAATCACAAATACGAATACATATAAAACAGACATAAAAAACATAAGACTGGCAGATCCGGTTAAATGCAACTAATAAACCCAGATTAAATGATATGTTATCTCTTAACTGCATTTAAAAGCAAGAGCTGCTGAATTAAAATATATATTTAAGTATTTTTACACTGTTAAGTAGCAGAGTATTAAGTTTTATGTTTGTCTGTTTTGTACGTATTTGTATTTGTCATTTTAAATGCTGCTCACTTGTTCTAGATAAGGGTTTTTATTGGTTAAATACCTTTTGAGAGGTATATTTAAACAGATTTGCTTCATGTGTTCTGTTTTTACCTTTGATGCGTTTACTGAAGGCAAAAGCACTTAGAAGTTAAACTATACCCTTTTTATGTAGCTGTACTGTTTCCAGTCCGTTCATTTCAGTTGTGGTCTGGTGTGTTTTTTTTTTTTGCCATTGGAGCCAAAGAATCTGGACAGTAAAATGTTCATTT
This sequence comes from Protopterus annectens, assembly GCF_019279795.1. Lineage (NCBI taxonomy): Eukaryota > Metazoa > Chordata > Ceratodontiformes > Protopteridae > Protopterus > Protopterus annectens. The sequence goes on along the minus strand of NC_056745.1, from coordinate 338,365,174 downwards.
CTTTTTTCTCTTGTTTTCATGCTTAAATTTTAATGTATTTTGACTCCTTTCAGCATAATTTTTCCTGCCTCTATGCTTGTTTTTTAACTTATCTGTAACCCTGTTTACCACTACAGCTTCTTTTGTCTCATTCAGGTGTCCATCTCAGTAAAGACGTATGTGCTGATCATATTGCCCAATATTATCAATAACCTTTTGGCCCTGATAGTCCCTTTCTTTTAAAATGACTCTATTTCTTACTTGGACCACATGCGAATGTTGGCATTCGTATTTAATTTACTTAATTAATTTATTTACTGACATTTGTTTATTAGGTAAGTACAGCTGGATAATTTTATCAATTTTCAGCAGAGGCCCTGAGAAAAACGCTGCACAAATAAAAGAATAGAAAATACATATACCCAGGTGAAAATTGACATATTACAATGTAATGCAAATACATTAGTACAAATTTTGATACACACTCATTGAATAATACACATATACCATCATTAAAATAAGTTGGCTGCAATGTATCATGTAGCATTGAAACCTGCTGACATGTTACATGTGCAAGAGTTGACTCATTCATAAAACAAATATCAGAGTGGAACTGCAAACCGTAGATAAGGAGGAGGGAAGAGTGAGAACAGGTATCTGTTAGAGGTAGGAAGTGGAGTAGATACGGGAGACTAGAAATGATGAGTAAAAGCAAGATTAAGAGAAATAAAAACAAGGAAAAGGAGAGAGGGGATGTATATAGGTATCGGAGGAGTAGAACTGAAATTTCAGCCAGGGAGGTATTCTTTTAGTTGCAGCTTAAGCAAATGAATGCTATGTATTGCCCTGACAGGTATGCAGGTATCATATTCCAGACTTTTGCTACACACTATAAGTATAGACTTTAAATGCCGTTTTTGTATTGCTTGTAGATGTTCATAGGTAGGTACTAGGCTATTGGCCCTAGGGCCTATATAAGCCTAGCCAAACGGTACCCTGGCTTTTGCCACCCAAGAAAATTATTTTCCTGTGCCCCTGTCAAGCAGAGCCACAGAAGTGATCCCTGGGGTGAATTTCCTATCTCCTATCCAATCATCAAGATTTTTCTTAAAGAGTGCTAATGAGGAGCTTTGTTTGATTATAGATAGGTAGTTTGTTCCAGAGTACGGGAAGTCTCTGAGACAGGAATCTATCCCTCCAGCATGTTCCGTTTATTGTGGTGACAAGATGTCAAGAAATCTTCTGTCAGAAGATTGAAGGTGGCGATTAGGGAGGTAATGGTGGAGAATTGTAGGCTGGGCAGGAAGTGGGATTAAATAAGTGCGTTGAGAAGTGTATAATTTAATTTGGTGAGATGATTTAAACCAGTTTATAGAGTTTTAGTGCAGAACAGTGATGTGATCTGTGACTTGTATGAGGTGCAAATGTAGTTACCGTGTTGTGATGGTGTTAAACTTTAGGGTGGCATGAAGGTCAGCCAAGATGGGAGAACCATATAACAGAGAAGGGGAGTAGGTATGTAGTGGCAGGAGTGAGTATGGATGCAGTAAAAAATGTTATGGCTGTATGTAGCATTCTTAATTATTATTATTATTATTATTTTTTATATTGCTGTGAAGATTACATTTGAGTTTGTCATCTCTGGCAACGCCCAGCAGTTCTGTAAGGGACACAGCTTCATTTGGCGAATTGTTAGAAATATGATTTAATTATTTTTCTCATGGGTAAGTGAGTTTTCTTTGCATTAAGAAGGTGGTTACACGGTTTCCAATAGAGTTAAAAGCATGTTGTGTAATCTTTTTTAAAATTTTTAGATCGTGTAGGAAACAGTTAAGGCTAGATTCATTGTCATACTGTACATGGGATGTTTGTTCTTTAGAAGTATGGCGATTGTTTATAAAGACATTAGGTAGATGATGACCAAAGATTAGACCCTTGTGGTATGTCTGTAATGTTGGAAAGATAAGGGGACAGGGTAGTATTTCATTTCACTGCCTGGTAGTGTTCTGACAAGTAATTAAACCACTGAAGAGTACCCATTGTGGACAGTTGTATTAGGATTTTTTTTTTTTTTTATGAGACCGTGTCAGAGGCTTTTGATAAGTCTAGAAGTAAGAAATATGAGTTTACCTCTATCCCTGGCTGTATTTATGTTGTCTGCAAAAGTAAGAAGGGCAGTTGTCTAAAACAATGTTGAGTATTGGTTAGTAATTGTTTAAGAGATGCTACAGTAGTTGTTTATGGACACATTTTGCCATTGTCTAATATAGGGGGATAAGGCGGAAATGGGTCTGAAATCGGAGGCACTTAAAAATGTCTGTCCTGTGTTGTCTTTTTTTTCCATCCCTTACTGCATGTAACTGCTCAAATTTATCTGTATTTTATATATTTTTTTGTGCTTTTCAGACATGAACTTCATTTCTGTTGTACAGATTGCAGAGCGGTGCACATTAGATCTTGTTGACAGGTCGTATAATGATTAGGCCATCACCTTCTTTGTACTGGAGGCATTGCCATTATAACACTAGCTTGAGTTCCTTACATGATGATCCCACACTTTTTTTCCTAGATAATGCATCTTTCTTATACTAATCTTGTAGATATCCAGGATTTTTGTATCTTAGATACATGAGTATACTTTTTGACACAGAACCAATTGTAGTGCCATGGTCTTTATTGAATCAAGATGGGAAAAGTATATAGAGAGACATTTGTGACAAAAAAAGAGCTTACAGTGAGTACAGTATACTTAGGCCTGTGTGTGTCATGTTCCTGGACAATATTTAACACTCTGTCCTCAGCCTCAAGATAGTTCCAGTCTGACCTTCTGATGTCCAACTTGTTTCATGAACCCAGTGTCTCACAGCATAAGAGACACCTTGCTACTGCGACAGCAAGTAAGAAAATGTTTTGTGAACTCTATGTACTCTGCTGTTAAACCTCTTCTTTCTCCAGAGTACTAACCCTTAACATTTTGATCCTGTCCTTATTCTTCCAGTCATATTTTCTCCTGAATGCACCATTTTTACTACTTTTTAACATATTTTGCATAAATCTTGAAAGTTGTGTTTGCACCTGAACATTTTTTCCAAAGTTTCACAATTCTTTTCTGTATCAGGACTATTGTCCCCATAGATCTTCCTTTCTTTTAGTTTTCAGTGTTCATTTTTCTAGTGGCTATGTCTAACAGTGTACTACTATAAAAAAATCACCCTCCTTTATGCGCTTGTTAACTAACATTTAGATTGGAGGTCAAGGGTACCAGCCATTGTCCTACTGCTATGTTTCTGTCGTAGCATATGGCATAAAACTGAAAACTTTATGATGTCAGATGGAGCACTCCTGTTTTCCCCACTTGACTCATTACTGTAGTTAGATGACCATCATCCCTCTCAACCTCTTAGAGCAAGAAATCTGGACAAAATTAAAGCTGTAGAGGGACAAAGGGCCAAAAATAGGCATAGATTTTAAATATCACTCATAAGCTTAGAAAGTTACTAGAATAACAGTATTTGTGTAAGCATGCATTTTATGAAATATTTGAAGTCTGAAACTCGTGTGTGCCCTTATTTAGTGATTTCAGTCCTCAATGATTTGCCAGAAAACCACATAACCAGAATAAGCCAAAAATATGAAGCAAAAATCTGGACAGCTAAGCGGTCTGATGGCCATGCAAGATTTATTTGACAGTACCTGTCTAATGTATACATAAAGTATTTTTCCATGCAGTCAGCTTATTGTAGAGCATAAGCTCTAGCCAGTGTGTAGTTGCCAGCCGTTTTCCTTCTGAAACCTTGTATATTGAGACTAATCACTTCCTAGTACTCCAGAACCTCCACTTTAGAGGCATAGAACTAGTGTCATACCCCCTCCAGTACATGTTCTGTACTCTGCATCCCATCCTTTTGTCACTTGGCCTTCTTCAGTGTCATGACTGTTCTCATTTTTGCGTAGTTTAGAAATGTTTGCTCATCACACACACACACACACACACACACACACACACACACATGCATATTCCTGAGTCATGCTTTGATTTGCACCTTCAAATGACACCTGCATCCAGTATGTTTCAGAATCCTGCTTGTTCTAAGCTTTATTGCTTCCTATTCTTGTCATAATATGTTATTCCCTTTAGGTGTACAGTGGCAGTCCTTTCCTTTTACGGAATTTAGAAATATTCTGAAATTACCAGGTATTCCTTCGGCTTTCCTTTTCCATTGTTTTTTCTTTATTACTTTTTGAGGGAAGTTCTGTACCTGCTTCTTTGCTATTACTCAGAGATGGTATTGGCAATTTCTGTTTCATCAACATCCATAAACTTACAGTCAGCACATTGATTTGAGAGTTTTCTTTAAAAGTCATGCTTGAAATTCTCCCAAACCCATATTATACATTTTTTCTAGCATGTAGTTACTAATTTAACATATGGCATATCCAGTTCTTGTTACTGAGTGTTTCTTCAGTAATGAAGCTCAGAATCCATGCAACCATCCTATGAACCTGAGATTAGTGCAGTAACTTTGCCCTGATAGTAGCTGGCACATGGGCTGAACCATGTGGAAATGCATCTTGCATCTCAAAGAACCAAATGAAGGTATATTTTTAATCCCCTAATTTACTTACTTCATATTCCTCTCAACCGCAGACAAAAACCCCTTTCTCTCTGGAATCTGACCACACCTTTCCACTGAGGAACATGCTAACTTATTTATTAGACTTTATCATCTAGACCTGTGGGTCTTCTTCACTTCAGAGAACATCTATTTTTCTTATGAACTGGCTACAGACTGACACAAGAGCTTCAGGGTTCTAGTACTTTTGATTGTGTGTTTCTATTGGACATGTACTACTACATTTTAATGTGCTGTAACTACATTTTCATTATCCCATTCGTGGGATAACTACTTGCAAACTGTGCCATTGCTGTCACGCTATTTTGTTCCAAAATACCATAACATGGTGACCTCATACCTTACCTCTGTGGATGGATTCGCAGTTAGGATTCTGCAATTTTAAGAACTGGTTCTTGGCAGTGAGTGCCAAAACTTTCCTCTGAAATTGTTAAAAATGGCCAAAGTTTTAGGCTGTCTTTGACTTTGAGAATGTTTGCACACAGTTGTTTTTAGTGTTTTGTACTCATATTAGTTGGTCTGTATCACCCCCATCTTGGAAACTTGGCAAAGTATCTGTCACTTGACTGTAGCGTACTATGATTGACCTAACATTTCCCTCCTAAAAATTATTCTCTTCTTAATGAAGTTACCTGTGTAGTAGTGTTGTTCTTTTTTCCTGAACATTTTTATTGGTTTAGCACATGATGTAGGATAATAAGACGTTCATGATGAAAACTGTCACACTGCCAACATTTGGGGAACACAGCCTAGAGACTTTGAAGTATCATAGCTATCATTTATTTATTTTGTTTAGCATTTGTTTACTGGGAAAGTCCAACTACAACAGAGCCCATTTTCAGCGGAGGCCTGGGGAGAAAGGCTCCAGACCCATGTCTTTTGGAATGTGGGAGGAAACTGGAGCACCCGGAGGAAACCCACGAGAACGCAGGGAGGACATGCAGACTCCGCACATAAGGCACCCCTAGCTGAGAATCGAACCAGAGGACCTCCTGCTGTGAGGTGACGATGCTAACCTTCGCACCTCTGCACCGCCCCATCATGTCTCAGATCCAGACCAAAATTGTATTTTCTTGTTCAGTGGAGATTTTGTTTTTGTTCTGCAAAGTCTGTGCACCATGTATAAACATTTTTGCAGCTTTTATTAATGAGATAGCATCTAAAAATGCAGTGGTGTTTGTGTGAAGCTGTTGAACTGCCAAGTATTTGCAGTCCTAGCCTTATGTTGGCAATTTTCAACATTTCTCTCAAAATGTGCATTAAATTTGCTTATTAAATATTTATGAAGTAGCATCCTGTGACACAGTATCTAATGTTTTGGGTTGAAAATGTTGAAAAAAATAGTCTGGTGAAGTTATGGTGCTGTTTAGTTAGTAAGTACCATCTTGGGTTTCCTCTCTGAAAATAGGCCATTAGTCTAGTGGTACTAACCCGGTCACCAGATTGTAAATAAATAAAAATAAATTGAATGTATGCAGTGTATCCCCATTGAAATTCCAAAGACTGCAGCTGTAATCCTGTGAACTAGACTGATTGTGTGAATAAGATAAATATAAAACTGAGGCTGCTGGGCAACATGTAATGTGGATGAATGTAATATTGGCAAACAAGAACAAGTGTTTTTTGCCAAAACTACTTTCATTGACTGTGCAGTTTGCTTTTTTTCTGTACTGTTCTGCAACCCTGGAGTTTGTATATACAAATCTGGGGGTTGCAGGGGGCTTTCCCCTTGCATAAAAAAATGTTTGTGTTCGGTTTTCAGTTTGTTTCACTTTGCTGAAATAACCGTTGGCAACTCGACATGAATCTGGTTGCAGTACCTATAAGTATTCTCTTTGCAGCAAGGTACATTAATCTTCAAGTTAGTATGTATAAGTAACAGGATGCTGAAGACTTAGCTGTGTCCCATCATCAGGGGAAGAAGCCTTCCTGCAACAAAGCTCGCTTCTAATGAGAACCCATATGTGTGATCTTAGGCGGTTTAGTGTGCCCTAAAACTTACAGAGCATTTTTACTGTTCAAGTCCAGACAAAAATGTTATACTTGTCAGATGAGACATTAAATGGCAGGCCTGTCTGCCTGAGCTTTGGATAGTTCGGAGGGGGGGGGGTGTATAAGATCCCATGGCAACTAAGACTATGAGAAGTTTCCCACTGCCCTTTTCAAGTTTACCCAAGTCAGTATGAATACCATCTTACATTTCCCCTAAAAAGAAGCCATTGGCCTATTGGGAGCAACCCAGTTAACAAAGTAAAATATTTCAGCAAGTAATTTTGTTTTTGCATTGCAGAAGTTTTTCCTCCATCCCCAACTCCCTTTCCCAGTGCAAGGACAAAATGATTGACTACAACAATTGGCTAAGCTTCTGGTGTCATTCTAAGGGGATCCAGTATCTGTCTGCTTGGGATGACATGGTCGACAGACCACGATGCTTTGCCACAGATGGCCTGCACCTGTCGCCCCCTGGGATTCCAGATACTGGCTAAGGTTCTTGCTTCCCCTGTAGTGTTTTTTTTAGGCAGGGTTCAAGTAACAAATTCACCACCATAACAGGAACAGGCAAGCAAAAACTGAGGGTAATGCTACTCGATGCTAGAAGTCTAAATTTCAAAATGCACTCACTCGAGGCACTCCTTAAAATGGAGAACATCAATATCTGTGCAGTGACCGAAACCTGGTTCAAGGCTCCAGAGAGCACCCCTGCACTACCAGGCTATAACTCGTACTGCACTTTTCGACCATGTAAACTGAACCGAATCACCAAAGGTGGGGGTGTGTCCATATTCATTAAGGATATCCACACCTCCAGGCTAGTTGCTCAGCATAATGCATCCGAGGTTATCCAAGTACAACTAACTCTTGGCAAAACTGCAATCCAAATTGTAGCTTGCTACAGATCCCCCACCATGCCCCAGGATTCCCACTCCTCTTTTCTTGATGTACTGGAAAATATTAGGGTTCAACCAAACACCCTAATAATGGGCGACTTCAACTACCCCACCATTAACTGGGAAAACTACTCGTGTACCAACTCCTTAGCGCAACGCTTTCTGGAATTCATAAACTCCAATGCCCTAGATCAGCTTATCCACACCCCCACCAGGGGCAACAATATCCTAGACCTAGTCATTACCAACATGAGTGACCGGTGTTCCACACCTGAAGTCAACTCCTCATTGGTCCGATCCGACCATAAGCTAATCACCCTTGATATCCACATCCCACCCCCACCCCCCATTAAGGAAACAACAGTAAAAGATTTCTCCAAAGCCAACTTCATGCTTCTTAAGACAGAAGTAGTGAACTTCATGACACCCATGCAGATACACAATACAGTTACAACTGCTGAATCCTACACAAATGCACTCTATAAGCACTTACATGAGTGCATGGATCGTGCTATCCCAAAGAGAACCAAGACGCTATCCTCCAAAAAAAGGAAGCCAATCTGGTGGTCCCCTGCCATAAACAAACTGTACAACAGAAGGAAGAAACTGTTGCAAAAGAGAGGTAAATCCCATGAGTAGAGGAGCTCCCTGGTCAGCCTCAGTAAGAAGCTGAGATCCCTTATAAGATCCTCCATAGCTAGCTACGAAAATAAAATCGCCACTAATTCCAAGGACAACCACAAAGCATTCTATAGCTATGTCAGGAATCTCAATGGCAACACCCAGATCTGCTCCGAGTTACAGCACAAAGGCACGAAAATTACAGAACCAACTGATATTGCCAACATCCTGGCAGATAGGTTCAGTGCTAACTTTACCCCCCCCCCCCAAAGGGCCCATATCTATACAGGAAGAATGCAGAGTCCCTGTAATCACAACTACACAGGTGAAAGCTGCACTCTCTAAAGCCAAAAAAACAGCATCCATGGGATCGGACAACATCCCAGGCTGCGTTTTACACGAACTTCAGAATGAACTGGCTCCGCACTTAAGCACCATGTTCAATAATAGCCTCGCATCAGGCTTTGTTCCCACTGAATGGCACACAGCAACAGTTATCCCACTCCACAAAGGGGGAGCCACCACTGATCCCGGGAACTATAGACCTATTAGCCTGACGAGCCTGGTCTGCAAAGCCATGGAACTCATAAACAAAGACATTGGTAACCTCCAAACTCTGGATCCCACCCAGTTCGGGTTTGTCAAAGGCAGATCATGCCTCCTGAACCTGATCGACTTCTTTGAGGCAGTCACCAAAGCCGTAGATGAGGCTAAGGTGGTTCACACAGCCTATCTTGACCTCGCCAAGGCTTTCGACACCATCCCCCATTCTGGAATTACAGCTAAACTCAACAAACTAGGCATAAATCCCTACGTCACAAGATGGGTTGCCAACTGGCTCACTGACAGAACCCACACTGTAAAAGTTGCAGACTCCAAATCTGACCTCAAACCAGTGACAAGTGGAGTACCACAGGGTTCCTGGGACCACTCCTGTTAGCCTTACAGGCTAACACAGAAGGCCTCTGGCTAACGAAGTTCGCAGATGACTGCAAACTAGGAGCCATAGTCAAGTCCCCAAATGATGTGAACATCCTATAGAAGGGCCTCTCTGAGACAGATGCCTGGTGTCAGAGCCATGGCCTCAAGCTCAATGCCAAAAAGTGCAGTGTCATCCCCTTTGGTAAAAACTCTGTACCCATGAACTACCACATAGGCAGCAATCTACTTAACACCGAATGCGTGATAAGAGACCTTGGGACCCAGGTGGACAGTAGTCTCTCCTTTGATAGTCACATCGCCACAATAGTCAGGAAGTCCTTCTATGTGGCACACCTCATCATAAAAGGGTTCTCATCCAGGAAAAAAGAGGTCATTGTTCCCCTCTGCTCAACACTCATTAGACCCACTATAGAGTACAACCCCCCTTTTGGAATGTACCTCACAAGACATCTGCAGCAGCTGGAAAGGCCACAGAAGTACCTCACAAAGAGGATTACTGGACTCAAACAAATGCCCTACACTGACCGCCTCAAAAAACTCCAGCTTTATTCCGTAGCATATCGCCTACTCAGAGGTGATCTCTGCCTAACATATAAAGCTATGTCAAACCCAGAGCTGTTGGACATGCTACACCTAAAGAAATCCCAATCCCTCCGAGCTACACGCTCTAGGGACCTAAACCTTGTCACCACAATAAACAGGACATGCTGGAGGGATAGATTCCTATCCCAGAGACTTCCCATACACTGGAACAGGCTACCCATCTATGTCAAGCAAAGTTCTTCATTAGCACTCTTCAAGAAAAATCTTGATGAGTGGATGGGAAATAGGAAATACACCCCGGGATCACTTCTGTGTCTCTGCTCGACAGTGGCACAGGAAAATAACTTTCTTGGGTAGCGTAAGCCAGGAAACCTTGTTGGCTAGGCTTACGTAGGCCCTTGGGCCGATAACCTAGTATCTACCTATGAACCTTGACCCAGCAGCCTATTAATTTCTGTCTTGGGGCAGGAATCTGGTACCATCAGTAGAGCTATCACAGAGGCTTGAAGACCCTGGCCAAACCAATACATTCCCTGGAAAGATGAGTCTGCCATTTGGGGATGGGCCTGTTTGCCAGTCCCATTTTGCTTTTTTATCAAACTTTGGAGCTTTTAACTCTTTTGGCAGCTTGATTGCTATTATACTCCTTGTATTCACAAAGTAGTGTCTTAAAAAATACAGATTTGAACTTTGTGGTAAAATACTGAAAACTGGGAGTAATTAGTTTATCAAAACAGTCTTGTGATTACTTTTTCATTTTTACAAAATGTTTTTCACCATTCCATGAGCATGTGCAGTGCAGAAGTCTTGGTTAGAAAAAAAAAACATTTTGAATTTCCTGTTGCATTACCATTTTCTCACCTTTATCCAAGTCTTCCCTAATTGTGACTTTTTTCTTGAGCTATACCCCAGTTTACTGAACTTTATAAGGAGAAAGAGGAATGTCATCCCAGCTCTGAATTCTGAAGTCATTGTCTACCCACATCACAGGTTTTTGTGCTAAAAGCAGTGTGGGTGCACAAAAGCTTTAGTGCATCCATTTCTTTTCTTACTGTGTAATGGAACTTGGCATTTTAAGATCAGAGACCTTGTTTTACAATCTTGACAAAGTCTTCAGTCATGTATTGCACAGCAGTTGTTCTTTTCAATGCACTCCACCAATTTGGTTTAGAAGCATCCCCTCAAATCACAGTAGCAAACTCAAAATTAAAACTTTCCTTTCCTCTTTACTCCGCCTGTTGATGATTATCTCCCAAGAGTGACGTCACAATCCATTTATTAACCCCAAGTTTAGCCACCTGAATGCTTTCCTAAGAAGCCTTTCTGTGTTGTTTTGCTGAACACAGTTTTGACAGTGATCTTGCAGCAACTGTTGTGCATTTGATTCTGACAGACTCTGTCAAAGTGTAAAGACTTTTTTTCTGATTCTGTTTTCATAGACCTCACAGAAGCTTTCACCATGTTGATTTACATTCTTTACTGAGGTCATGGCTGCTAGAGTAAAAGAGGTTGCTGTTTCACAGTTCTTTTAGTAAATGCATCTCACAAAAACACTTAATTCATGATACATATTTCTTGTGATGGTTCATTCAGAGTAGATGTTCTGTAGGGGTCTGTGTGAGACCTCTTCTTTCTTTCTTCATTATTTAGACTGCTTCATAGGTTAATAGGTATGTACTAGGCTAAAGACCACCAGTTTTAAGCTTAGCCATGCTTCCTTTAATATGTCAGACAAGTTTTAGTACCCTAAGGTTTTAAGGTATAGATTTGGGTTTGGGTGGTCAATTCTGATGGCCTTTACGTCTGTACATAATACTGATGTCTGTCTCTAAGTTGTATTCATAACTCTTGTTGGCTGTTACAAGTTTAAAATTTCATAAGGCTAGCAAATCTGTTCTTTTATGTTTGGTACTCCTGGTGTCCATCTACTGCTGTAGCAGCTCTGTCCTAACTCTCTCCCAGCAAGGTACCGTGCCATTTCCTTCCTTTATGATGACTGTGGTGATGTATTCAGTTAGTAAATTTGTTTCTTGTTTTGTGTAATTTTCCATTTCTCCATAATCTTTGCCTAGTAAGGTCTACATCTTCCTCCTTTTTTTGCTGTATTTCTGTAAAAGTCTCTCTCTTCCTGGTCCTTTCTGCCAGCCCTCTCTTGTTTTGCATTTCTGTTGCCCATGCTCCTTTTGTTGTCCTTCTGCTTGCCTCCTCATACTGTTCTTCCACCTGCCTGGCTCCTCTCATCAACATTTTGAAGGTCCTCTCTTTTGCCCTAATCGTTAGCCTCACATTTTTGTGCAGCCTCATTTTCTTCCTCCCTCTCTCTTTTTTTTTCCATTCTGCATTTTTCTGACATTCTGGACCATAGCCTTAAATGCAAACACTGCATTTCTGACACATTCTCATAGCCTATTCAATCACTGAGCTTGCCTCCAGTCCCTTAAATCTTTGACCAACTCTCGCAGCTTAACCTAATCCTCCCTCGAAGTTCCACACAATTTTTTTATTATTTTTGGTGCCTTACTCTCCCTCCTCAAACACAAACCACACAGTGTTGTTCGTTGTTTGATACTGCCTTCACTTGGATGTTTCTCATCCCTCTGTACCTTCCTTAGGTTAACATCCAGCATTACTTGTACCTTCTTGGTACAGTTTTGTGCCAAGCAGCTGAACCCATCATGGTCCAAAATGTCAAACATCATCACTCCCTTCATTTTAGAGCCAAGTCTACATCACATGGGTTCATCCATTACCAACAGTTCAAAGGCTAGATGCTAGAACACCTGATATAGTGGTCCAAGAAAAGAAGACAAAGAATGGCATTGGTCATTCAAATTGCCACACCCAGTGACTACAGTGTCTTGCATACAGCGAGAGAGAGACAAAGTCATAAAATATCAGGGTCTGCAGGCAGAAATGAGAGCATTGTGGAAGAAAGGTACCCAGACAGTTCCAATAGAAGTAGGAGCAATGGGTCTTATAAAAGTGACTATACAAGTAATCTCCGTGGTAGCCCCGAAGTCTCAAAACAACCCACTAAAGTGTAGTGGGCCCAAAAACAAAACAGTGTTAAGAAACTTCTCTGTGTGGAAGATTTTCAGTCCATATATCTCTAGTTAATCACTGTATATTAATCAGATCAGACAAAAGTAGTAGACGTAGCAAACTTAATCTCACCTTAAGTAAAAAAAAATAATAATAAAAAAAAAATAATAAAAAATGTATAATTGTACAGAATTGCTAAGTATTTGAAAGTAATCCAAGCAAGGCAGGCAGTCTGTTTCCAGTCAAAAATTCTTTATTAAGTACACAGACAAGTGATCCAATATATATATATATATATATACTTTTTATCAGGCAAGGGAGTGGTTTATTGTGCTGTGAAACAGTGTTATTGTTACACATGTTAAATTCACATCCCTTCCCCTTTCAGTGTGACATTCTGGTCCTGCCCTACTTAGTACTTGTCATAATAATATAACCCTTATGTACTTTAATTAAAATTTATAATGATGTGGTACCTCTTATTTAACCAGATTATCAAGTAGATTATTAAATCTGTGATTTTATCCAGGACAATATACTACATGGCTGGAAATATGTCAACCTTAGTCCATTTGGCAATCAAAAATATATATAAATATATACATATACACTTTGCATGTAAAAATCATATTCTATTTTCATAACCTATTGTTAACAAAGATCGCTTTCGTCCTTCTAGACTTCTTCAGGTCTGTGTACAACAACCCTAAAAGCTATCTATAAAAAATATATATAATCGTATAATTAGTTAGTATTGTTATTACACATCATTTTGAATAAAGTGGAAAAAAGAGAACCAGAAAAAGAAAAAATATTAAGAAATAAAATGTATGATGATGGAAACTGATTTAAAATGATATTTAAAACCAACTGGTAGAATAAAATAAAATTAGTCATGTAAACAATGTGGCAATTTTCTCAGTTCCAGTGCACTTTTAATTGAACAGCAGTAGTTTAGTCCAGGCTTCCTAAAAGACATGGGTGGTCTAGAAGGAGACATCCCAAATATTCTGGAGAAACATGAACTCGTGGCAATTAAAGCTGCACTCTTGTAGGAAGCCTGGACTAAACTACTACTGTTCAATTAAAAGTGCACTGGAACTTATAAAATTGCCACATTGTTTTTATGACTAATTTTATTTTATTCTACCAGTTGGTTTTAAATACCATTTAAATCAGTTGTAATTTGTGTATATTTTGTTTCCACCATCATACATTTTTTCTTAATTTTCTTTTTCTCGTTCTCTTCACTTTATTCAAAATGATGTGTAATATCAGTACTAACTAATTATACAATTATATATATTTTTATAGATAGTTTTTAGGGTTCTTGTACACAGACCTGAAGAAGTCTAGAAGGAAGAAAGCAATCTTTGTTTAACAGTAGGTTATGAAAATAGAGTACGATTTTTACAATTGATTTTTTGCATGCAAAGTTTTTATGTATATATTTCTTTTATATATATATATATATATATATATATATATATATATATATATATATGTATATATATAATTTTTTTTTTTTTTTTTTTTTTGATTGCCAAATGGACTAAGGTTGATAAATTTCCAGTCATGTAGTATATTGTCTTGGATAAAATCACAGACTTAATAATCTGGTTAAATAAGAGGTACCACATCATTATAATTTTTTTAAAGTGCATAAGGTTATATTATTATGACAGCTGCTAAATAGGGCAGGACCAGCTCGAATGTCACACTGATGGGGGAAGGGATGTGAATTTAACATGTGTACCAATAACACTTTGTTTTCCAGCACAATAAACCACTCCCTTGCCTGATAAAAAGTATATATGTGTGTGTGTGTATATGTATATGTGTATATATATATATATATATATATATATATGTATATATATATATATGTGTGTGTATCTGTATATATATGAGGAAACTATTGCTCTTATTTTTGTTTTACTTTGATTGCTTGTCTGTGTACTTAAAGGATTTTCGACTGGAAACAGACTGCCTGCCTTGCTTGGATTACTTTCGAATACTTAGTAATTCTGTACAATTATATAGTTTTTATTTATTTATTTATTTTACTTAAGACAAGTTTAAGTTCGCTGCTACTACTACTTTTGTCTGATCTGATTAATATACAGTGATTTAACTAGAAATATATGGACTGAAAATCTAACACATAGAGAAGTTTCTTGCACTGTTTTCTAAAATGAATTTACAGTCCTATATAGATATGTTACCAATACATCTAACTCCGTACAAACTGCAGAAGGAGTCATTACTGGGCACATAGCGGGTGCTGTGAAGAGCACTACTGGCTGACATCAAAGATTGAAACGATACTAATTTCATGAACTTTAATTGTACTTTGACTTAGGAATGGGGCCCATTCCTGTCATGGTAT
>NC_056745.1:338275136-338345136 GCF_019279795.1 Protopterus annectens | reverse complement strand
TCCAAAGTCTTGGTCCGACGTCGGTTGCTGTCACTTCTTCCCTGATGTCGGTGCGCCAGGGGTATATAGGAGGCATCCGACGTCATTTTCTTCAGTCTTTCTTGCCGTGCGGTGCCCGAAGCAGAAGCAGTTCGCAAATGCCGGTCGGCCGACTCCTGAGATTTTCGAAGTCGAATTTCAGATCCGAAGTCTTCAGTAAAGCTAAGTACCCCGTTGGGGAAACTTTTCTTGCCTCAGTCCGATGTCAGAAAAAGTTAACAATTGTATTTCTTGTGGGAAGCAAATACCTCATAAGGATTTTCATTCTTATTGTATACCTTGCCTAGGCCCAGACCACAACATCACTGGTTGTCGCTTTTGTGTTAGGTTCAGTAAGCGTACTATAAAACGACGCTTTGATTTCGCACAACACTACTTCGGTAGAAAATTTAATTATACTATGCCGTCGGAGCAACCGACTACCTGCGTGCACAAAAAACGCAAAGATAACGACAGACAGCCTAGATCCAAGCCAGACTCCTAGGCCTTGACAGTGCCGGTCGCTGGTTCACTGGTTTTCAGTGAGGCGCCTACGCAGCCCCTGGCTACCGCAGAATTGGAACCCCAGACCCCTTCGGATTCTCTGGCGGAGAGTTCTAGGCCGACGCAGCCATTTTCTTTAGGCCCTACCGACAGCATTGCGGAAAGAGAAGCCGGTGCTGCAGAAACACCTTTGGTTTCTGAAGGTGTTTTCAGACCGATGCTCACCATAAAACCGTATCCTAAGCTTAAGACTCCTCTTAAACCTAAAAAGCCTGCACTTCAGTCTCCAATTCAAGGCCCCATGCCTAAGAAACAGATGCTTAAAATGGCTGAAGATTTGATCTCTTTAATCAGGGGTTCCCAACCCCCCACCCGACAAAAGGCCTAGACAAGAGGAAGACTATGCCTCCTCTGATCAAGTGTCCATTTCCTCAGGCTCCTCTGTGGAACAAGATTACTCCTTTCCCCCTTATGAATATTCTGATGTTGAGGATTCCATTCCCTCAGCCTCTCCCCCTGAAGACTATTCCTTTGGGGAAACCTTACATACCATGAGGGAACATTTCCACTGGGAAGTTCAGGACTACTCCGACTCAAAGAAAAGGCTGAGAGAGATTCTTTTACTCCCCCAGCACAGACCACTTGCTATCCCTCCATATTTAGACATTGTGGATGATGTTTACTTAGAATCTAGTCTAAATCCAGATTCTCTGCCTCCTGCTCCAGTCAAACCAGATAGATATTATAGAGTGCCTGTCTCCCACACATTCCTTTACAAAAGCCCTGTTGCTGACCCAGAGACTATCTCCCAGGGTCCCAAAGGGGCTAAGGCTTCTCTGGCTAAAAATCCGGTACCCTCGGAAAGGGACTCCAGAGCACTAGACAGGTGGTGAAAGAAGGTTTACACCTCAGCCACTCTAGCTATGAGAGCACTAAATTGTCAATTTCACATGCTTAAATACCAGGAATTCCTAATGTCTCAAATAAAACAAGAGATGAGCACACACCCTCAACAGTCTGAATTGAATGAAATGCAGGATCTGTTGCATGCAGCTGAACAGGTGGGCAAACATACTTTACAATGTGGATTTGATTCTTTGGAAGCTTCCTGTAGAGCAGCTGTTACTGGGTCCGTTATACGTAGGCATGCTTGGTTAAAGGAACAAACTCTGCCTGATCACGTTAAAGCAAAGTTACTAGATGCTCCCTTACAACAGGATGTCCTATTTGAGGCTAAAGCAGAAGTCGTCTTAAAGAAAATGGAGGATAAGGCAAAATCTATGCAGATGGTCAAAGATGTCTTACAGGTCCAGCCCCCACGCTTCAGCAGAAATTGGCCAACAAAAAATTGGTCCTTTCCAGCTACTGACAGACCACAGAGGGATAAATATAGACACCCAAGAGGCAGAGGACAAGCACAAACCCATTACAAACCTCGACAATGGGGCACTGCAACACTGAAGGGAGGAGAAGACAGGTCCCAAACTACCAGAAGGCAAACACAATGACTTAAACCTCAAAGTGCCAAGCAAAACTCTCTTGGCAGCTCCCTTGGGAGGAAAATTAGCACTTTTTACACACAACTGGCGCATCGTCACAAAGGACGAATGGGTCCTAGACGTTATCTCACAAGGATACAGATTCCATTTCCACACCTTGCCAACGATAAGAGGAATGCCAAACCTGCCACAAAATCAATGGGCAGAGGCACAAAAACAAATTACAGCTCTCATGGACATGAGAGCCATTCAATTGGTACCTACACGGGAGCAAGGCCAAGGATTTTACTCAAGGCTCTTTCTAGTCCCCAGAAAGGACAATGCTTGGAGACCCATTCTGGACCTTTCAATTCTAAACACCTTCTTACAAGTACCCAAATTCAAGATGCTAACACTACAGCAGCTTCTTCCCATTGTGGGCAAGAAAGCATGGCTAGTAACGTTGGACCTCAAGGAGGCATACCTGCATGTCCCTGTCAGACAAAATTGCAGAAGATACCTCCGTTTCATTGCAGGTTCAACCCATTATCAATTCTCTGCACTGCCCTTTGGCTTATCCACTGCACCCAGGGTCTTCACAAAATGCCTGGCACCAGTAATTGCAAACTGCAGACAAAGAGGAATTCAAATATACCCATACCTGGACGACTGCCTCCTCCAAGCAGAAAGCAAGGACATCCTCTTACAACATCTGGCTTTTGTAAAACACCTTCTAAGTTGCCTAGGGTACACAGTAAATGAAAAGAAATCAAAACTAGTACCCTCACAAAATATGACATTCCTGGGTGCCAGCTTAAATACAACGGCCCAGATGGCTTATCTGACACCAGACAAACAACTACAGCTGACTCAATACTTCAAAACAATGGCAACAAAGATCCAACTCCCTGCAAGAAAAATTCTGCACACCTTGGGCTTCATGGCATCTTGCATACTACTAATACCATTTGCAAAACTGCATATGAGGAAATTACAGTGGTACCTAAAAAGTGTATGGACTCAACACAGCCACAGCTTGGACACAATGATATCTCTCATTCCCTGCCTTCAACAAGAGTTTCTGTGGTGGTCACAGGCATGTCACCTCAACAAAGGTCAGCCTTTCACCTTGCCCCCAGCCAGGCAAACTATGACAACAGATACATCGGACTATGCTTGGGGGGCACACATGGCAGGACGGTGCGTTCAAGGCATATTGACTGCAGATCAAAGGAACCTGCACATCAATCAAAAAGAAATGCTAGCTGTACAGAATGCCCTAACAGCCTTCAAGGACCTCTTACATCCAGGACAGCTTGCAATAAGGATGGACAACACCACAGTAATGTGGTACATAAACAAGGGGGTACACACTCCTACCCCCTATGCAGCAAAGCAATGACCTTGTGGAACATAGCACTGGCATACCAAGTTCAGCTACAAGCTCAATTCCTGCCAGGAAAAAAGAACACGTTGGCAGACGACCTAAGCAGAAACATCATGGATCCCCACGAGTGGAAACTGGATCCACAAGTATTTGCAATGATAACTCAAAAATGGGGGCACCCAGACATAGACCTGTTTGCCAGCCCCCTAAACTATCAGCTAACAAAATTTTGTACAAGGACATTTCACCAACAAGCTTGGAAAGTGGACGCACTCTCATTCAGTTGGAAAAACCTGACAGTATATGCCTTCACTCCATTGCTCCTGCTCACAAAGGTGCTGCTGAAAGTCAGGATGGAGAGACCCTGAATTATACTGATAGCCCCAGACTGGCCACGCCATCACTGGTACCCACTGCTAAGGAATATGACCTAGGGACCACCTTGGATTTTGACACAAATTACTCATTTGCTCACACAGCAAGACAGTCATATTCTGCACAGCCAGCTCAAAACCTTAAATTTGGCTGCTTGGCGAATCACCTAAACAACCAGCCAGCTCCTCTTCCTCAAGCTGTTATGGATGTTATTCTGGAAGCCAGGAGGCCCAGCACCAGGAAGGCCTACTCAGACAAATGGAAAAGTTTTGCGCCTGGAACCAAGCTAAAGGCCAAAATACCCTTCAGCCACACATTCCTCAAATTCTGCAGTATTTAACTGAGATGTTACACAAAGGACTTTCTTTTTCATCTATTAAAATCCACGCCTCAGCTATTTCAGCCCACTACAACACGGATCCCCCCTTATTTTCACATCCACTTCTAAGGCAGTTTCTCAGAGGGGCCAAAAATATTAGGCCCCCCAGGAGAGCACCTACACCAACCTGGGACCTCAATTTTGTTCTGGAAAAACTTACGCTACCTCCTTTTGAACCAGCTTTCTCAGCTGACTTAAAGTTTATATCATGGAAGACTGCCCTGCTGCTAGCAGTAATTTCAGCCAGAAGGGTCTCAGAGCTTCAGGCACTAATGGCAGTAGAGCCTTTCCTTATTTTTCATCAAGACAGAGTTTCTCTACGAACTAACCCCTCCTTTATGCCTAAGGTGGTATCCAGTGTGGCTCTAAATCAAACCATCCATTTACCCACCTTCTTTCCAAATCCACAGAACAAAGGAGAAAGACTCCTGCACTCCTTGGACATTCACAGGCAACTACGTTACTACTTGGATAAAACTAAGGTTTTCATAAAATCTGACCAGCTCTTTGTATCCTATGCTGCAGCTTCACAAGGAAAGGCTATATCAAAACAGACCATTTCCAAATGGATAGGATATTGCATTCGTTTTTGCTACACCCACCATGGAAAACCAGTTCCTTCAGGCATAAGGCCCCACTCTACCAGGGCAGCAGCTACATCTACAGCCTTCCTCAGGGGTGTACCAATCAAGGATATCTTGGAAGCTGCAACTTGGAGTTCAGTACACACCTTCACCAAACACCATCACTTACCACTTTACTCCTAAGACTAGAGCTGGCTTCGCCACTGCAGTTCTGCAGGGCCTTCTAGCCTCCTCTAACCCTGTTTGACTCTACCTCCCATCCTTAGCTTTGGGATTCTACCCAAGTGTGATGACTGCAGCAGGGTAACACGATGAACATAGTACAGTTTTGTACCTACCATAAATGTAGATGTTCGAGTGTATACCCTGCTGCAGTCCAGGTAACCCTCCCTCCATCCCCTCTGACCTAAATAACTAACTAAAACCTTTCAATGCCTTAAAATCTGATACTACATTTGTGGTGTATTTGCTTATAGCTGGAGGGATGTTTTGTTTGTGCTAAACAATTATGATTGGTACTATCTTCTGACCACCATTTTGGGGGGGCACCTGACATCTGGGGCAAGAAAAACTGAAGAAAATGGTGTTGGATGCGTCCTATATACCCCTGGCGCACTGACATCAGGGAAGAAGCGACAGCAACCGACACCGGACCAAGACTTTGGAATTCAGGCCGACTGCGGGACCGCCTGACGACAGGATAACCCAAGTGTGATGACTGCAGCAAGGTATACACTGTAACATCTACATTTATGGTAGGTAAAAACTGTACTTTTGCACCCTCCCTCTTGGCCAGCTTCTCCTTTGTTTTTATTGTATGTAGTCCCAGAGACCAGTTTTGCTGTAAATCTTGTCTTTCTTTTCTCCCCTGTTAAGACTTTTAATCCCTTGGTGATTGAATATCCATTCACCAAAATCTTCTTCCTGTCCCCACACTAGATCTCCTTTTCTGTCTCCCTTTTTTGCTCGTGTCACTGCCTGTCCTTTTTGCATCCTTTTCCACTCTTATTGATTTATACACAGACTTCCCTACTGTCCTTGCCGGCTGTCTCCTGCTTACTAATTTAGTCACCTTTCCTATCTGTACTGTACTCTTTTTCCAATGTCTGCCTATAGTTGTCCACTTCTGTTTCCCTTCACTCTCTACCTCCCAGTCTTTCTCATGAACCCTACTCTGATCATATAGTTTGCATTCCTCCTCTTGTTCTGTCATTTTTCATGCATCCCGTGTTGATCTGTGTGCATTCCTACTGCTGTCCCCTCATAGCCTCTTTCATCCTGTCTTTGAAAATCAGCTTCTCTTACACCATTTTCTATTTCAGGAATTGATAATTTTGTAAATAATTCATTTTCTTATTTTTAACCTGCCTATTGAATATATTATAGATTAGTGTTTCTGTGCAATATCCATTCTTATCTATGCACTTATGACTGGTGTAGCGTAATGTATAGTGATTGTACTGTTGGTCTTTGCATATTTCTGTTTTTTGCTGAAATGGGTAAGCTGTGGATCAGATTGATGTCCTGGTAAACAAATAAATACACTGTTAGCAGTGTACTGGAACCTGGGAGAGAGTAGTATGGTGCATTGTAATATAGGGAGGTTTTTCATAATTGATAAGCCCGGTTTTGTTACGTAACCTGGCTCTATGTATTTTTAACATATTATTTTTATTTAAAATAATTACTAAATTTCTTTCTAATCACTCTTGTACTGTTTGGTTTTCTCATACTATGCATAACAAGGGAAAATAATTCAGGCCTTGTAGAGTCTGTTTGGATTTTGGTGTTCTCTGTCTAGTTGTCTGTCAGGATGTCATTACATTGTCTTCCATGAAGTGTACCAACTCACATATATATATGTTTTTGGGAGGATAGGTATGGTGGTCTTAAAAATCATTCAAATTTGATGTAGATGTGACAGACAGTCTTATTTTCATCTGTCCACCATCATGCAAGACTGTATACTTCTAGGCATTTTATCTTTTCACATGGACTAACCGTACCTCTCAGCTTTACAGATTTTCACAGGATGTCCAGATGGTTACCTCATTTTTGGTCTGTTTTTGATAAAATTGTGGTTTTCTGGCAAATCATTGAGGAGTGAAGTCAGAAAATGACAGGCATTTGAGATTCGGACTTCATGCCCTTCAGAAAATTCATGCTAATGCAAAACCTGTTATTCTGTTAGTTTTCTAAGTTTGTAAGAGCGATATTTAAAATTTGTCCCTATTTTTGAGCCTTTGCCTCCCCATTATTTTTGGCCTTGTCCAGATTTCTTGCTCTAACAGGTTGAGAGGTATGACTGACGTTACCACATGCATTGCAAACTGACATAGATGTTTTATAGGAGACATTTGCTTTGTTCTGAATATGAGCATTATCTGATGTAGAACTATATTGGCAGACAAGGGTGCATGCTGAAAATTGGTCTCTTTCTTACTTATTTATACAAACTTCTTTAATGGCTGAATTAAAGAGCTTATTTTCTTATATGGTTACATGCATCTGAAATATTGTTTGTACTGGTATAACTACACTGGCAATTCGTACAGGACACAATACTGCGAACAGATATGATTTCACAGTGTAGTCGAGTCTGCCTTTGCTGGTTAGTTATACCTGTCCCCTTGATTAAAAGACTGTCTTCTGAACCCCTTCTTTTCTTGGCATTTTTCAAATGGGTATGTTTGAAGGCCCTTAAGGAAACTGGTGATGAGATGTACACTTCCAAGCACAGACTTGACATTGCGCATTCCCACTTACATTTTGTGTGACATTATTATTTTTGTATCTTTTGCGGTGTTGCTTAATGGTAGTGCTGCACTTCATGCAGAATGAGAGAGAATCATGAAGGAAGGGTGCAGTAAAATTAATTAGGATTAAGGTTTGATAGGATTTGTTCTGTTAGTCTTGGTGGTATGTTAAAGCAGAAGAAAAGCCAAGGAATCCAGATCTAGCAGGTAAATTTAGCAACATGCTTCTAACACTTTGGAAAAAAAATACCCATGACCTACCTTCTGTAGTTTGTTTAAATGTTGCGCCCCGCACCAGAAATTCTGTACAAAAGTTTGTCCTTTCTTTTCAGTCTTCAATCACTGTCAACATGGCTTTGCCATAGCAACCCTGTAAGCTTGAGGTTTACTGCACCTCATCACAGAATAGTTCAGTGATTCCCACTGGGAATGAAGCTTATTGGGTTTGTTGTTTAGCACAGAATTCTGGAAGTCACCAAAACCACTCAGAACCCGATAAGGGATGATGCAATAAAACATATTTGTTTGCAGGGGCAGGCCTTGATGCACCATTCATGGGGTTGAGGTTGTTTCACACCCCCTGCTACTTGTGTATGATAACTATGAGGTCTCATAAGAGAACTGCTAATATTGTATATAACAAGTTTCTTTCCTTTGTGCACACATCCTTTCAGTATGGTCCATTTGACTGCAAGGCTTATTGGTGAATAGCTCGCCTTAATGAAACAAAAGCATTTTATTAGGTTTTGAGAAACTGAACCCAGCAACATGAGGCCTTCCATAACTTGTTATAAAGTTAGTGCTTTAAACTTAATCCTGTTAGTGAACAGGACTTTGTTAGACTCATCATGTGCTCTTCACACTATGCTTCATTATGAAATTTTGAAAGTCTCTGAAATTCTGGATACTGACCGTTTTTGCTGTGAACTGGGTAAGTGACTGACCTAGATGGACAAATTCAGCCTTTTCATATTAAGAATAGACATTCTGCATATATTAAAGTACTTCTGCAAACCCCCAGTGGTCTGTGTTGTGGCATGGTTCCAAGGCTAGCTGGCCTTGAGAGCCATTTTAAGCCTAGCCAATTTCCCTTTCTGTTATCAAAATAAACTATCCCATTTGATTATGGATTAGCCTTACCCATCCCATGGCCGATAATTATATAACCCCTAATGAGAATAACAGGGATCATACTGTAAATAATTTGAGGGGACCCATGCATGGGATAAAGCATTTAGGAGCTCCATCTGCCCATTAGTAGTACAGGGGTAGTTCTGGGGTAAATTTTCTGTTTCCCATCTGTAGGTCTATGTTACAGTTGAAAATGGACAAAGATGAACACTGTTTTATGTGGGGGAGTCTGTTCAATAACAGTGGTACCCTCTGTGAAATGTTCCTGTCCCTCCAAACCATTCTGTTGATTTTGCAGAAGTTGTTTAGATCCCTAGACAGGGTATTTCTGATTCCATTTGACTTGCTGATGTGCAGTAAATCCCATCAGTAAAGGGTCGAAGGATGCCTTGTATGCCAGGCACAGGTCATGTCTTAACATTCTGTAGAACACCGAGTATAGTGATAGGATTTTGAGTTGGTCCTTGTAGTTCATGTTTAGGCCTTGTATCCTTTTAGTAAGGTGTCTCTGTGGCTTTCCAGTTGTTGCATGTGTATGGATAGATGCATGCCAAAGGGGGCATTATATTTAGTAATTGGTCTAATGAGGGCTGAGTAAAGGGGAGACAGTGACATCCCTAGATCTAGACACAGTCCCTTTGTAAGCTGTGCAGTATGTGAGGGCTTTTTTTAGAACAGTAGACACATGTTCAAAAGTTAGGTCACTAGCCACATAAGTTCCCAAATCCCGAACACCTGGGTCAACTCTTTGGGGCGTGTTGTCAGTGTGGTATTTCCTTGGGGTGGATGACTTCCCAAAGGCTACAGTAATGCATTTTTTTCTTTTGCTTTTAATTTGACTATTTTGACATCCATTATTAATTTTGAGACAAACCTTCTTACAGGATGGCCAAGTAATTTTGGGAAGGGTTCAATGACTGCTCCTAGCTTGCAGTCATCTACAGACTTTGTCAGCCAGTGCCCTTTGGTATTGACTTTTATTTCAGAAAAGTTGATGCCAAACAGGGAGATCCCGGCAATGAACTTGATTTATTTGTTTTGTTGGTTTGTAGTTGATTGCAAGATTAGGTCTACGGTCAACCAGATGGATGAAGTTCATACGATAACAGTGCTGACTAGATGAACTGAAAGTGGTTTCAAGAAAATGATGTAAAATTAATATTTAAATGCTTATTGATACATTTTGTCAAGAAAATTGTAGATATCCCTAATCATCATCATTTGCTATGTCTGTCAATATTGTGGTTTTGGGCCTGTAATTACAAACATGTTTTGCTTACAAACAGTACCATTTGTATTAAGCATTACTTGTTTCTGGTTTTAAGAAATGTCTTGAACTGCATCATCCAGAAAGGCTACTCTGCTGATCCTGTTATACAGGACAGTAGTGAGGCCATTTATTTATTTCCAGTTTGATGACTGGGGAAGTCCACCGGGCTAAGCAGAGTCCATTTTCATTAGAGGCCAGGGGAGAAAAGCTCCAGAAACAGTTAACAGAATATAACACAAGTCTGGAATATACAGTATACAAAAACATAAACGTACAATTTAAAATACAAAATCAGAGAGTATATGGTTGAAAAACACAAATGTTAAATGTAAAGTCAAAAGTAGTACAGATAATATAATTAAAAGTCAAGTCATAAACTATCAATGCAAGTTTAGTGTTTGTTCTAACAATAATGTTGGTGATCAGAGGTGGTAGTAGATGAGATTGAAGGGAGGTTTGAAAGAGACAATATAATTTAGGTGGGAAGGGAGCATGAACAGTCCCAGTTTGAGGTAAGGTAAGAATGGTGGAGGCGAGATTTGAAATTAGACTGGTTGTGTGTACAGCGGAGGGAAGGGTGAGAGAATTCTATAGTTTAGCTAAGGAGTGCGATATAAGTAATTATCAGGAGGGTGAAGGGGTTTATAGCTTTTAAGGATGTTTTCGTTTTCAGACCTAAGAGTACTACTGGGGAGGTAAGGGGTTAAGATGAAAGAGAGGGGCAGATGGAGGGTTGGAATAGGAGTTTGTGAGCAGTGGTGAGTTGTATGAATTTCAGGTAATTAGGATGGTTAAGCCAGTTTAGGAAGTGGAGGGAATGGCAGTGATGGGTGGAGTATTTGGACCCTGTAGCAAATTTACAGACTTTGTTATAGCAGGCTTCCAGTTTGTTTTTTAGGTTAAGTTGGAGATGAGTAAGTAGAGGGGCACCGTACATAAGAGAGGGGAGCAGGTAGAAGGAGGCTAGAGTATGTCTGCTAGAAGTGGTTAGATAGCGATTTTGTCTGTACAGCAGACCTAGTTTTTGGTGTTTTTTTATGTTATTTTGGATGTGGATATCGAATTTTAAATGATCATCAGTGATGATTCCGAGTAGTTTGGCGTGAGGTACAATATCAATTTAGTGTTGTTGTGGCTTTTTATTTTAAAGGAGTTTTTGTCTATGGTGAAATTTCTTGAAGGAGAGAATATCATGATTTTTGTTTTGTTAGCATTGAGAGCAAGATGGTTGTTTAGCATCCAAGCTTCACTGTTGGAGAAGGGTGTTTGGGATTTTTGAAGGAGTTCGGAGGGAGAGTTTGCTGTACAGATGACTGTGGAATCATCAGCATACTGTATCAGTGTAGCATTATCTATGGATTTGTGAAAGTTATTAATGAAAATATTGAAAAGTAAAGAGCTGAGAATAGAGCCTTGGGGGGTGCTGGAGGGATTGTTGAAAAAGGATGAAGTGGAATTTTTCCATTTAACAGGTTTTTGTCTATTTGAGAGAGAGAGAGGTTGTAAACCAGGTTATGGTGGATGGAAAGAAATTGAGGGAGGAAAGTTGAGATAAGAGTAGAGGATGTGAGACCGTGTCAAAGGCTTTGGAGAGATCTAAGTAAAGGGGGGATACAATTTTCCCAGAGTCGCGAGCACGATTAATAGTATCAAGGAAGGATAGAAGAGTAGTTGTAGTGCTGTGGCCAGGCCTGAAACCATGTTTTGTTGTTGGGGTAAGAAGATAATTGTGTGTTAGGTATGGCAAGAGTTGGTGATGAATTCACTTTTCGAGGATTTTAGAAAGAGGTGAGAGAATAGCTTTAGGACAGAAGTTAGTAGTGTCTGTTATTGCTGCCTTTGTGGAGAGGGGTGACAAAAGCTTTAGGTTTCTTGGATGGACCCGTTGATAAGAATGGACATGGGGAGGGCAATGCTGTCTGCAGCTGTCTTAAGGAAGGATGCAGGCAGAGTATCAGGAGCATAGGAGCAAGGCTTTAGTTTACGGACGAGTTTTTTATGCTGCTGGTGGGGATAGGTTTAAGACTGAAAGGTGGAACGTTGGAGAGAAAAGCAGTGGATGGGTGACTAAGAGAGGGAGAGAAGATGGGAAAGTTTGTGGTTAGTTTGGTTATGCAGTCAACAAAAAAGGTGTTGAAATTAAATGCAATTTCATGGTCTGGGGAGTTTGGGTTAGGGCATGGATTGTCTTTTCTGCCAGGATTTAGAATGGAGGAAATGCAATTTCAGAATTGAGTTATGTTCTGATTGAAGTTTGGAGTAATAAGTCTTACGGTCTTTAGTTATTAGTTTCTTCAACGAGTTGCGGAGTTGTTTGAATTTGATTAGAGAGTTTGTTAACTTGTTTTTTTGGTATTGCTTCCAACAGTTGTCTCTGAGGTACATTCGTTTTCTGGTTTCGATAGCCAGGGAATGATTTTGGCTTTAATTCTTTTTAAGAGGGGCTAGGCAGTTTAGTAAATCTAGGAAGGTTTTGTTGAAGTAATTAGTTACACTGTCCAGAGAGTCTTTAAGGGGGCCCAGTTAATTTTTTTCAGACAGTCTGAAAATGTCTGTGGATTGAAGTTGGTGAGATTATGAATTTGAATGCATTGATGTTGTATTTGGACAGAAGAAGCACACAGGTGGGCATAGGCTGGTAGCTGCTCACTAAGCGGATCAGGTATAGTTCCACTGTTTGAGATTAGGCTGGGATGAGTTTTAAGATCAACTCTAGTGTAGTGCCAGAGGAGCCATCTTTACTAAGTCTGGTAGGACAGTTTATTAGCTGGGAGAAGTTAAATTGCCGTTGATACTGTGGTGCCTTATTTACCTGTTAGTAAATTTCTTATGATGGTTGGAAAGTATTTTGGAGATTTTTACACCAAACAAGTACTTGGCTTGTATTACCATAGTAGGTTACAGCTGTTAAATTTGTAATCTTATCTGTTATTGACCTCCTTGAGAGATCAGAAAGTGGGATACATTCATTTTATCGAATCTTCCAACACCTATGCACATAAGATCTACCACAGAAGGTCAAAATACACAACAGTGCTGTGTTGCTACAGGCTTTTTTAGTTGCACTAAAAGGCCAGTAGTGTGTTGCTTGAGATTGTGGAATAGCAGGGACTATTTTTTGATTTCCCCACTGCAGTGGGATCTATGAGTTGATGTATATAATTAGCATGGGGTGTGGGGAATACAGGGGCTTTTGGTGTTTGTTGAAAACTTCTGCGATTGATTTTATGTGTTTCATTCTTTGATGTAGTGAATATATTCCCACTAAGTACATGTAAGGTAGTTAACAGTGGTGGTAGTCAAGTTTTTCTCTTATGCTATGTGATACTTAAGTTGTAACAAACCTATGTGAGTATAAAGGGAGACAAAAATATTTGTGACTGAGTAATTACATTTGGAATTAAAGGATAGTTATATTCAAGACTGGGTTGCAGGGTCCCGGCTTATTTTTGCCAAATTCAGTACATAAACCTGTTCTGCCCATTCTGTTTCAAAATTTAATTCAGCTTAGAATCACTTATATTTAAGCCCAGAATCCCAAGAGGTACGCATTTAGTTAGTCCTCAGTGAGGCTTAAAACCTCTAATGGTTTAACACCACCATTGTTGGATTGTGTCTGCTTGTGTATTCTCCCATTAAAGTCCAAGAACAAGTGTGCTTTTGAGAGATGGTGCTAAATGATTTCTATGTTTGAAATTTTATTTGCTCGTGTGTGTGGTTTACTTTGTTGATTATATAATGTGTGCAAATATATTAAGGCTGCAGCCAGCAAACTTTGGGACTGTTTAGTGAAGTTTTGACTCTAAAGTAGGGCCGAAGAATAGTCTGAAGTGGAAGCTGGGGCTACTGTCACAATCCAGTATGCAAGTCTGTTAAGCTGAGTTTTCCAGGAAGGAGAAAAGGTAAACCCTGAAATGAACAGCAGAAAAAAACAAAGTTACACTACATTTGTTCAATGCCAGAAGGAGAAGTTTGATTTATCTTGTCTGAAGCTTAAATACGTCTAACATTGTGGCACTCTCCATCTTTCACTTTCTTATTGACTTTTCTCTACCTGTCATGTTCCCTCTTCACTGCCTCTGTGGATTACCTCTCCATTACCTGTCCTGGTAGCCCATTCCACTGGTCAATGCCCTCTCTGTGAAGAAATACTTTTGCAGATCGAGGGGGTTTGGTTCTTGCAGAATCATATTATTGCAAGTAAAGTTCATCTTAGTGGATATTAATACATAGTTACACTCTGAAATATTAAAATAAGAATGGTTTCATCTAACAGTATTAGTTTTATATTTGCTTTCTGTTATTGCTTTGTAGTGCTATGTGTGTGTGTTTAAATAGGGAGAGTTTTTATTAATTTTTAATTTACAGCTGTCAATTATGTTGCAGTGTGAGGTAGATTACAGCTTTTAAAGCCGCTAGCAGTTTTCTGATGCAGTTCTGTGTTGACTCTCATCTGTGACAGCGCAAATTTTATAACTTAACTTTGTCAGCAAGTTTAATATATAAGAATTTGGGTGTAACAGGATTGCTCTTTAATTTTTGAAGCATAATCTGAGTACCTTATGTATTACAAATAGGTTATTTGCCTCAGCTGTATAAGGGATCTTCTGTTTGCTCCTAAACTTGTCAATGTGACAGATGCCATTTATACTTTTATTCTGTAAAACCTAACGGCTTGGATTTTTTTAATTATCTAATATGTCTGCTAAGTAAATAATATTGCTTGCAATTTGGTGATTTGCTACTGCATGATGACTCTCTCTGCATTTACTTTCTGTGCAGAGTATTGAATAAAGTTGTTTGAATGTATTTTTTATAGCTCTCTATGCATAGTTTTCTGACTCCAAGGAGTTGTGAGTGTCTGTAAATGTGTACTTGGTGGCAAAAGGTTATAGCACATGCCCAGCATTGCTACACATTTGTACCTTGAGCAATTTTAAATTATTTTAGCTGTGTTGTTACTGCTGAAAACTTCAGGAAGGTAGAAATGAAGTCTGTAGTCTGTCTGTGTACTGATCGGCTGTGACAATACCAGAAGGTTAAATTAGTATGAACAATGCTTTCGCAAGGGAAAACTTTTGTTTCTTATTCAAAAATCTCTAAAAGTTGGGCCATCCCCAGCTTAAACAATGTAATGCTGCAGTGTAAGTGAGCTAATCATTGAAAGACAGGAGGCTGAGAGTAGTACTAAAGTGGTTGTACTGAGGTATGTGATGGGTGACCAGTGCTGTTCTGCTGTTGAAGGTCACTGCTAGAATTAGTACTATGTGGAATGCTCATCAGTTGTGTCACCAAGAATCTGAGAAGGAAGCAGTATATGTTCACAGACAGCTACAGTCCTTATAAAAAATGGGCACTTTGGATAGTTGGAAGAAACTACAAAGGGCCTGTTATAACTAGGGAAGTGTTTAATAAATTACCAGTTGAGTTTTTAGGTGTACAACAGTATATATTTTAAACACACACGTATATAAATGTGTGTGTATATGGAAATACTTCACTTGGCTGAACGGCCATTCCACCAACACCCAGTTTACCGAGCCCAGAACAGCAACAGTGCACTGTACCGACTGTCCATCTAAGTACTGCAGCTGAGTAAATAGAGAATTCCACATATGTATAAATAAGCTGCTTTGCCTTTAAGGAGACATACATTGTACCATGGGAAGTATGGTGGATCTTAGTGAAATCGGTCCAGGAATTATCAGAAATATATACAACAGTGTTATGTCTCAGAGAAAAAAAGAAATGCTTGTGCTAGAGGGATACTTGTACTACATGGAATGAAGCAGAGGTAGTAAAGGATATTGGGGATGTAAGCATAAGAAGAGACTGAATTGTAAATGAAGAGCCGTGACTAATTTAGCCACAGAAGGTGAGCAGTTAGTAAAGTCAGTTCCACAGCAACACTCCGGTGATCCCGGTGAAGTGGAAAGGTATGCTGTATGTCATAATATCAAGGTTTGGGCAGAATATAGTAGGGGATGCTCCCTGTTTGGTTGTTGAAGACACTATGGCATCAACTTCATTAGACACTGTCCACAGTGTCCCTACTAGGAAAGCCCTTTTACAACAAATAGGCAGGGTTCGAAGACGTGCTAATGTGGTGGAATGGTCTACCAAGTTAACACTGCTCAATATTGATGTGAAAGATTTCCCTCTTAAATCAGGGACATTTGTACAACAATGTATGAATGATGCATCCACAGAAAATACAGTAGTTGTCTTTACAACTGTCAACAGCCTCTATGACATGAGTAGGGCTACAGTATGGCTGATGGGATGGCACTTTCTTCCAAAAAGGTGTAACATGCCATCAGTTATATAGTGTCCATGGTCTTGTGAAACATGGGTCATATAGTAAGGCTGTGCCATTACTGTTTGCACTCATGAGTAAGACGTCACTCAAATCGTACAATTTTTTATGGCATTGTGTATTTTATTTGCTGTCTGCCTACGGCTTTCAAAGTAAAGATCAGTACATTTTGTGTGACTTTGAGGTTGCAGCTTTAAAGAGTCGTCATCTTCTTCTTTCGGCTTTTCCCGGTCAGGGGTCGCCACAGCAGATCACCTGTCTGCTCATGATTGGCAGTAGAGTTTTACAGTGTCGAGTTGCCAGCCCGGCTCCCAACCTTCCACAGAAGGCATCCACACACACACACACACACACACACACACACACACACACACACTCTCACACCTAGGGCCAGTTTAGAGTCTCCAATCCACCTACAGCATGTCTTTGGGATGTGGGAGGAAACCGGAGCACCCTTGGGAAACTCACGTGACCACAGGGAGGGCATGCAGACTCCGCACAGAAGGCACCCCAGCCGAGGATCGAACCAGTGAACCTCTTGCTGTGAGGTGGCAACGCTAACCGCTGCACCACCGCGGCCACCCTGCAGCTTTAAAGAGTATCAGATAAAATGTTTCAGGTGCACTGTCAAAATTATGTGTATTCCATTTCAGACAGAATATTTGGTGAAAGGTACAAGTATTAGGTTTTAGATCTTTGTATAGCTCTGATATGGGCTTTCATGTGTCTATAAAGTGTTTAGTTGCATTAGCTTTCTTAATGGAGTCTGAAGTTATGAACACATTTCAGCAGCTGAAAGAAATATTCCCTATCGAAGGATGTGAGCTACTGAAATATTTTGCTGACTGGTATGTGCATGGCAGACTAAAAAAGTTTAAGACACGGATAGCTACTTCAGTCCGCTTTCCACCTTTGTTTCCGAAATTGTTTTGGAATGTATCGGACTTGAATGAACTGCTTTTGCCACGCACTCGAAATTCAGTGGAAGCTTGGCATAGGAGAATAAAATGTCTATTAGGGTTTAGGGCTACTGACTTATTGGTGTTAATGCGTGCACTAGCTAAGGAACAGGATAGGGTAGACAAACTCAGTGTTAAGATAGCCACTGGCTTTCCCCCGTCACCAAAGAAGAGGAAGTTATTGCAGAGGCATGCGCAATTCCAGACTGTACTGATGAACAGGGAAGCGCATACTGCACTGGAGTTTGTAAAGGCAATAGCCAAACTTTTGAAAATGTGACCCGATGGGGAAAGTGCCGTGTCTCTACTTGCAAGTCATTAAAGTGTTGTATAAAGGATTGAGTTTGATATTACTAGTTGCTGTTGTATATTATAGTCACGCATTGTGTATAATAATTACACAAATCAGATGTACACTTTTTCTGGATATTTACAAGTTGCTGTGGTTCACTTAATGTATTGATAGTAGTAATAAGGGAGTTGTGAAATATTCTTCGTATTGCATGTGCTGACCAGGAATCTGGTCTTTATGGGTGTTGTGGAGATGGAAGATTACTTTGCTATGGTCTTGGTTTGGCAGTTGTTTCTGTTTACATGGGAATTGTTGGAGATGTTGTGTTTGTTTTTCAGTATATGTCACATATACGCATGGTTGCCACAACTGTTGTAATGTATTGTACAGTATATTTATTATTTATTTGACATTTGTTGACCAGGGTAGTCAGACTGGGCAAGTGCCCTTTTTCAGCAGAGGCCCGGGGAGGGAATATTGATGCAGAGCATGCACGTTTGATGGTGGATCAACGTTTTACACCTGAATGGGACTTTGTGGATCATTTGCCATATGTGTCCTTTTTGTCGGTGATGTGGGAGTCGGCAGTGTAATTGTCGGAGTAGTGGATGCCGGTCAAGTAATATGTTGGTATAGTGCATTGCCGGTGTTCTGGGCTCGGTACACTGGATGTCTGGATGTCAGTGGGCTGTTCAGCTAAGTGAAGTAGATTAATCCATGTGAGTTGAGAGTAAATAAAGCTTCTAGTTTACTGTATGCTCTGCTTGTCCGTATAGTTGGGAGTTTTTTTGTTTTATTTGGTTCCTGTTTATTGTTCTCCAAAGACAGTTCACTGTAGTGCTGGTCCATTTGTTTGACATTTTGGTATACATGTAGGAGGTTCACAGAGTGAGTGGTAACACTTAATTTTTAATCAGTGTTATTGACACTGCACCAAGATGTTTTTTTATAGTGTTTGAGAGGGTTTGACCACACTAATAATTCACAAAATATTTTTTTACTTAGATTTGCATTTTTTTTTTTTGTTTCCCCAGAAATGAAATGTTATTTTTAAATGTTTGTCTCTTTGTTCACTGCACCACATTTCTAAACTTTGGCAATCAATACCCCAACACATCCTAAATGCTACCAACCTGCACCAATTCAAAACCCTGTTAAGACTAGCAGGAGGTAATTGTAATACTCCTGGTCTGGTGTACCTGAGTGTTTGTATGGGATGCAACGGTTATTATGTGGGTAAGACCGAGAGGGCAATTAGGAAGAAAATATATGAGCATTTATATGCTATTAGTACAAAGAATTATAACAATGCCCATTTTAAGCACACTCTGACTTGCCGGTTTTTTTCTAGCTTCAAATTTGGTATATTAGAAGTAGTAGTTAAAAATGCCGGGGGTAACTGGTCAGAACAGATTGAGAAGGCTGAGTTGAAGTGGCAGTTCCGTTTAAATGCTTGCCAGCCCCCTTGCATGAATGAAAATGTATCTGTTAAGCCTATTTTGGTTGAAAGGACTTCGACACTGTAATGAAAGTATTTTTATATTCTTCATGCAACTAGTTGTTTTTAATGTTCTGCCTTTATAAGAAAGGGCTGTTTTATTAATTGATGTAATTATATAAAAGATGTGAAGTTAAGCACTTTTAGTTGCGATAAAGTCTGCATTGAGACAGACAAAAGCGCTTACCTACTGGATTATTTACTGCTTGGATTTTTGCCTGTCATTAATCTTTTTATCTTCATTGGAATACAGGACTACTGAATTGTTTTGTGACTGCTGTGGGATTTTGGCTTCAAGTGTGGTGTTTGTTTTACCAGTTGCTTTTGTTCACGCACGTTTTGGCTGTTGGTGTTTGTTTTTTATAGTGTTTGAGAGGGTTTGACCACACTAATAATTCACAAAATATTTTTTTTTTACTTAGATTTGCATTTTTATTTTGTTTCCCCAGAAATGAAATGTTATTTTTAAATGTTTGTCTCTGTTCACTGCACCACATTTCTAAACTTTGGAACTCGGTCCCCCAAAACATCCTAAATTCTACCAACCTACACAAATTCAAAACCCTGCTCAAAGACCACCTCACTAACAACTGGCTCTGCTCCTGCACCAAGCCAGGCTAATACCACATAAGCCCACATCAAATTTCATCCCCTAAATTTTATAGTCTCCACTTATACCCCACTCCCACTTGTTAACAACACCTATCAGCTACCTACAATAAGAGTATAATTTGATAATTAATTTTCTTTTGTAAGGGTATACATATGTACACGTATTAAAGTATACTCAAATGATTAACTAAAGATGGACCCCTGCCCTAAAAAAAAAAAATATAGAGATGCATACGACTTTAATATATTGTAATAACTTTCTCCATGTTCTTCGTGTTTCACTGTTGCAGTCATTACATTTGGGTAATCTGCTAGCAGGTTGCCCTCAGTCGGCCTGATTAACAAAATCCTGGGTCCTGCGTCGGTTGCTGTCTCTTCTTCCATGACGTCAGGTCTTCAGGGGTATAAAACATGCAGCCGTTGCCATTACATCTGTCTTTCTTGCCGTGCGGTGCCTGAAGCAGAAGCAGTTCGCAAGTGCTGGTCGGCCAACTCCTGAAATTTTCGTTTTCGAGTTTCAGCTCCGAAGTCTTCAACTTAAAGCTAAGTACCCCGTTGGGGAAACTTTTCTTGCTCCTTACCGATGTCAGAAAAAGTTAATAATTGTATTACTTGTGGGAAGCAAATGCCTCATAAGGATTTCCATTTATACTGTATTCCTTGCCTAGGCCCTGATCACAACGTGCCTGGCTGTCAGTTTTGTGCTAGATTTAACCAACGCACTATTAAGCGTCGGTATATTTTTGCCTCAAAGTATTTTGGAAACAGATTTAACTACCCAGAAATGTCGTCAGATAGCAATCCGACTACCGGAGTACATATAAAAACGCAAAGAAAAGGGCAGAGAGAGACAGTCGAGGTCCAAAACCGACGAAGCTTCTCCTAAGCCAGTCGCCGGTACTCAGTGAGGAGCCTTTGCAGCCCCTGATACCCGTTACTTTTGAGTCGCAGGCCCCTATTGACACCCATGTGGAGTCCGGCACGCCTCAAGATACTCAAAGTATTGGACCCACGGATGTATCTCCCTCGGATGGGTCCGGACCCGCTGAGCAGGCACCGGCTTCTGAGGGTGTATTCAGGCCTCAACATCTTTATATCAAACCGACGACAGCTGCAACATCTTTATATCAAACCGACGACAGCTGCAAAACCAAAGACAAAAGCAACTTCTAAAAATCCAACGCATGAGCCACGTGCACAGGCATCTATGCCTAAAAAACAGATGATCAAAATGGCTGAAGACCTTATTACCTTGATCGGGGGTTCCCATCCCTCTCCAGATAAGAGGCCTAGGCAAGACACTGATTATGAATCTTCAGATCAGGTTTCAATTTCTTCGGATTCCTCTTCTGATCAGGAATTATCTATACCTCCCTATGAGGATTCTGATGCAGAGGGGTCTATACCGTCTGCATCACCTCCTGAGGATTATTCATTTGGAGAAACCTTGCATACTTTGTGGGAGCATTTTCACTGGGAGAGTCAAGATTTCTCAGAATCCAAAAAGAGGCTTAGGGATTTCCTTCTTCTCCCTCAGCACAGACCTTTAGCCATACCCCCTGTTTTAGACATTGTGGATGATGTGTTTTCGGAGTCAAGCTTGACCCCTGACTCCTTAACTCTGGCTCCCAGCAAACCTGACAGATATTATAGGGTCCCTGACTCACACATATTTTTATTTAGAAACCCTGCTGCTGATCCTGAAACTATTTCACAGGGTCCAAAGGGAGTTAAGGCCTCAACAGCAAAAAATCCTACCCCCTCTGACAGAGATTCAAGGGCACTGGATAGATGGGGAAAAAAGGTTTATACATCTGCAACCTTGGCAATTAGGGCCTTAAACTGCCAGTTTCATATGCTCAAGTATCAACAGCATGCTATGGGATTGCTAAAATAGAAAATGATGTTGATTTCTGAATGTGCAGAAAATAAAGAATTGCAGGAATTATTGCATGCAGCTGAACAGGTTGGAAAGCATACTTTGCAATGTGGTTTTGATTCCTTAGAGGCCTCCTGCAGGGCCGCAGTTACTGGATCTATGATTAGGAGGCATGCCTGGCTAAAGGAACAAAATTTGCCTGATCATGTTAAAGCTAAATTACTAGATGCACCTTTACAGCATGATACTCTTGTTTGGTATTAAGGCAGAAGAGGTTTTAAAGAAAATGGAAGACAAAGCTAAGTCTATGCAAACTGTAAAAGACTTCTTACAAGTGCAGCCACCAAGATTCAGTACACACTGGCCTACAAAAAATTGGTCCTTTCCTGTGTCAGACAGAGTTCAAAGGGGCAAATCCAGATGCCCTAAGGGTTCCAGATACCAGGCACAAGATTCATACAGGTTGAAGCAATGGGGCGCTTCTACCTACAAATCTGGAGGAGATAAAGCGCAAACTTACAGAAAACAGTTCCAATGACTTCCCTCTGCCTTCACCAAGCACTTATCTTTTGGCAGCACCCTTAGGGGGAAAATTAGCACTTTTCCCCCAAAATTGGCAGTTAATAACCCAGGACAAATGGGTGCTAAACATAGTATCACAGGGATACAGATTCCATTTCCATACTCTGCCAATGGCAAACGGTTGGCCAGATCTGCCAAAAAATCAGTGGGCAGAGGCACAGAAACAGGTTACGTCCCTCATGGATATGGGGGCCATTCAGCCAGTACCAGAACAGGAAAAAGGACAAGGTTTTTACTCAAGACTGTTCTTGGTACCCAGAAAGGACAAGTCCTGGCGGCCAATACTGGACTTATCGAGTTTGAACACATACCTGGACATTCCAAAATTCAAAATGCTGACTTTGCAGCAGCTTCTGCCCATGCTAGGCAAGAATGCTTGGCTGGTGACATTAGACCTAAAAGAGGCATACCTGCATGTCCCAATAAGGCAGTCGTGCAGAAGATACCTCAGATTCAAGGCTGGCTTAATGTATTGCCAATTCTCTGCACTGCCCTTTGGCTTATCTACTGCGCCCAGTGTCTTTACAAAGTGCCTGGCACCAGTAATTGCATTTTTCAGACAAAGAAGTATTTAAATATATCCTTACTTGGACGACTGTCTCATTCAAGCAGAGAACAAGGACATTCTTCTTCAACACCTGGCGTTAGTAAAAAGGCTTCTAACATGCCTAGGGTACACAATAAACGAAAATAAATCACAACTGGTACCCTCTCAAAAGATAGCATTCCTGGGTGCAAGCTTGAATACAACTGCCCAGATGGCTTACCTCACGCCAGACAAGCAAAGGCAACTGACTACATACTTCAGACTGATGGCAACAAAAACCCAGTTATCTGCAAGACAAATTCTGCAGGCTTTGGGCTTCATGGCATCCTGCATCCTACTGATTCCATATGCAAGACTGCATATGAGGAAACTTCAATGGTATCTAAAAAGCTTATAGAGTCAACATTGTCACAGTCTGGAAACAATGATTCCTCTCATTCCCTGCCTACAACAGGAGTTTCTATGGTGGGCAAACGCATGTCACCAGAACATGGAACGGGCCTTCACTCTACCCCCTGCCAGCCAAACCTTAACAGACGCATCAGATTATGGCTGGGGGGGCCCCACATGGCGGGAAGATGCATTCAGGGCATATGGACCCCAAAACAAATGCATCTACATATCAACCAGAAAGATATGCTAGCTGTTCAAAATGCCCTGACAGCCTTCAAGGACTTACTTCATCCAGGACAACTACTGATAAAGACGGACAACACCAACGGTCATGTGGTATATAAACAAGCAGGGGGGGCACTCACTCATACCCTCTTTGCAGATTAGCCATAACATTGTGGGACACAGCTTTGACTTACCAAATACATCTTCTAGCTCAATTCCTGCCAGGAAAACAAAATACTGTGGCAGACTGTTTAAGCAGAAACCTTATGGATCCTCACGAGTGGAAACTAGATCCACAAATCTTCAGCATGATAACAAAGAAATGGGGGAGCCCAGACATAGATCTATTTGCCTCCCCTCAAAA
The DNA here is from genome assembly GCF_019279795.1 of Protopterus annectens. Classification (NCBI taxonomy): domain Eukaryota; kingdom Metazoa; phylum Chordata; order Ceratodontiformes; family Protopteridae; genus Protopterus; species Protopterus annectens. The sequence goes on along the minus strand of NC_056745.1, from coordinate 338,321,587 downwards.
TTATCAATTGAAAAGATTTTGCACAAGGACATATCACAGACAAGCATGGAAAGTGGACGCCCTATCCTTCAGTTGGAAAAACCTATCAGTTTACGTCTTTCCTCCTCTGCCTGTTCTTCCCAAGGTCCTCCTAAAAGTCAGACAAGAGAAACCAAAGATGATACTAATTGCCCCGGACTGGCACCGCCAATACTGGTACCCAATCCTAAGGAGCTCGTCTCAATACCCAGCTTGGACCTTACCTCAAAGACCTCAACTACTGTTCCAGCAAAACAGTCAGATCCTGCACAATCAACTCCAGACACTGAACCTGGCAGCATGGCTGATCATGTAGTTATACAAACATCACCTCTCAGTAAAGCTGTGATGGATGTCATTTTGGAAGCCAGAAGGCCTAGTACCAGAAAATCTTATGCTGATAAATGGAAGAGATTATGTGCTTGGAATCAAGCACAAGGAACTTATACAGCAGAACCAAATATTCCTCAGATATAATACTTGACTGAGATGCTTGACAAAGGCCTATCTTTCTCATCAATTAAAATCCATGCCTGTGCCATTTCGGCTCATTACAATACAGAGCCACCAATCTTTTCTCATCCTTTACTAAAGCAGTATCTTAGAGGAGCCAAAAAATTTAAGGCCTCCCAGAAGATCACCAATACCTGCATGGGACCTCAATTATGTGTTGGAAAAGCTCACCCTGCCTCCATTTGAACCAGCTGCTACTGCTGATATAAAGTTCTTATCATGGAAAACAGCTCTGATACTAGCAATTACTTCAGCAAGAAGAGTCTCAGAGCTATAGGCCCTCATGCCTGTGGAGCCTTTTTATCATATTTTACCTAGTTAGGGTGTCGCTGAGGACAAATCCAATATTTATGTCTAAGGTGGTTTCCACTGTGGCTCTTAACCAAATTATTCATCTGCCAACCTTTTATCCAAATCCGCAGAACAAGGGGGAGAAAATTCTGCATTCCTTGGACGTACACACACTAAGATTCTACTTGAGCAGGACTAAAGCTCTAAGAAAAACTGAGCAATTACTAGTGACATATGCTGCAGGATCAGAAGGAAAGACTATTTCAAAGTGGATAAGCCACTGCATTCGTTTCTGTTACTTACACCATGGTAAACCTGTGCCCAAGGGCATTAGGTCTCATTCCACCAGAGCTGCAGCTACTTTAGCAGCCTTTCTCAGAGGAGTACCAACCAAAGACATTCTAGAGGCTGCTACTTGGAGTTCTGTTCACACCTTTACAAAGCATTATCATTTGCCTCTCTACTCTAAGTCCAGGGCAGGCTTTGCCACTGCAGTTCTGCAGGGCCTTATAGCAGCACCTAATGCTGTTTAGCTCCAGCCTCCCAACCATAGCTTTGGGATTCTACCCAAATGTAATGACTGCAACAGTGAAACACGAAGAACATAGTACAGTTGTGTACACTTACCATAAATGTAGATGTTTGAGTGTATTCACTGTTGCAGTCCAGGTTACCCGCCCGCGATCCCCCTTTCATTCTGGAGTTTATCTTTCCTTTTCTATCGTCTACAACCTATGTGGTGTATTTGCTTGTAGATGAAGGTAAAGTTTATATCGATGCATGTATATATATTTTTGCTACCTTTTTGAGGGCACCTGACATCTGGGGCAAGAAGAACTAAAGAAAATGGCGTTGGCTGCTTGTTTTATACCCCTGACGACCTGACGTCATGGAAGAGGAGACAGCAACTGACGCAGGACCCAAGACTTTGGAATTCAGGCCGACTGAGGGCATCCTGCCAGCAGATTACCCAAATGTAATGACTGCAACAGTGAATACACTCGAACATCTACATTTATGGTAAGTGTACACAACTGTACTGTCTACGCCTTTCCCCCCACTGCCTCTGCTCTCCAAACTCCTACTAAAAGTCAAACAGGACAAACCAAGGATGATCTTGATTGCTCCAGACTGGCCGCGCCAACACTGGAACCCCCTCCTGCGCAGTGTCACAGTTACCTCCATGGCACCTGCCTCAAACCCCTTCCCTGCTGTCCCAGCAGGAGAACCAATTTCTGCACCCTCAGCTTCCAACTTTGAACTTTTCAGCCTGACTAATCACTTAAATTCACCCTTTTCATCCCTCAGCAAACCTGTGATGGATGCCATCTTAGAGGCAAGGAGAACTACTACTAGAAAATCTTATGCTGACAAATGGAAAAGATTCTGTGCCTGGAACCAATCTCAAGGGATGAGCACAGCAGCGCCCAATTTACCTCAGATTTTGCAATACTTAACTGAGATGCTTCACAAGGGCCTTTCTTTTTCCTGCATCAAAAATCCACACCAGCCATTTCAGCTCGTTATAACACAGAACCTCCCCTCTTCTCTCATCCTCTGCTCAAGCAGTACCTCAGAGGGGCAAAAAAACTTGAGACCACCCAGGAGAGCTCCAACCTCTGCCTGGGACGTTAATTTTGTATTGGAGAAACTCACTCTACCTCCTTTCGAGCCAGCTGCTACTGCGGACATAAAATTTCTTTCTTGGAAAACAGCCTTCTTTTTAGCAATCACTTCAGCTAGAAGGATATTGAATTACAGGCCCTTATGGCATCATCTTTCATGCGGACAGGGTGTCACTCAGGACCAATCCATCCTTCATGCCCAAGGTAGTATCCAGTGTGGCTCTTAATCAGTTCATTCATTTGCCAACATTCTTTGCCAATCCACAGAACAATTCTGCATTCATTGGATGTGCACAGACGACTTAGATTCTACCTGGACAGGACTAAACCTCGAAGACATTCTGAACAACTGCTTGATAGCATTTGCTGCAGGGGCAGAGGGAAAGGCGATTTCAAAACAAACCATTTCTAAATGAATAGGCCATTGCATTAATTTCTGCTATAAGCACCATGGAAAACCTATCCCGAAAGGGATCCGATCTCACTCCACCAGGGCTGCATCTACTTCTGCAGCCTTTCTCAGAGGTGTTCCCACCGGGGACATCCTAGAAGCTGCTACCTGGAGTTCTGTACATACTTTCACCAAGCATTATCATTTGCCAGTTTTCTCTAAATCCACAGCTGGCTTTGCCACTGCTGTCTTGCAGGGCCTTATAGCTGGCCCTAATGCTATATAAACTCCTCCTCCCAACCATATCTTTGGGAATCTACCCAAATGTAATGACTGCAACAGTGAAACACGAAGAACATAGTACAGTTGTGTACACTTACCATAAATGTAGATGTTCAAGTGTATTCACTGTTGCAGTCCTGGTTACCCTCCCTCCAGCCCCCTATTCTCTTCTGGCTATACCCCTACTTTTTTTTACTATGCTTAAAAGCCTTTTTGGTGTATTTGCTTTTTGCTGGAGGTATACCTTTGTGTTTTTACGTTTATTTGCTCCCCATTAGGAGGGCACCTGACATCTGGGGCAAGAAAAACTGATGTAATGGCGTCAGCTGCATGTTTTATACCCCTGACAACCTGACGTCATGGAAGAAGAGACAGCAACCGACGCAGGACCCAAGACTTTGTTAATCAGGCCGTTAATACATAAAAATACGAAACACGACTATTGCATCTTCAGATACTACAGTGTATAAAACAAGCAATTAAAAAAACGGTACTAAAACAACAAAAAACACTTTGCTTAGGTACTTTGTTTGTTTGTTTGTCTTTTCGGCTTTTCCCGGTTAGGGGTCACCACAGCGGAACTCCAGTCCGCTAATGATTAGCAGTAGATTTTTATGGTGCCGAGTTGCCAGCCCGACGCCCAACCTTCAACGAAGGTGCGCTCATTCACGCATGTCTTTCGAACGCCACTCAACCGCAGGGAGGACATGCAGACTCCACACAGAAGGCACTCCAGCCGAGAATCGAACAGGAGAACCTCTTGCCGTCAGGCAACAACACTACCGCTGCACCACTGAGGCTACTTTGCTTAGGTACTAAATAAGAAAAAAAGGTGCAATTTACTCTGTTCATCCTGGCAACCCAAATAGCGTCATTCAACTACTTAAGAAAACGTACTACATTTTGGAAGTCAAAATTTAAGTACTAATCTGTACACTGCTAAATACCGGACCCTCTGTGGGGTGGGGGTGGGGGGTGTTAGATATTTCTAGAGTAGAGTGCTGACTTCTCTCTATCTCTAATGAACATGTAAATCTACCTTGTAGGAAATGTATCAAGATATTTTGCCCATTTAACTTCAGTCCTAGCAATGGCTTCAGCAGTAAATGCCCTGTGCTCCATCCCACTACTGCTTTCATTGTCAGGTGCAACTCGCTTATTGGGTGGGGGGGTACTAACAATTTTCACCTTCGTGTTGTACTCTTTTATAGCAACCAGCAGTAATAAGTCAAGTAAATCTTTGGAAGATCCCAAAGCCTGAACTCCAGGATAAAACGCTAGAAAAAAAAGCATTGAGGACAATATCACTCTCTTAGACCACATTTTCCACATACTCTTTGCGACTCCTGGTTAAAAACAGCTAACTTTGAACAGTCCCAAAAGATATGCCTGCAGTCCCCCAATAAGGTCCCTGCATCTCAAACAGTCGGATGAAGCTGCCGGAAACATTTTGCCAACTTCAGTGTTGTGCAAAATATTTGCACTGATATTGTCATTCAAAATACCTAAATTTCCCGGATTATGTAGCATACCTAAATACAGCCAAAAAGAGAGCCCATAGCGTTGCATCAGTAGTGAAATGAGACTACTTTTCTCATGAAAGTCATATTTTGTCCCAACAATGCCACCCCAGCAGAGTTAGCATATGTTCATCGTGTTACACTGCTGCAGTCATTACACTTGGGTTATCCTGCCGTCAGGCGGTCCCGCAGTCGGCCAGAGTTCCAAAGTCTTGGTCCGGCATCGGTTGCTGTCACTTCTTCCCTGACGTCAGTGCGCCAGGGGTATATAAGATACATCCGAACCATTTTCTTCAGTCTTTCTTGCCGCGCGGTGCCCGAAGCAGAAGCAGTTCGCAAGTGCTGGTCGGCCGACTCCTGAGATTTTCAAAGTCGAATTTCAGATCCGAAGTCTTCGATAAAGCTAAGTACCCCATTGGGGAAACATTTTTCTTGCCTCAGACCGATGTCAGAAAAAGTTAATAATTGTATTTCTTGTGGGAAGCAAATACCTCATAAGGACTTCCACTCTTACTGTATTCCATGCCTAGGCCCTGATCACGATGTCACTAGTTATCAGTTTTGTCCTAGATTTAACAAACGCACTATAAAAAGATGTTTTGATTTTGCTTTGCACTACTTTGGCTGAAGGTTCAATTATACTATACCGTCGGATCAACTGACTACCTCAATACCGAAAAAACGCAAAGACAAGGATAAAGACAGGCATCCGAGGTCCAAAACTGACGACGAAACCTCTTCTAGGTCAGTCGCCGGTTCTCAGTGAGGCGCTTTCGCAGCACCTGACACCCACTACCTCAGAGCCACAGGCCGTTTCAGACTCCCACGTGGAGACAACTAGGCCTCTGGAAACTCAAGGTATTGGGCCTATGGAAACTAATCCCTCAGATGGGTCCGGAGCCACTGAGCAGGCATCGGCTTCTGAGGGTGTTTTCAGACCTTCACAACTTATCATTAAAACAACAGCCAAGACAAAAGTACCATTAAAGACAAAGAAACAAGTAGAGCATTCTCCTGGACAGTCCTCCATGCCTAAGAAACAGATGCTTAAAATGGCCGAAGACCTATATAACTCAGGGGTTCCCATCCCCCTCCTGAGAAAAAGCCTAGGCAGGATACAGACTATGATTCCTCTGATCAGGTTTCCATTTCCTCTGATTCCTCTTCAGACCAGGGATACTCTCTACCCCCCTATGAGGACTCTGATTCTGAAGAATCTATCCCTTCAGCCTCTCCTCCTGAGGATTATTCTTTTGGGGAAACTTTACATACCATGAGGGAGCATTTCCATTTTGGAAAGTCAGGATTACTCTGAATCCAAGAAAAGGCTCGGGGATTTCCTTTTATTGCCACAGCACAGGCCCCTGGCTATTCCGCCTGTGCTAGATATTGTGGATGATGTGTTCCCTGAATCCAGCTTATCTCCTGATTCTTTGCCCCCTGCTTCAGCCAAGCCAGACATGTATTATAGAGTCCCTGACTCTCACAAGTTTCTTTACAAAAATCCTTCTGCTGATCCAGAAACTATTTTCCAGGGTCCAAAAGGGGTTAAGGCTTCCATTGCAAAAAATCCAGTACCCTCTGACAGAGATTCCAGAGCTTTGGATAGATGGGGGAAGAAAGTATACACTTCTGCAACTTTAGCAGTAAGAGCTTTAAATTACCAGTTTCACATGCTTAAGTACCAGCAATATTTAATGGCTCAGTTAAAACAGAAAATGCTTGCAAGCTCAGAAGCTCCTGATTGTAAAGAAATGCAGGATTTATTGCATGCAGTTGAACAGGTGGGAAAACATACTCTGCAATGTGGTTTTGATCCTTTAGAGGCCTCTTGTAGAGCTGCAGTTACAGGTTCTGTGGTTCGAAGACATGCTTGGTTAAAAGAACAGAGTTTACCTGATCATGTTAAGGCAAAATTATTGGATGCTCCTTTACAGCATGACACCTTGTTTGGTGTTAAGGCAGAAGAGGTGTTAAAGGAAATGGAGGATAAAGCTAAATTTATGCAAACAGTCAAGGATTTCTTACAGGTCCTTTCCAGTGTCAGACAGGCCACAGAGAGGCAGATACAGATGCCCAAGAGGCAGATCTCAGCCCCAAGGCTCAAACAGACAACGACAGTGGGGCACCTCAACCCCAAAAGGAGGTGAGGACAAGTCTCAACCTTACAGGAAACAGTCACAATGACTTTCCCCTTCGTACTCCAAGAACTTCCCTTTTGGAAGCCCCCTTAGGGGGAAAACTAGCACTTTTTTCTCAAAACTAGCAAACAATCACCCAAGACAAATGGGTTCTGAATATTGTGTCTCAAGGTTACAGGTACCACTTTCATACTTTACCAAGGATAAAAGGAATGCCAGACCCGTCACAAAATCAATGGGCAGAGGCACAAAAACAAATTTCAGCTCTCATGGACATGAGAGCTATTCAAAAAGTACCACAACAGGAACAAGGACAAGGATTTTACTCAAGACTCTTGCTGGTCCCCAGAAAGGACAAGGCCTGGAGGCCCATAATAGACCTTTCAATTCTGAATACTTACCTGGATATTCCGAAATTCAGAATGTTGACATTACAGCAGCTTCTACCCATGCTGGGCAAGAAGGCTTGGCTTGTTACTCTGGACCTCAAAGAGGCATACCTGCATGTCCCTATCAGACAAAATTGCAGAAGATACCTCAGATTCAAAGCTGGTACAATGCACTACCAATTCTCTGCACGGCCCTTTGGCTTATCTACTGCGCCCAGGGTCTTCACAAAGTGCCTGGCACCAGTAATTGCATTTTGCAGACAAAAGAATTCAAATATATCCATACCTGGACGACTGCCTCATTCAAGCAGAGACGAAGGACATTCTTCTACAGCATCTGACGTTTGTAAAAAGGTTGCTAATTTCTCTAGGGTACACAGTAAACGAAAAGAAGTCAAAACTAGTGCCCTCACAACAGATTATATTCCTGGGTGCCAGCTTAAATACAATGGCCCAGGTGGCTTACCTCACGCCAGACAAACAAGTTCAACTAACTCAATATTTTCAATTACTGGCAAAAAAGTCCCATCTCCCTGCAAGAAAAATTCTGCAGGCCCTGGGATTCATGGCATCCTGCATACTACTAATACCATATGCCAGACTGCATATGAGGAAATTACAATGGTATCTAAAAAGTGTTTGGAATCAACACTCTCACACTTTAGAAGCAGTAATACCAATGATTCCCTGCCTACAACAGGAGTTTCGATGGTGGGCACAGGCATGTCACCTAAACAAGGGTCAGCCTTTTACCCTATCCACAGCCAGGCAAACTCTAACAACAGATGCTTCGGATTACGCCTGGGGAGCACACATGGCAGGAAAATGCATTCAGGACAAGTGGACCACAGACCAGATGCATCCTTCACATCAATCAAAAAGAGATGTTGGCTGTCCAAAATGCCCTAACAGCTTTCAAGGACCATCTGCATCCAGGACAATTATTACTAAAGACAGACAACACCACAGTAATGTGGTACATAAACAAGCAAGGGGGCACTCATTCTTATCCCCTATGCAGGCAAGCCATGACCTTGTGGAACACAGCTCTAACGTATCAAGTTCACCTGCAAGCACAATTCCTGCCAGGAAAGAACAATACTCTGGCAGATGATCTAAGCAGAAATATCATGGACCCTCATGAATGGAAATTGAATCCACAAATCTTCAGCATGGCAACGCAAAAATGAGGATGCCCAGACATAGATCTTTTTGCCTCCCCACTGAATTGCCAACTACAAAAATTCTGCACAAGGACTTATCACAAGCAAGCATGGAAAGTGGATGCTCTTTTGTTCAGCTGGAAAAACCTAAAAGTTTATGCCTTCCCGCCACTGCCTCTCCTTTCAAAGGTACTCCTAAAAGCCAGACAAGAAAAACCACAGATGATCCTGATTGCTCCAGACTGGCCACGCCAGCACTGGTACCCTATCTTATGGAACTTAGCTCAAGGCCCACCATGGATTTTGCCTCAAATTCCACACCTTCTGACTCAAAAAAACAATCAGATCCTGCACAGTCAGCTCAAAACCCTAAACCTGGCTGCATGGCAGATTCATTAGTCAAACAGGCAACACCTCTCTCTAAAGCTGTTATGGATGTCATTTTGGAGGCCAGGAGGCCTAGCACCAGGAAAGCTTACTCAGAAAAATGGAAGAGATTCTGCGCCTGGAACCAGGCTCAAAGCCTTGACCCTCTTGTTCCAAACATTCCTCAGATTTTACAATACTTAATTGAGATGCTGGACAGAGGCCTATCCTTCTCATCAATTAAGATCCACACCTCTGCCATTTCAGCACATTACAACACGGATCCTCCTTTATTCTCTCATCCCTTGCTAAAGCAGTACCTCAGAGGGGCTAAAAACATAAGACTGCCCCGGAGAGCACCAACACCAACTTGGGACCTCAATTTCATTTTGGAAAAACTGACCCTACCACCTTTTGAGCCAGCCAGTACAGCCGATCTAAAATTTTTATCATGGAAAACAGCTCTGCTTCTGGCAGTAACTTCAGCACGAAGAGTCTCAGATCTACAGGCATTAATGGCAGTGGAACCTTTTATAATTTTTCATCAGGACAGGGTTTCTTTAAGGACAAACACTACCTTTATGCCAAAGGTGGTATCTAGTGTGGCTCTTAACCAAACCATCCATTTGCCAACTTTTTATCCAAACCCCCAGAATAAAGGGGAGAAACTTCTGCATTCTTTGGACATACACAGACAGCTATGCTTCTACTTGGACAAAACAAAAGCTTTCAGGAAACCTGAGCAACTGTTTGTAGCATATGCTGCAGGATCACAGGGCAAGGCTATCTCAAAGCAGACAGTGTAATGACTGCAGCAGTGTGAACACTCGAACATATACATTTATGGTAGGTACAAAACTGTACTTTTGTTATGCTTGGGTGGACAAACCTTTCACACTTCCCACACCAAATCTGGTCTCCACCAGCTATATAATCCATGCAGATTGTAAAAACAATTGTGAACCCTAAGCATAATACCCAAGAGCCTAGTAACAAGCCTGTAGTATAAAGAAAAAAAAAACTATGTGAAACCTTTCCTGAAAAGGTTGCCAAGGTGCAGCTGTTCCTTTTTCTATTGATTGCTTCCAGTAAAGAAGTCCATCAGTCTGTCTAATGTGATGCTGCACTGCAGTACTTCGGGGGCCTCTGTTAACCTGATGTGCAATGGGGAGAACATCTGTTATCTAAGACTTAGACCCAGGAATCCATATAAGAGATGAAGGAATCTTCAAAGACCAAACAAATGTCGACCCTCCACTCAGTTGGTCATTGTCGTAGAAGGGGAAGATCCTCCCCAGGCTTTTTGAACAACGGTATATTCCAACCTGAATGACAATCAGGGTTGGACTGAACTCATAATTGCAGTTCTAATATGTATAACCCCAGGTTTGGCAGACCAAGTCCCTGGTTATAAAAGGTAGGGTATTTGCCAGCATATCTAGCTGCACAACCCAAACAAGTTTTAGTATACATTTCCTGATTTTTACATAGAAAAGCAGTATATGGGAGCAATGGTAGATCCTGAAAAGTGTGCAGGACTAAGAAGAGGGATGGGATGTGTTGCATTATATCTAGATACAGTGAATTTCACCTTGAGATACAAGTCTTAATCTTGCGCAGGATTTGAGAACAGGGAGTGGACAAAGGGCAGCCCCAGACAGGTAAACTGGTTTGAGGATAGCAAAAGTGAATGCTCAACTGAGGGAACTTGTGAAGGTTGAATATTAATTCTCAAAACATGTGTTTTACTCTTGTTAATCTTTTATGCCAAAAGGCTATCAAAATGAACAAGCATCTGGAAAAACATAAATGCATCTCTTTTGGAGTTTGACAGATAAATCACTAAATCATCCGCATAGAGGGCCAGTTTGTGTTGTACTCCACTGCTATTGTGACCCTCAATGCAAGAAGCACAAAGGGTTGAAACTAAAGGTTCCAAGTATAGTGCAAAAAAGGGGGTATACAGGGTACCCTTGCTTTGTGCCTCTGTTCAAGGCAGAAGGTTCAGATAATCCAGCCCCCAAGTTCACTTTTGCATTGGACTGGGTCAGTATAGCTTCCAACAAAGCCATAAAGTCTTCCTGGAAACCAAAGGTCCTTAATACTTCAAAATAAAATAAAAAAATGCACACACGTGTGCAGACATACATGCATATGCATATTACATTGAATGCCTTTTCTGCATCAAAACACATAAGTAGGGACTTATGGTGGGAGTGGTTTCAGCCAAGAGTTCCATCAAAAGTACTTCCATACAAGGCTGTTTGTGGCAGTCCTACCTGGTATAAAATCCATCTGATACCAGTGCGTTAATGGAGAAAGTATTTTAGAAACTGTTTGTTAGAATTGTCATAGATAATTGATTATCTTTGTCGTTTAAAATCAAAATAGATGTTTGTGAGGACACTAAAAAGGATCTTTGCGTGGCTTTGGGATTAAGACTATGACTGCATTGTTAATTTTTTAAAAACTTTGTATATGTTTATCCCCATGCCGGCTGAACGTCTGTGCCACCCTGCAGTATTTCGGGAAGGATTCATTACTTAGTTAAAAGCATTTTTTCTTCTTGAGTTAATGTTCCTTGATTGCCCTATGCAGAATGAAGTAAGCTTTCCCACAGTACTGGCCCCACGACACATGCACAGTTATACATGTGCCTAATCTAGGAACAGCATGTCAACAGGTTGTAGGCCCTTCCCAAAGCCATTACCGTAGCACCCAACCACAGCAGGGTATCTGTCCTTTCTGGAGACTTGAATTGCCTTCTTTTGTTTAGGGTGGGTGAAATTGTCAGTTTCTTAGTCCCCTTCTGGTTCTTAGATTGCTGGTAATTTCAGCTTATCTGCTTCACAGTCATAGCTTCCACCCTGTGTGCCACAGTGCTGCCCAGAAATGTTACATTTGTTGTTGTGTTGCATCTTTTAAATAAGCGCAGAATACATCTTCTGCATCCAGAGCCTATTTAAGATGTTTTCTTTGGTGCAGAATTGTAAAAAGTGAGTACCACTATAGGGAGGTAGTTACCATGCTATGTGAAGATAACCCAGTTAGGAGAAAATAGTCAACATTCCAGTTATTGTATACATTCATTGTGATACTACAAATTTGATGCCTATTCTGACTTTAGAATAATTGATGTCCCTTGTAATCCAGTCTGTATAAATATGGTAGGAGAAGCTGCTAAAGGAAGATCTGGTTTCCTTCCTTAGGTATAATCCTGCTCATCAGTTTGAAGGCTCACAGCATGTTCAGTACCAGTACCACCAGATGATGCCAGCTGACCTTGAAATGGGCAGTTTTCTAAAGGAAGAAGAAATGCTGCCGGAAGAATGTCCCCCAGTTCCATTCCAGCAGCTGCAGCCAGAACCGGAACCAGAGCTAGGTAATTACACCACTGAGGTCAATTTGCTGGAACATCCGGGCTACAGTAAATATTGTGAAAATGAGCTTGCTTAAAAAGAATTGCCAAGTTGTTTATTTATTTTGATTATGATTTTTTTCCCCAGTTTTTTTTTCACTTTTGAGTTGGACACAATGTTGCCAGAAAAAAATATTTGCCCTTTATTACAGATAGTATTGTGGCCCAAACCCACTGTGTAGTTTACCAATAAGGGAACGGTAGGAGGTGGGAAGTTTTTTTTTTATTTTTATATAAATGGTGGTGGATGGCAATAAGCTTTTTGCCTCCTTGTTCACCCTCCCTGTAATTTCTCCCACCTCTGGTTCAAATTGTCTGTGGAAGTTTACTAAAATATGGTGCAGGTAGTTGGAGGCTGAAGGACCAGAGTGGAAGATCAGATGGCTAAGATGGGAATAATGATGTGTAACATAAATGGGCTAGTGAATCGGACTAAGGCAAGGAAGAATTTTAGTACACATATGTAAAAGTAAGGTAGACTACCTGTGTTTCTGAAAGGACACTGGAGGCCAAGAGGGCATAGAAAATTAATTGGAAGGAGTGGGATGAGGTGAGAGAGAAAAAGAGGGGTACTAACTTTGACTCAGAAGACTTATAAATTCTGGTGTGAAGAAGGTGTTGCAGACGAATATGGTAGGTACCTGATTCTGAGGAAAAGATGGGAAGGTCATAGATTAAGATTACTGAATGTCTGCATTCCGAGACTGGAGTTTTATTTTCGATCATAAAGATAATCTAGGGAGGAAGAGAAAGACAACAGTTGTAAGGGGCTTAGATAGCTGGCAACGTCCTCAAGATGTTTGCAATGAAAGATGTAGTGACTTAAAGGAAATCAAAGTATTATGTATGACATTTTAAACAACATAGATCCTGAACTAGATTGGATAGAATGCAAGCAACAGGAGAGCTTAGCAGCTGTATAATGGAGGGAGAAGTGCACACACTAACTTTTGTTCCTATGCTCAAGTAGTTATACTAAGTTTAAAAAAAAAAAAAAAAAAAAAAAACAGGACACCAGAACGAGATTAAGCAACTGGCTTTTCATACTTCGTTTCTCAAGAATAAAAAAATAGAAGCCGGTTTCCTGAAATATTGGGTAATAATAAGAAAATGGGATGGAGTGAAGGAAAGGCTTCATTTTTTGGTGAACACGAGGGCAAGGGAGGAGTGGCAGAATAGTAATAAAAGATGTTTGCAGGGAATAATGAAGGTAAGGGAATGACAGGAGAAAACTAGAGGATTAATAAGCTCTTAGGTGTGTACTAGGCTAATGGCCCTGGAGTCTTTACAAGCCTAGCCCATAGGATTACCCTGGCATCGTGCCACCCGACTTTAGTTCCCAGTGCATCTGTCGAGTAGAGCCACTAGAGTGATCCCCGGGGTGAATTTTCTATTGAATGGATGGCTATACTGAGGAACTTAGGAAAAGAAATTGAATAGCATCTGGACTTGAATGAAAGTAGGAAGGTGGCATTAACTTAAATTTTTTTGACAATAATCCTAGGAGCATTAAAAGTCCTGGTGTAAGTATGGAGGCATCAAAAGATAGAAACCTTAAGAAGCTGTGAATCCATTGACAGCAGAGATCTAAGTAGAATATTGGAGAAGCTAAGAAAATATTGTGAAATACTTTATGAAAGGGAGGCATGAACAGAGGACAATAAGTATCTAGTGGTTGACTTTTTGGAAAGATTAAGAATGCCAGGAATCGATGAACAAGTGAGAGAAGATGTGGTTAAAGAAATAGTAAAGGAAGTAAAGGAGGTTCTACACAAACAGCCTACAGCAAATCTCTGGGCCCAAATGACACAGAATCATATAAGCAAGTCTCTGTTTCAAACCACACTTACAAAACTGGTTATGAGACTGGCAAGGAAATTGCCCATGATAATAGGGTTAGACTAATGTGTTTTTGAAAGGAAAACAAACATTTAACAACATAAATAAAACAATGGTACAAAACCATGCAATCCAAAATAAAAACAGGCTAATGATTTTAGGGTTGGAGACTGAGAAGTCTCTTGAAAGGGGTAGTTGAGATTTATAGTGAAGATTCTGATGAAGCTAGAAATAGTCAAGAAGTGAATATATTTAATAGTGAGGATGTATGAAGGGGAAAAACTGCATTTAAAGGTAAGGAAAGTTTTTAGTAGAGATGCCAAATAAGTATGCCTGTTGTCTACCTCACTGTTTGCAGTATACATTGAGCTGTTAGCAGATAAGGTAGTCACTAAAGGGTATGATTGGTATAGAACCAAGCAAAAGATAGCTGTCTTTTTGTGGCTGATTATATTGTATGTGGCAGACCTAGCAAGGGATATTCCAAGCTTGTTTAATTTGTTGGCATAATATAAAAATTGCAGACTGTAAAATTAATGAAAAGAAAACCATTGTACATAAATGTCCCAGCATATAGATTAGTGCTGGATTGTACCTTCTGGTGGAGACACCAGAGCATGTGATACTTGGGGGTTTGGTTAGAATCAGATGTGATACAGGTGGAGAGGAGAATGCGGGAGGAAATGTTGAAGAAAATACACAAGATAAGGCAATGGAAGTTGATGTTCATGGATATGGTTAGTAAAGAGCAGGTGCTTTAGATGTTCCTAGTTCGGCTAATATATGCAGTACAGGCATATTTTATGGAACCTGAAAGGAGGATTTGGGAAAAGATAAACAAAGAAATGAAGCAATTTATATGAGAAGGGAAAAAATGGTCAAGGCTAAAAGAAATCAATGCTCTCAGTAAGCTGAAGAGGACTAGGTGTCCCAGTCTTAAGAGAGGTACTTTGAGACCATACAGATAAGGCTAAGTTATCTTATGCAAAACCCATACTATTGCCTAAAGTGGAAAGAGACAGTATTACAGCAAAAGGAGTTGGAGAAAGACCAAAGAAGTTTAGATATATCAAAGCAAGACATAAAAGTAGGTAATACTAGAGGTTGAGTGGTACACATATAATAAGTTGTTGAAAATAGTAAAGAATAGAATTCTGGATTTGTTGCATGAGCTAATGCCTGTAAGGGGTTGAGATTGGTAAGGAATTTAGGAGTGAGAAACACAAAGTGGCAAA
Source organism: Protopterus annectens (assembly GCF_019279795.1). Taxonomy (NCBI): domain Eukaryota; kingdom Metazoa; phylum Chordata; order Ceratodontiformes; family Protopteridae; genus Protopterus; species Protopterus annectens. The sequence goes on along the minus strand of NC_056745.1, from coordinate 338,306,396 downwards.
AAGATGCAGTGGATTAAAAAAGGAGCTGAGATATTGGGACAGTTAGCGGTGAATGGAAAGAAGTGAAGGAAGATTTGCTTCCCTTTGTAAAAGGGAGTTGAATTTTTATTTAAAAAACGCTGATGGCTCAGTCAACGCAGGAAGTACTGGGACTTGAAAGGAGGAGGAAAAAAACAGAGCTGATAAATGTTGCTAGTACAAACCCGGACAAACAATGCATTAAACAAGAGATTAATAGGAAGGAGGTACAGAATCTTGGTGGATGATATTAAAATGCAGGTGGAAGAAACAATAAAAGGTTAAAATAGGCTACTTGAAAAGCAGTTGACAAGGGGACAGTGACAAGATAATGTATAGCCCTAAGATATGCCACAATATTGAGCAAGTTTTGAAACTTTCCATAAAAATGTTTCCAATACTTTTATTTGCCTAATAAGCAAAATGTTTACCTTAAGTGATTCAACCTACTGGAGATGTTAAAAAGTGGAAATGGGTGTGTTGCTGTGTAAATTAATGGATGAGGATTGTTAGCTCTTCGCCTTTGTTGGCTTTGGCAGTGACTTAACCTCCGTGTTAAGTTGCACATTAGATTTTTCTTGTACTGAGGTCACATAAGTAACCAAACAGACTATTATGCTGGAAGCCAAGAAGCACTACCCTAGGTCAACACAATTTTATCCCGTCATTTAGTTGTAGAATAACATTCCAGATATCTTTTTTATGTTTGTATTTGAGCACGTACTTACTTTGGCAGTGTATTGAGATAACGAAAATGATGATGATGACTTGTCTAGATTGATACAAAGTCTAGGAAATCAAAATGATGAAGTCATTGTTTGTTAGTTACATTAGACCCAATCACCCAAACTTGAGTATGGAATAACAATATGGAAACCCTATAAGAAAACAAGTGTGAGTAAACTGGAGAGAGTACAGTGGAACTATACCAAGGGCATCCATGGATGTGAAAATTTAAGTTGTTATGAAAGAGTAAAATATCCAAACTTGTATACAGTGTCTCGTACAGATATCCAAGAGGAGATCTTATTCAAGTATATAGGGCATTTAGAGACAACTGCCTGTGGGGATGTTTGGGGTTATCAAAAAGTGCTAGAGAATCATCAGATAACCTATGTAGAAGATACTGTAGGAATGAGAAGTGTACTAATTGGTTTTCCGACAGAGTAGCCGATGCGTGGAACAGACTACCAAATTACATTAAAGCAAGTGCTAGTTTAGATATTTTTAAGAACAGCCTGGACACTTATTGTGGGAACAAGTGTCTTGGTGTATTGGCAAGCTAGAAAGGGATTAATGCCCGTGCTTGAAATATTCGTATGTATGCAAGACATTGTTCAAATATATATTTTCTATCATGCCGGAAATGGTTGTCTGTCTAGATCAATAAAAGACATCATTAAAGGATTTGTTTTCTGTTTTGGTAGAGATGGTCAGAGGTATTGCATGCTTGCAAACCTGCCATGGCATACAGTTTGCAGTCCACTTTTGCTTTGTTCACCTTCAGTGGGCTTGCTTAGCACTTCCTGGCCTAGTGAATGGGGGATGGTCATGGTAGTCTGAGTATCAGTCCGTAATAACTTATGCATGTGCAATGTTCTGTCATCTGAAGTTCCATGGGCATTGCAAGGATGCTGCTAATGTATGTCCTGCTTGTTCCTGCATATCATCACTGTGGACAGCTGCCCCTCCCCACTTTTCATGAATGGAACCATCTGGATCCCTAGCCTCCTTGTTGTTTTCAGTGTGTTTGCACACCCTACTAGTATTGAGAGGCTAAAGGATGGTTATGTCCTTAACTCAGCCATGCTTCACACTACAGGCTGGCCCTCTGACTTTCTAGGCCCATTCTCGACCCAAGTCTTTGGAAGTGCAGACAAAAAACTGACTCCTCAACTATAGAGATGACTAAGCAGAATTGGAAAACGCTCCCATCCAGTGCTGTGAAGAATGGAAAAGTTTTCTGTGGGTAGAGTAGGGGTGGGGCATGATGTGATGGCATATATTGGTGAAACCCACTATGTGGAGGCACTGAAATGACATTTGCAGGGCAGCACACAGAACTAAAATTGTGAACTGCAAATAGGCTTCATTCTGTGGTATTGTGTTTGAATCTTTCAGTCTGTGCTGGCATTTTGTTGGTCTTCAAGCAAGTCAGTTAACCAGAGGAGTGGAGCTATGCTACCCCTAATAGTGAATATGTGTGTGTAATTAGTAACAGTTGGAAAAATAACTACATTAGAAGTGGTCAGTCCTGCTGTTATTTTTGTCTGCTCAGCATGCATCCAAGAGACCTCCGACAACTGGACACTCTTAATCTCCAGCAAAGAGTCCAAGGCAATGGACAGGTTTGAAAAGAGGATGCATTCCTCTGTTATGTTATACATTTGTGTTATAAGTTATCTTTTATATAATGTCTAAACCTCCATCTCTGAACTAACTGGAGGTGTGGGTGGGGTAAAAATTGTTCTCTTCCTGCCTCAGAGGAGAAGTACTTTTGACATGGTAAATGCTGTGGGTAGAACTCTGGCCAGTGCTACTTGCTTCCTCAGAGCTGCCTAGCCTACACTGCCCTCATCTCATAATAATTACCACCAATGTATCCTAGATGCTTCCTGTGGGCATGGTTCTCTTTGGAGGTCTTTCATACTAAATAATCAAATATATTTGTAGCAGGTGTAAAGCTGTATCTGCAGCAGAGGTGTGTACAACTCACTGTTACTCCTTTTGTATACTTTCTTACTTTTTAAAAGATTGCCTTGAAACACCAGAGGTGACATATTTAATGTCAAGCTACCCTTCTGCAGCTTCCAGTAAGAGTATTTTTCCCAGCTTTTCCAGTCGCATTCTGCACTGCTCCATACTGGCCAGTTGGGTAATGGATTGCTTAGCCAGTGGGGAACAGTACATAACCCAAGACCATTGCATTCTAGAAAAGAAAAAAAAAATCCATGCTGTGAAGCTGCTTAATTCATCTATAGCTTATCTTTCTCAGTTGATCAGAAGGTGCTAAAGGATTTGTTGGCACAGTTTCAATCCCTGATAGTCAAGAAGACTGTAAAAGTAGAGAAAAGGGAGTTAAATGTGTTTCTAGTCTTTCTACTCCCCAGGAAGTTTGAGTACTGGCTGCTTTATCCATTTGTGAATCTTGCCGTCTCAAACTTCCTATTAGGTATGCCACGTTTCAAATGGTCACGGTTCAAGTCTTGGTGCCGCTACTTTTGAAGGGCATTTGGTGATATCAGCGTGTATTGACATCATTGTTCGGGAGCTTTGCTGTGAATCTCTGCGGGTTACCTTGCATGAGCAGCATTTTCATCTAAGAGTACATGTCTTTCATGTTTCATCGATTCCATGTGTGTTTTCCAAGGAGAAAGTAGTGATAGAGGAGATTCAGCAGCATAGTCTCCTGGTGTTCCCATACCTAGACGGTTGCTTGCTGGAGGCTGCTTCATAGGAATATATGAATACAACTGTTGCTAGGAGCTGGTCATGATTACAGTCGATAGTGTTTATTTTTGGTCTCCTGGGGAAGTTGTCCCTCCTGGTAGTGTAGCTCTTCTCCTTAATGAGGGTAGTACTGTACACTGTCAAGGGCTCACAGGCTCTGAAATCTAGGCTCCTGAATTGCATCAATAAGGCAGGTCCAGTCTTGCTTTCTGTTGTGCCTGTTGGTTTCATGGCAGTAATGGTGTTTATGATCCCCTTTACTTGTCTTGTGTAAATCTTGCAAGGGGCTTTTGTTTTTTGTTTCAGTCGTCTTTTTCCCCTCATAATTTGCTCTCTGATGTCAGGGAATTGTGGGTTTCAGCCCACAGTCTGGAGAGTCCCTAACCTGGGATGAATCATTGGAGGCAGAGGAACCCATTTAAGGCCTACCCAGATTCAAGATCTGTGGATCCCTACAGAAAATATGTCAATATAAGCCGTCATGGGCTCACCTTATTTATTTTAGCCTTTACAGCCTTGGAGTTGCTTTAGAAGTCAAAGCCTCACTTGTTGAAGATCTGATATCCAAGCAGCCACTTGGTATCAGATCAAGTAGAAAAGAAGACTTTCTGCTCTCCCCTCTGCAAGGAAACCGTCTGCATACGGGTGTGGACCACCTCCAACCACCACATCTTCTGTTGGCCATGCACAATGTTGGGGAATGAATATCCTTAGCAGAAAACTCTGAGCCTTTTACAGTTTGGGAGAATGTAGTGCCTTCCAAATTCTGTGAACTCCTACAGTGCTGGCTGACACTTGTCTTCTGGCCAGCCAAGTTTTGTGTAGAAAGGGCATATCTGATGCTTGCTACACCCAGGTGAACCATATAACCATAGGTTTAAATGCTTCAAATACTGGTCTGTCTTGAAAGTGTTCAGTACAGGATGCACCCAGAGGGTGCATTTGTCTAGCTTGCCATCAGACAGAAAGTCTAAAATATTGCATAGAATGGCAAGACAGTATTCTGCTGAAAAAGAGGTGCACAGCATGCAGTATATGGGCTGGGAACATGTTCCACTGCAGTCAGATGCTTGGGGAGGGGTTAGAGCCATACCAGGAAAAACCCTAATGACTGCCTGGATGACAGTCCCCCCACACTTGGCTCTCGCCCCATGGAAGAGTGAATGGGTTGATGGACTACAGGAAAGCTTATGAGTGTACAAGCCCCTGGCTGAATGGAGTGAGCTCTTATCCATGCAGCCCACAACATTTACCTGCATGGTCTCTTCAGTGCAGGGTGCAACCCACAGAGTGTGCATTTTTCCATCTTGCCACTAGTTAAGGAGTTTAAAGTACTGCAAAGAGTGGAAATACAGCATTGTATGCAATGTCAGGAGTCTGCCATTTGTCTAACCTCTAGATGTTCTTCGTGTTTCACTGTTGCAGTCATTGCATTTGGGTATTCCTGCTGGCAGGTTGCCCTCAGTCGGCCTGAATTCCAAAGTCCTGGGTCCTGCGTCGGCTGCTGTCGCCCCTTCCCTGACGCCAATTCGTCAGGGGTATAAAAGATGTGGCCGACGCCATTTTCTTTAGTCTTTCTTGCCACGCGGTGCCCGAAGCAGAAGCAGTTGGCAAGTGCCAGTCGGCCGACTCCTGAGATTTTCGTGTTCGAATTTCAGATCCGAAGTCTTCAATAAAGCTAAATACCCCATTGGGGAAACTTTTTTTTTTGCTTCAGACTGATGTCAGAAAAAGTTAATTGTATTTCTTGTGGAAAGCAAATACTTCATAAGGACTTTCATTCTTACTGTATTCTTTGCGTAGGCCCTGATCACAACATTTCTGGTTGTCAGTTTTGTGCTAGATTTAACCAGCGCACTATTAAGCGTAAGCGTCAGTATGATTTTGCTTTAAACTATTATGGACGCCGGTTTAATTATCCAGAAATGTCGTCGGATAGCCATCCGACTACCGAAGTTCACAAAAAACGCAAAGAAAAGGAGAGAGATAGACAACCGAGGCCCAAAACTGACAATGAAGCTTCTCCTAAGCCAGTCGCCGGTTCGCCAGTTCTTGGTGAGGCACTTTCACAGCCCCTGACACCCGCTACTTTAGAGTCGCAGGCCGTTACCGACTCCCACGTGGAGTCGGCCATGCCACTGGAAACTCAAGGTATTGGAGCCCTGGATACTATTCCTTCAGATGGGTCTGGAGCCGCTGAGCAGGCACCGGCTTCTGAGGGTGTATTCAGACCTAAACATCTTTATATTAAACCAACCTCAGCTTCAAAGGCAAAAACTAAAGCACCTTCTAAAGCAAAGAAACAAACTCAAGAGCCACGTGGACAGGCATCTATGCCCAAAAAACAGATGCTCAAAATGGCCAAAGACTTAATTACCTTGATCAGGGGTTCCCATCCCCCTCCTGATAAGAGGCCTAGGCAAGAGACTGACTATGAATATTCAGATCAGGTTTCTATTTCTTCTGATTCCTCTTCTCCCCTATGAGGATTCTGATGCTGAAGAATCCATTCCTTCAGCTTCTCCTCCAGAGGACTATTCTTTTGGGGAAACCTTGCATACCATGAGGGAGCATTTCCACTGGGAGAGCCAAGATTTTTCAGAATCTAAAAAGAGGCTCAGGGATTTCCTTTTACTTCCTCAACATAGGCCACTAGCCATTCCACCTGTGTTTACATATTGTGGATGATGTGTTTTCGGAGTTTAGTCTCACCCCTGACTCCTTACCTCCAGCTCCTGTTAAGCCTGACAGATATTACAGGGTTTCTGACTTTCATTTTCCTTTTCAAAAACCCTGTTGCAGACCCAGAAACTATTTCACAGGATCCCAAAGGAGTTAAGGCTTCCGCTGTGAAAAAAACCCCCCTACCCCCTCTGACAGAGATTCTAGGCCACTGGATAGATGGGGAAAAAAGGTTTACACATCTGCTACCTTGGCTATAAGGGCCTTAAACTGTCAGTTTCATATGCTTAAATATCAGCAACATGTCATGGCATTGCTTAAACAGAAGTTATTAAATTCTGAATGTGCAGAAAACAAGGAAATGCAGGATTTATTGCATGCAGCTGAACAAGTTGGAAAGCATACTTTGCAATGTGGTTTTGATTCTTTGGAGGCTTCCTGCAGGGCTGCAGTTACGGGTTCTGTAATTAGGAGGCATGCTTGGTTAAAGGAACAAAATCTGCCTGATCATGTCAAAGTTAAATTATTAGATGCACCTTTACAGCATGATACTTTGTTTGTAGTTAAGGCAGAGGCGGTGTTAAAGAAAATGGAGGACAAAGCTAAATCTATGCAAACTGTCAAAGCTTTTTTACGAGTACAGCCACCTAGGTTTAGTAGACACTGGCCTACAAAGAATTGGTCCTTTCCTGTGTCAGACAGACCTCAAAGGGACAGATCCAGATGCCCTAGAGGCAGATCCCAGGCGCAAGGTTCATACAGGTCAGTGAAATGGGGTGCTTCTACCTCCAAAGTTGGAGAAGACAAATCACAACCATACAGGAAACAGTCTCAATGACTTCCCCCTGTCTGCACCAAGTACTTATCTCCTGGCAGCACCCTTAGGTGGAAAATTAGCACTTTTTTCTCAAAATTGCCACATTATAACCCAGGACAAGTAGGTTCTAAATATCGTGTCACAAGGGTACAAGTTCCATTTCCATACTCTGCCAAAGGCAATCGGCTGGCCAGATCTGCCAAAAAATCAATGGGCAGAGGCACAAAAACAAGTCTCATCCCTCATGGACATGGGGGCCGTTCAACAAGTACCAGACCAAGAACAGGGACAAGGATTTTACTCAAGACTGTTCTTGGTACCCAGAAAGGACAAGACCTGGAGACCAATACTAGACCTCTCCATTCTGAACACATTCCTGGATATATCAAAATTCAAGATGACGACTTTGCAGAAGCTTCTGCCCATGCTGGGCAAGAACGCTTGGCTGGTAACTCTAGACCAAAAAGAGGCATACCTGCATGTCCCAATCAGACAATTATGCAGACAATACCTCAGATTCAAGGCTGGCTCAATGCATTACCAATTCTCTGCACTGCCCTTTGGCTTATCTACTGCACCCAGGGTCTTTACAAAGTGCCTAGCACCAGTAATTGCATTCTGCAGACAAAGTGGAATACAAATATATCCTTACTTGGACGACTGCCTAATTCAAGCAGAGAACAAGGACATTCTTCTACATCATCTGGCATTTGTGAAAAGACTTTTAACATGCCTAGGGTACACAGTCAAAAAAAGAAATCAAAACTAGTACCCTCTCAAGAGATAATATTCCTGGGTGCAAGCTTAAATACAACTGCCCAGATGGCTTATCTCACGCCAGACAAACAAAGGCAACTGACTACCTATTTCAAAATGTTGGCAACAAAGGCCCAGTTATCTGCAAGATAAATTCTGCAGGCTTTGGGCTTCATGGCATCCTGCATCCTACTAATTCCATGTGCAAGACTGCATAAGAGGAAACTTCAATGGTACCTAAAAAGTGTTTGGACTCAACATTGCCACAGCCTGGAAACAGTGATTACTCTCATTCCCTGCCTACAACAGGAGTTTCGATGGTGGGCAAAGGCTTGTCACAAAAACAAGGGACAACCATTCATGTTACCCCCAGCCAGCCAGACACTAACAACGGATGCATCAGATTATGCCTGGGGGGCCGACATGGCAGGAAGATGCATTCAGGGCACATGGTCCTCAACCCAAATGCATCTACATATCAATCAAAAAGAGATGCTAGCTGTTCAGAATGTCCTGACAGCCTTCAAGGACCTACTTCATCCGGGACAACTACTGATAAAGACGGACAACACCACGGTCATGTGGTATATAAATAGATAGGGGGGCACACATTCTTACCCCCTTTGCAGACTAGCCATGACTTTGTGGGACACAGCATTAACTTACCAAGTACATCTGCAGGCACAATTCCTGCCAGGAAGACAAAATATTCTGGCAGACGAACTAAGCAGAAACCTCATGGATCCCCACGAGTGGCATCTGGATCCACAAGTCTTCAGCATGATAACAAAGAAATGGGGATGCCCAGACATAGACCTATTTGCTTCCCCTCACAATTACCAACTAAAAAGATTCTGCACAAGGACTTATCACAGACAAGCATGGAAAGTGGACGCCCTATCCTTCAGCTGGAAAGACCTATCAGTATATGCCTTTCCCCCTCTGCCTCTTCTCCCCAAGGTACTCATAAAGGTCAGACAGGAGAAGCCAAAAATGATACTGATTGCCCCAGACTGGCCCCGCCAGTACTGGTTTCCAATCCTAAAGACCTTGTCTCAATGCCCAGCTTGGACCTTACCGCAAATACATCATCTACTGTCCCAGCAAAACAATCCAATCCTGCGCAGCCAACTCAGGACTTTAAACCTGGCAGCATGGCGGATAATGTAGTCATACAAAACACACCTCTCAGTAAAGCTGTGATGAATTTCATTTTGGAGGCCAGAAGGCCTAGTACTAGAAAATCTTATGCTGGAAAATGGAAGAGATTCTGTGCTTGGAACCAGGCACAATGAACTGATAAAGCAGTGCCAAATATTCGTCAGATTTTGCAATACTTAACTGAGATACTATTAAAATTCATGCCTCTGGCATTTTGGCTCATTACAATACAGAGCCACCGATCTTTTCTCATCCCTTATTAAAACAGTACCTCAGAGGAGCCAAAAATTTAAGGCCTCCAAGGAGAGATCACCAATGCCTGCATGGGACCTCAACTATGTCTTGGAAAAACTCACCCTGCCTCCTTTTGAGCCAGCTGCTACTGCTGATATAAAGTATTTATCTTGGAAAACAGCTCTGCTCCTAACAATAACTTCTGCAAGATGAGTTTCAGAGCTTCAGGCACTCATGGCTGTGGAATCTTTCATCATTTTTTATCCAGACAGGGTCTCTCTGAGGACAAACCCAACATTTATGCCTAAGGTGGTGTCCAGTGTGGCTCTTAACCAAACTATTCATCTGCCAACTTTTTATCCAAATCCACAGAACAAGGGGGAGAGAATTCTGCATTCTTTGGATGTACACATACAGCTTAGTTTCTACTTGGACAGAACCAAAGTTTTCAGAAAGACAGAACAATTACTAGTGGCATATGCTGCAGGATCACAAGGAAAGGCTATCTCAAAGCAGACTATATTAAAGTGGATAGGCCACTGCATTAATTTCTGCAACTTACACCATGGCAAGCCAGTACCGAAGGACATTAGGCCACATTCAACCAGAGTTGCAGCCACTTCAGCAGCCTTTCTCAGGGGAGTACCAACCAAGGACATTTTAGAGGCTGCTACTTGGAGTTCAGTGCACACCTTTACAAAGCACTATCATCTGCCATTCTACTCTAAATCCAGGGCAGGCTTTGCCAGTGTAGTTCTGCAGGGCCTCATAGCCGCTCCTAATGCTGTTTAGCTCCAGCCTCCCATCCATAGCTTTGGGACTCTACCCAATTGTAATGACTGCAACAGTGAAACACGAAGAACATAGTACAGTTGTGTACACTTACCATAAATGTAGATGTTCGAGTGTATTCACTGTTGCAGTCCAGGTTACCCACCCGCCATACCCTTTCTTCTGATGGAATCCATCTTTCCTTCTCTGATTTTATACAACCTATGTGGTGTATTTGCTTGTAGATGAAGGTAAAGTTTATATTGGTGCTGTATTTATATGTATATAAATTTTGGCTACCCTTTTGGGGGCACCTGACATCTGGGGCAAGAAAAACTAAAGAAAATGGCTTCGGCTGCATCTTTTATTCCCCTGACGACCTGACGTCAGGGAAGGGGCGACAGCAGCCGACGCAGGACCCAGGACTTTGGAATTTAGGCCGACTGAAGGCAACCTGCCAGCAGGATCACCCAAATGTATTGACTGCAACAGTGAAGACACTCTAACATCTACATTTATGGTAAGTGTACACAACTGTACTTTTTAAGTTCTCCTCATTGGTTAAGGCACTAGGAAAGTTTTCATACTTCCATGCATCTGGGTTCATAGACAGGGTGGTCAGGACTTTCAACAGTCACACAGCAACTTACTTTGGAAGCTGCAGAGTTTACTGTGCTTGTACTTTGGCTAGGCAGGCAGATGAAGGCATATTTCTGTGCAAGATGACATAGCTGATGATGTCCTGTCTAATGGAGAATTTCAAGAATTCCTCCCTGTATGCCCTTCTCTAGAGGGAAGATGTTCTTTGCGTTTCACTGTTGCAGTCATTACATTTGGGTAATCCTTCTGGCAGGTTGCCCTCAGTCGGCCTGAATTCCAAAGTCTTGGGTCCTGCGTCGGTTGCTGTCGCCCCTTCCCTGACGTCAGATTGTCAGGGGTATAAAATAAGCAGCCGACACCATTTTCTTCAGTCTTTCTTGCCGCGCGGTGCCCGAAGCAGAAGCAGTTTGCAAGTGCCGGTCAGCCAAATCCTGTGATTTTCATGTTCGAGTTTCAGACCCGAAGTCTTCAATAAAGCTAAGTATCCCGTTGGGGAAACTTTTTTCTTGTTCCAAACCGATGTCAGAAAAAGTAAATAATTGTATTTCTTGTGGAAAGCAAATACCTCATAAGGTCATCCCTGTCAAAACTTCATGGATGATTTCCTGAAAAGGAATCTGGCTGCCACCACTGCAGAAGATCATTGTGAATCATACTTGAAACCCACCTGCTCTTTTGGTCTAGCAAGCCTACCAAGAAGGGGAAGCACTACAGAATGAAATGAGCCCTCAAGTGTTATATAGTTTTACCCCACACCAGCAGCCACGTAATCACCCAGGAGAGCCTTTTTATATCTGTCTATTCTTTGTTGTTCGGGTTACGGGAGACTTGAGGTAGTAGTTACACTACTAGGGAAAATTTAGGCAGGGCATAGGGAACTTCCTCTACTGTTCTTTGAGTAGGTGCTGTGGAATCTTTTCCATCCACCTCAGCTATCACTATCTAAAGCAAATGGGACATTGATTTAATGTGTTATCTGAAGGGTGACGCACTCAGGACTACAACCCTCCCCTTATGCTGTACTGCAAAGTCAGCAATCCATCAAGCTAGTGTGAGGATAAAACCCACAGCCTTCTGCACAAAAGGTGAATGTGCTGCCGGTTGCACTTTCAACACTGCTAACTGATATTTGGCCAGTCCAGAAGTAGTGTCATACTTAACTGTTTAGGGTTCTGCTGAGTTTAACCTGGTTTACCGGACCATTGTAAAGGAGTAGTGGGTGCTTTACTTGCTCACATTTGGCCATGTTTTACAGCTTATGGGTCCTCCCAAGAGATTACTCCTCTTAGAAACCTGAAACATCTCCGCAGAGCTCTTGGGACACGCATATATGCTGTTCCACAGTAAGAATTCCTACCTTCAGAATGAGGCCTAGGGTTCTTGCTCTCTTTTTTTTCTGAAGGAGATTGTAGGCTTTTCTGTCATCTTGAATATCAAGGACTTCAACAAGTATATCCAGTATATATTAAATGCCATTGATTGTCTAGAAAGTATTGGCCCTGCTAGCTCTGCTTTTACAAAGACCTGGATAATGCCATGGATATGAGCACGGTTTACCATATGATTTTCTGTGATTCACATAGGGGCTGCTTTAATTCATCCTTTATGTCCATTATTTGTAGTGCATAGTGCTGCCATTTGGTCCTCATCTGCACCTGAGATGTTTGTCAAGTTGTTAACCGTAGTGGTGGAGGCCTTGAAGTATAAAGAAATACATATTTATCTGACTGTTGGCATCTGATGTCCCCTTTGAGGAGCTCCTTGGTAATGTCCTTAGGACTGATACTAACAAAGCTACAGTCTCCGGAGGGTGGCCATAAACTGGGAGACATCCTCTGTGATTCCATCCCAGCTGAATGCCATTACTGATGTCCTTCAAGGATGCATCTGCAGTCCTTACAAATGGGTTGTCCTGTCGTCAGGCAGCCCTTCGGTCGGCCGGATTCCAAAGTCTGGGTCTGGCCTCGGCTGGTGTCGCACTTCACCCGACGTCATCTCTGCTGGTCTTCGGGTATAAAGGCATCAGCCGACGCCATTTTCCTCTGTCCTTCTTGCCGCGTGGCGCCCGAAGCAGAAGCTGTTCGCAAGTGCCGGTCGGTCAGATCCAGAGATTACTACTACCGAATACTACTCAAGACTTCTAAAAGCTAAGTACCCGTTGGGGACTCTTTCTTGCCTCAGCCGATGTCAGAAAAAGTGAATAACTGTTTAACTTGTGGGAAACAAATACCTCGTAAAGATTTCCACTCTTACTGCTTACCTTGTTTAGGCCCAGACCACGACGTAGCAGCCTGTTTAGCCTGTGCTTCCTTCAACCGACGAACGCTTAGGCGTCGGTCGGAGTTTGCTGAACAGTTTTTCGGCTCAGATTTTGCGTACATTATGCCGTCGGATCCTCCGACTTCTCAAATTGTTAAGAACGAAAGAAAAGACCGACACTCGCGGTCCGCGGTTTCGGCCGAAACCACGGTTAAGCAAACCGCGAGTGTCTCGGTTTCGGCCGAAACCGAGCAAACGGGTCAATCTTCAGCCGAATCCATGACTACTACCGAGGCCCCTGCTACCTTAGTTGAATCGGCCTCTGAAATTTTGCCTACTAATGTGGTTTCTCTAGAATTATCGGACACCATCCCTTTGGATGTCTCTACCCCAGCACGTGGTGCTGCTAGGCCTCCTGCAGCCATGTCTATAAAGGCCTTTGCTAGGGCTAAAGCAGCCAAAACTGCTAAGTCTGTGCCTGTTAAGCCCCCCTCTCACAGGCCCAGTTCCAGTTCCCAAATGCTTACTCTGGCAGAGGATCTCATCTCTTTAATAAGGGGATCCCAATCTCACCCAGACAGGGCCTCTCAACCTCCAGAAAAGAGACCTAGAGCAGAGCCCCCTGAGCCAGTGTCCTCAGATGACTCTTCTGATGATTCAGACAATACAGACCATCCAGAGGCTCCTTTTTCTACTTATGAAGATTCCGATGCTGAAGAATCTATTCCTTCTGCCTCTCCACCAGAGGAATTTTCCTTTGGGGAAACTTTACATGCCATGAGAGAGCAATTCCAATGGCGGGGACAAGATTTCTCAGATTCAAGAAAAAGGCTTAGGACCTTCCTACACTTACCGCAACATAGGCCCTTAGCTATACCTCCAGTTCTTCCTGTTGTGGATGATGCATTCAATGATGCTTGCACTGCTCCTGATACTTTACCTCCAGCCCCTGCCAAGCCCGATAGGTTTTACAGGGTACCGGACACTCATCACCACTTATACAAGGCTGCTCTTGCAGATCCTGACACTATCTCCCAGGGGCCTAAGGCAGTAGCCTCGACCTCAGCGAAAAACCCTCTCCCTTCTGAAAGGGAATCCAGGTCCTTAGAGAGATGGGGTAAAAAAGTATACACCTCTGCTACTCTCTCAGCTAGAGCTTTGAACTGTCAGTTTCATATGATCCAATACCAAGAGTTTATGCTTGATCAGTTAACTAAGAAACTGTCCTCTGATGATTCCTTAGATAAGAAATATGTTTTAGAAATGGTGAATAACATTCAGCAGGTTAGTAACCATTCTTTAAAATGTGGCTATGATGCACTGGAGGCTTCATTTAGATCAGCCATGACTGGCACAGTTATAAGAAGGCATGCATGGTTGAAAGAGCAGGTCTTGCCGGATCATGTTAAAACAAAGCTATTAGATGCTCCTATGGATAAGGTCAGTCTATTTGGTCCTCCTGCCCAACAAGTAGTGAAGAAAATGGAAGAGAAGGCAAAATCTGTACAAACAGTTAAAGATTTCTTACAGGTTCAGCCCCCCAGGTTTAGCAGGAACTGGCCTTCCAAAAATTGGTCCTTTCCAGACTCCTCTAAATCTCAGAGAGGCAGGAATAAACGTTCCAGAGGCAGAAATCAATCCAGAGGAGGTGCCTACAGAGGACGTCAGTGGCAAGGCAATAACCAACGAGGCACAGACACAACCACTACCACTGCAACAGGACAATCACAGTGACTTGGCTCTGACACCGCCTACCAGGGAACAAATAGCAGCACCCTTAGGCGGAAAGTTAGCCTTATTTTCAAAAAACTGGCACTATATCACAAGAGACAAGTGGATTTTGCAAACTATAGACCAAGGCTACAGGTTTCATTTCCACACCTTACCAGTAAAAAGTGGAATGCCAAACCTACCACCAAATCAAAAGACAGAAGCCCTAAAACAAATAGCTCAATTAACAAAGATGAGAGCTGTGGAAAGGGTACCACCTACAGAACAGGGCAAAGGATTTTACTCCAGACTTTTCCTAGTACCAGGAAAAATTGGAGACCTATTCTCGACCTGTCCGCTTTAAACACATTCATCATTGTTCCAAAATTCAAAATGCTGACCCTACAGCAACTTCTTCCCATGCTGGGCAAGGAGTGTTGGCTGGTAACTCTAGATCTCAAGGAGGCATACCTGCACGTCCCCATACGACCAAATTGCAGAAGATACCTCAGATTTCTTGCAGGATCAGAGCATTATCAATTCTCAGCATTGCCCTTTGGCTTATCTACTGCGCCCAGAGTGTTCACGAAATGCCTGGCATCAGTAATCGCTCATTGCAGGGTACAGGCAATCCAAATTTACCCATACCTGGACGACTGCCTGATACAAGCGGACAACAAAAGCAAGCTGACACAAGACTTACAAAGAGTCATTTGCTTACTACAAGCCCTGGGATACACAGTCAATTTAAAAAAGTCAAGACTGATACCATCCCAAACAAGAACATTCTTGGGTGCAGAATTGGACACAGTAAAACAGATGGCATTCCTAACTGCAGAAAAACAAGAACAACTTCCTCTTTACTTCTTGGCATTAACAAAGCAGAACAAACTAACAGCAAGGAAAGTACTGCAGGCCTTGGGTTTCATGGCATCCTGCATAATCCTGGTCCCCCATGCCAGACTGCATATGAGAAAGCTACAGTGGTACCTAAAGAATTTATGGTCTCAACACAGGCACAGCTTAGAAACCGAAATACCACTAATCCCATGCCTGAAACAAGAATTCCTATGGTGGGCTCAAACATGCCAGGCAAACCCAGGTTTGTCCTTCCACAACATTCAAGCAAGCCAAACCATCACAACGGACGCCTCAGACCTAGGTTGGGGGGCCCACATGTTGGACAAATGCATTCAAGGCTTATGGACTCCAGACCAGCTGCACCTGCACATAAATCAAAAAGAAATGCTGGCAGTAAAACTAGCAATCCAGAACTTCAGACCATTCCTCAAAGAAGGCCAATTGATGATAAGGACAGACAACACCACAGTCATGTGGTACATCAACAAACAGGGAGGCACTCATTCATACCCCTATGTCGAATGGCTCTGGACCTATGGAATATGGCTCTGAGCTACAACATTCAGTTACAGGCAATATTTGTACCGGGAAAAGAAAACATCCTAGCAGACATGCTAAGCAGAACTACCTCGGATGCTCACGAATGGATGCTACACCCGGACATCTTCAAGGTCATCACAAAGAAATGGGGAATGCCACAAATAGATCTATTCGCATCCCCACTCAATCACCAGCTCAAGAAATTCTGCACAAGGACATACCACCCACTTGCTTGGAAGGTGGACTCTCTATCCTTCAGTTGGAAAGGCCTGACAGCATATGCATTTCCACCTCTTCCTTTGATGCACAAGGTACTACTGAAAATCAAAGAGGAACGTCCAAGGATAATTCTGATAGCTCCAAATTGGCCAAGACAACATTGGTACCCATTGCTGAGGAGCATGTCTCGGGGGGGAAACGTGGACACTACCCCTGATTCCTTTGATGTTAACTCAGAGCGACTACAACATCCTGCATCCAAACCTGAAAACTCTGCAACTGACTGCCTGGAACATTACATAGGAGCAACTAACCCAGACTTATCCCAAAGGGTTAAAGACATTATCCTTGAGGCCCGCAGACCTTCAACAAGAAGGAACTATGCAGGAAAATGGAAAAGGTTTGTCATTTGGAGTACTGAAAGAGGGAAAGATGTGTCAAAGATAGATATTGCCAACATCCTGGAGTATTTGGCAGAGCTTCTCCATACAGGCCTGTCCTATTCCTCCATCAAGATACATGCATCAGCTATTTCTGCAGAATACAGCTTGATCCCCTGTCTTCTCACATCCTCTACTCAGGCAGTTCCTCAGAGGAATCAAGAATGTAAAACCTCCTAGGAAACCACCATTACCAGCCTGGGACTTGAACTTTGTACTAGAAAAATTGACACTCCCTCCATTTGAACCAGCAGCAACAGCAGATCTTCAACACCTATCCTGGAAAACTGCTTTCCTACTGGCAATTACTTCAGCAAGAAGGGTTTCGAACTACAGGCCTTAATGGCAGTACAACCCTTCCTAATCTTCCATCAAGATAGTGTCCATGAGAACTAATCCTACATTTATGCCTAAGGTGGTATCCAGAGTGTCTCTAAACCAGGCAATCCACCTACCTACCTTCTTCCCCAATCCACAGAACAGGGGGGAAAGACTGCTGCATACCTTGGATGTACATAGACAGTTGTGCTACTACCTGGACAGAACCAAGGGCAATAGAAAACTGACCAGCTTCTAGTAGCTTATGCAACAGGAAGGAAGGAAAAGCAATTTCCAAACAGACAATCTCCAAGTGGATAGGAAATTGCATAAGATTCTGTTACTCCTACCATGGAAAGCAAATTCCACAGAACATAAGGCCTCATTCTACAAGGGCTACAGCCACTACCACAGCTTTCTTACGAGGAGTGGCTACCAAGGACATTATTGAGGCTGCTACTTGGACCTCCGTGCATACATTTGCCAAGCATTATAACTTACCTCTATACTCTAGATCCCGAGCAGGGTTTGCCACTTCTGTTTTGCAAGGGATCCTAACTACACCATAATTCTTCTTCCTCCTCCCCTAGTTTGGCTATGGTATTCTACCCATTTGTAAGGACTGCAGATGCATCCTTGAAGGACATAGTACAGTTTTGTACCTACCATAAATGTAGATGTCCGAACAGGATAGCATCTGCAGTCAGGATTACCCTCCCTCCTTCCCCTCTGTGGTACTCCTAGGGTATTTACCCACCTAATAGCTAGCTGGGGGGGGGATCTCTTATGGTGTATTTGTTTGTATATATGTACATACATGCTTATTTTTTGTGTTTGCCTTCTACCTTTTTGGAAACATTGGCATTTATCCAAAAATTTAGCTTACCAAGAGGGCAACTGGCATCTGGGGCAAGAAACACTGAGGAAAATGGCGTCGGCTGATGCCTTTATACCCGAAGACCAGCAGAGATGACGTCGGGTGAAGTGCGACACCAGCCGAGGCCAGACCCAGACTTTGGAATCCGGCCGACCGAAGGGCTGCCTGACGACAGGACAACCCATTTGTAAGGACTGCAGATGCTATCCTGTTTGGACATCTACATTTATGGTAGGTACAAAACTGTACTTTTTAGAGCTCCTAAGATCCAGGATGCCATGAGTGCAGAGAATGCCAAATAAGGTCTAGTCATGGACCCCCCAATATTTTTTTTCATGTTGTCAACTGATCCTGCAGTCTGTTGCTTCCCCTTTGGGTGAGAGTTGGTCATGGGTGGGTGCTGTCATCTTGCAGCCATGAGAGTTTTTCTGGTAGCCTTAATTTCTTGGTCCCTCCGCTAGCCCTGTGTACATGCTGTCAGTGTTGGGGTTAGATTGCATGTGTGCTTCCAAGCAGGCAGCTGACAGCTGCAGCCTCCTTACAGGTTAATAATCCACAAAACAGCTTCCTTGCAATAAAAATACCAAGAACCAAAAGAAAAACTATTGAGATTCAGAGGCATAGTCCCAAATAGACCACTCGGTGACCGTTAACCAACAAATTTATTAAACCTAAAATCAGAGGTTTATTATTTTTGTCCTATAGCTGTATCATGAAAGACTTCATCAGGACAGTAAATACCAGGTTTGACCTGAGTTTCCGTAAGGTCACTTAAGTACTTTTATAGAAATTTAAAGGGATAGCTTCCCACTGTCTAAGTTCATTAAAAGTAGTACTACTCAAAATAAACCTTCCAAGACACAAGATATCAATTCTAAGCATATGGAAAACAGTACATAAGGTATAAACTTTCAAGACCAGAAAAACAAACTAGCGAAAACCACCGCTAATTCAAAAGCCAAGAACTCGACTCAGGCCAGTCCAAAACGTAAAAAACATGAAAAACAAATTTTATTAAGCCACTATAAAAGCTTTTCGTTAGTACCTTGCACTAACTTCTTCAGACAAGCAAAACATTCACACCATTACAAATGAGTTTAAATACCAGCATTGAAGCACTTAACCACACCCCTTGCTCTCCCTTTAGCTCCTTAAAGGTACAGATCGCAGCTAACTAAGGTACATTTGCAATTCTCTATTAACATAATGAAAAATTCATACACCAAGACTGTAATAATAGCAGGCTTTGAAACTGAAAGAAAAAAGCCCAATATTTTGATTATTAAACTGTATAAAGTAGATAAATGTGTAAAATATATAACGTAAAAATAACGGTGTTCAACCTACAACATAAATACTAATACTAATAATGGAAGCGCAACGCTTCCTAATCAAAGATTACCTATGGATACATTGTATCTTGCCTGCTTTCAAGTAAAATAACTAATATAATGAATTTAATAAATGTAGTGAAATTAATATATACTGTCCTAAACATCTAAATAACTAGAACAGCTACCCAAGAAAAATAATATTAATCATATCTCACTAAATAATAAAAATAATAATAAAAATGTAGAGATATAAAATATGACATGTAACATATAATATAACATAAATTTAGGTTGCTCATTTATGGTTATAGATCAACTGTATAATACCAATTCTTATGGACCTGAGACATATAGATTAGAATGTAAAGAGCTTCTTTGGCAATTAAGATTGGAAGCATATCGCCCCCCTGGTCTTAACAGCTCGTTATCCATTAGTTGTGTTTAAAAACTTAAAAGTTTGAAGAGGTGACGAGCTGTTTATTCTCACAATTTTTTAAAATGAGAGTCAAAAAATGAAAAATGAGAGTCGACAAATTAATGGTTTTATAACTCTTTATTAGTAGACAGTGGTGGAGGGTTAATAGTTATTAGTTTTTGATATGATTATACATCATGATTATTATTTTACTATATATATTATTGATCCATATTTTATCATTTATTAATTTTAGGTCTAGATACGCTAACTTTTAGACCTGTTTTATTCAATGACAGTTTTAAACCAATACCGAGCAACCTAAATTTATGTTATATTATATGTTACATGTCATATTTTATATCTCTGCATTTTTATTACACGGACTTATCACAGACAAGCATGGAAAGTGGACACCCTATCTTTCAGCTGGAAAAACCTATCAGTATATGCCTTTCCCCCACTGCCTCTCCTCCCCAAGGTACTCCTAAAGGTCAGACAGGAGAAGCCAAAGATGATACTGATTGCCCCAGACTGGCCCCGCCAGTACTGGTATCCAATACTAAGGAACTTGTCTCAATGCCTAGCTTGGACCTTACCTCAAATACCTCATCTACTGTCCCAGCAAAACAATCAGATCCTGCACAGCCAACTCAGGACTTTAAGCCTGGCAGCATGGCGGATAATGTAGTCATACAAAACACACCTCTCAGTAAAGCTGTGATGAATTTCATTTTGGAGGCCAGAAGGCCTAGTACTAGAAAATCTTATGCTGGAAAATGGAAGAGATTCTGTGCTTGGAACCAGGCACAAGGAACTGATACAACTGTGCCAAATATTCCTCCGATTTTGCAATACTTAACTGAGATGCTGGACAAAGGCCTATCTTTTTCATCTTTTAAAATTCATGCCTCTGCCATTTCGGATCATTACAATGCAGAGCCACCAAACTTTTCTCATCCCTTATTAAAACAGTACCTCAGAGGAGCCAAAAATTTAAGGCCTCCAAGGAGATCACCAGTGCCTGCATGGGACCTCAACTATGTCTTGGAAAAACTCACCCTGCCTCCTTTTGAGCCAGCTGCTACTGCTGATATTAAGTTTTTAGCTTGTAAAACAGCTCTGCTCCTAGCAATAACTTCTGCAAGACGAGTTTCAGAGCTACAGGCACTCATGGCTGTGGAACCTTTTATCATTTTTTTTCTAGATAGGGTCTCTCTGAGGACAAACACAACATTTATGCCTAAGGTGGTGTCCAGTGTGGCTCTTAACCAAACTATTCTCGTGCCAACTTTTTATCCAAATCCACAGAACAAGGGGGAGAGAATTCTGCATTCTTTGGACGTACACAGACAGCTTAGATTCTTCTTGGACAGAACCAGAGTTTTCAGAAAGACAGAGCAATTACTAGTGACATATGCTGCAGGATCACAAGGAAAAGCTATCTCAAAGCAGACTATTTCAAAGTGGATAGGCCACTGCATTCGTTTCTGCTATGTACACCATGGCAAGCCAGTGCCTAAGGGCATTAGGCCACATTCAACCCTAGCTGCAGCCACTTCAGCAGCCTTTCTCAGGGGAGTACCTGCCAAGGACATTTTAGAGGCTGCTACTTGGAGTTCAGTGCACACCTTTACAAAGCACTATCATCTGCCACTCTACTCTAAATCCAGGGCAGGCTTTGCCACTGCAGTTCTGCAGGGCCTCATAGCCGCTCCTAATGCTGTTTAGCTCCAGCCTCCCAACCATAGCTTTGGGGCTCTACCCAAATGTAATGGCTGCAACAGTGAAACACGAAGAACATAGTACAGTTGTGTACACTTGCCATAAATGTAATGTTTGAGTGTATTCACTGTTGCACTCCAGGTTACCCACCCGCCATCCCCCTTTTCTTTTGATGGAACTTATCTTTCCTTCTCTGATTTACACAACCTATGTGGTGTATTTGCTTGTAGATGAAGGTAAAGTTTATATTGGTGCATGTAATTTTATATATATATATATATATATATATATATATATATAACTTGACATCTGGGGCAAGAAAAACTAAAGAAAATGGTGTCGGCTGCTTCTTTTATACCCCTGATGACCTGGCGTCAGGGAAGGGGCGACAGCAGCCAACGCAAGACCTAGGACTTTGGAATTCAGGCCAACTGAGGGCAACCTGCCAGCAGGATTACCCAAATGTAATGACTGCAACAGTGAATACACTTGAACATCTACATTTATGGTAAGTGTATACAACTGTACTTTGTCCAAACTTAAACATTCGCCTTATAAAATATAAGAACATTGGGCCAGATTAATTAACACATACACTGTGTACATGAGCTGTATTCATGAACATCCCTACCATGTTTTTTGTGGTTTTTAGTCACTCAGAAAGGTTACACTAAGTGTACAGTAGTCTACAATTTGCAGCAACCTGTAATGATCCCCCTCGATATTTAAGGCTGCAAGAAAGTCAGTAGGAAAACTAAAATTAGGAGAGGAAGGTGCGAGTTGTGCTTGTGTTATCTGTTCACTCAAAACAGTGTACACTTAGTGTAGCTGTTAATGAATCCCAGGGACTATTTACACCATCCATACTTGGTGGTACCTAGATTGGCCTCCTTACTAGTATTTTCATTTGATTGATTTCTGATATCTATTTAACATTAGGAGATGTCTTATAAACAAAATTAGGATTCCCCCAATGTGTTAGCTTTAAATATATTCCAGTTGTTTTAATGATGGTTTTTCGGTGTTCAGAAATGTCATTATGTTGCATCAGAACAGGAAATACCAGGTTTGACCTGAGTTTCCTTAAGGTCACTGAAGTACTTTTATAGAAAGAGCGCATACAAGTTTGTCTTTGTCAGTGATTTCTTTATAGTTAGGTCAGTCAGTGTTCTAATCAAGGCCTACTTCTAATAGGGGCTTGTACTTAATAACCCATTGATTGATAACGTCAGTACTAATATTACAGGATCTTTTTAGGATAACCCCTGTTGAGGAACATATTGACCAACTTATTCTCTTCAACCACCAAGTCTTGCGTAGTTGCTGTCATCCTAGCTAATCCAGTAGACTGACTTTGGACTAAACTCTCCTTCTGATTTAGAGTATGAGGTAGAGAAGTTAAAGCAAGTTTTATTGGATACATAGGTATTCGAAATAAAGCTAACATCAGAATGTGTAATTTGTATTTCCAAAGAATGGACATTGTCTTTATTAAAACTGTAAGTACATTTCAGGAAATTGGTTGTGATGTGCAAATGCTGTACAGTTTTGAACATGTAGATCTGGACCATCTCATAACATGAAGATATTGTCCAGATATCTTGCATGAAACTTGCAGTATTTCAAAGTATTCTAAGTTGAGAACATTTACCAGTTCCAAACAATATAAAACCATGTTTGCATAAATCAGGGCACACGCTGTGCCCATTACCAAACCCTTAATTTGCTTGAAGGTTTCACCTTCAAAAAATATGAAATTATCCAGCACCATAAAATTAAGACCCGTAGTCAAATTAATTTCATACTCTATTAGAGAGCAATGTTAAAAGACCTTTGGGAAAAAGGTAGTGCCTTTTTCCATAGGTATACAGGTGAAGTCTGTAACATCAATTGTTTAAAACACAAATCACCATACCATAAGTCTGATTTTGATTTAGGAAGTCCCACGAGTCCTTTAACGTATAGGTATGTCGGTGAAAAATATTTTTTTTTACATCTGTCAATAAATATTGCTGGGTGTAGAGGTGGTTAGTTCCATGGGCTGCAACAGAGAGTCTAAATTGTGACTGCAGAATATTTTTGTGTACTTTTGTGATCCCAAAAAATAGTAGGAGTCACAGGTTTAGAATTCTTCAAAAAATTCAGTATATTGTGTGAGAATGATTTACAGTTAGAAGGGGTAATTTTCTTAAAAGTTAGGTGTATTTCATTACGAGATACCCTGGTGTAGGGCCCATCATCTTGCAAGAATATGAATTGTAGATCATCAAAGAGGGTCCCTAGTATTGGATAAAACAGGTACATTCTTACATTATCAGTTCATTTATGAAAAGTCACCCTTGTGAGTCGCAGATAACTTCACCGTGTCCCTTGTGCTTGGATGGTCCAGCCATTTAGTAACTGCTGCTGGAGTTTTCCTGTAGGTTAGATAAATATATCATTTGTATTTACTTATAAACCACATAGGAGTCAGGTGTTTACTGTTTTTCTTGATAATGTGTGCTTGTTCAGTGGTTGGGTAAATGGGAAAGATCATGTGTTAAGTCTGCTGTTCTAGAGCAGACCTGATGTCACAGTATGTACTAACTTAGTGCACACACAACCCTAAATGGTAGAGCTTCAGATGTCAAAAGAGCTGAAGTGAAGAGGAAGAGAGGATTAATGCAGTTTTCAAGCCACACAGGAAGGTCCACTCCACTCATATATCAGATGATTTGACACGAACATGTGTACTGTTTGTTATACAACCTGCCCAGAGATTGTCTGCAGGTGATGTAAAGTGGCAAAATACAGGAATGGATACTCCAGGGGACTTTGCAGGTCCTTAACATTTACCTTTAAAGCCTTGTATGAAGGGAAATTCAGATTTGAACCTGGGGGAGGAGTCAGAGTCGCTTATGTATTGTCAGAATGTTTTTGTTGTCGCTTTCTTTAATTAAATATCACACACTACAATACTACAGTATAAATGTGTTTGTGTGTACTGCCTTTATTTTCATAATACTGGCAAAGGTTAACCAACCTAAATAATAAAGATTAGTATATTTGTACATGGTGGTGGCTGTTATGGGATTAGTTATGTTCTTTATAGCCAGCACCATGGTGGAGAGGAATAAAGCCCTGACTTTGGTTCATTAAGCAACTTAGTCATTTGAGGCTCCCTTCACTCCCTGCTAGCACCTCAAGATACCCGAGGTACTGCCCATCACTCCTGGACAACACTTCAGCACCTCTAGCATTGGAGGAGGTGCTGGCAGGAAGTGATGGGAGTGCCCATCAGGGGATCACAGGGGATGTTTCCCACATGTGATCCCTGGTGGAAGCCAGGGGGCTTGGTCCTAGGAGAAAGGGGGTGGACATTGGGCTGAGCTGATACTGAGGCAGGGTGATATGCCAGCATGTCCCCAGTGAATGTCCACTAAGTTGAATATACCGGCAAGTGCACAGAAGGGGAAATTGAGGGTAGGTCATAGTAGAAAAAACTCATCAGTAAATGACTCTCATTCCCAGGATGCCGTAAGCTCCTAATTGGTCCTATCCCTGGCAAAGTAAATCCAGGGGAGTTCTGGAGGGGTAGGCAGGCCCGACAGAGGATTGAAGCACTGGGTTGTGCTATTGGTCTGCTGCATGGGTGGAAAAAAAAACTGTTCTTCACAAATGCAGAACACTGCACAGACTGTCAGTACTTTTCTAGCAATTTTTGTCAATTTTTTAATAAACTATGAAGATGCTTGAATTGTTTTTTCTGTAGTCTTTCTTCATATTAATTTATATTAATTTATGGAATCATTTTTTCTGACATGATTTCTAATTTAGGTATTGCCGTTCTGCTAAATAGTTTCTGTTGCAGATGTTCCAAAAGGACAGAAAAAGAAGGCTGCATCAGATTCCAAGAAGTCAGGTGGCAAAAAAGCCAATCCTCAGGCAAAATCTGGAGGGAAACAAGAAAAGATTACAGACACTTACAAAGTGAAGAGGAAGGTGGATCGTTTCAATGGTGTCTCTGAGGCAGAAATTCTGTTAAAGACATTGCCTGACATTTTGGTCTTCAACCTGGATATAGTTATTGTAAGTGATAATCTTTCAGATTTTTTAAAACCATTTTGATGTCATCTGTAGCTCTATCCATCCATTTCTAATACATAGTAAGATAAGTACATTGTTACTGTTGTGTCAACCTTCAGAGGTGTGTTTTCTGCATCTTTTTTTCACTTGATGATATTCTGCCACAGTCTGGCATACTTCTGATGTACATCGAGACCTAGCTGGCTGCCGAAATCCCTGCCTATTTGCTTTAGTAGGCAGTTACTTTCTACTGCAGATGTTGGGATACTTGCTATCCTGCCTTCCTAACGAGTTTTTGCTACTTTGGTTGGGACCATTCACAAGCACAGTTTTTTGAAGTAGATGTGTGCAGGAAAGCATCATGCTGCTGTTTTGTTTGTGTAAAACTGTAGAGTTCAGCTTCACTCAGAAACTGGCATATCCAGTACGTCACTTAACTGACACTTTTTGACTTTCCAAAATGTTTTGATGTGTGTTTCTAGATAATTCTGTTTGCTTTGAAGATATTTGTCACTCAGAAATGATCACATGCATACCGTCACCGTGATTGGTTGTGTTCATCTTTGTTGCCATTTAGTTTCATATTCATTGGTTGTTGCCTCAGTGTGACTTCACTTGCGAATGTGAATTGTAACGGTGAATGTATTGTGTGATTGCATTTGGCTTAACTAATTTGTTTCACCATTTTTCCAGATCGGTATCAACCCAGGCCTGATGGCAGCCTTCAAAGGACATCATTATCCAGGACCAGGAAATCACTTTTGTAAGTTTTTATTAGTAATGTACTATTTTTCATGTCAGTTTTTGCCATGAGTAGATAGATATTTCCTTCCACAGTCCCACTGTTGATACTTTTCAAGGTTGAGACGTGCACAGCTTATTACCAACTGTTGGTTTCCCCATCCTATTGTCCTGTGTCCTGGAATGCAGTTCTGTGAGCTGTCTGGATCTTAGTCCATGCAGGTAATTCTGCAGGAGGAACCAAACAGAGGTGACCACTTAGCCAGCAACTGCAGGTAAAGATCCATTGTAACAGTCTGCTTTATCTGACATAAAGGAAAATATTATTAGACCAGACTTGACTTCGTATTCTGTTAGTGTTAAATACTTTGATCCACTAAGATGTTTTTAATTGGAGCCACAAACAGAAATAGTTGTATAGTATGAATGAAGTATGGGTACCAGCTTAACCCCCAACCCAAGCATGAACTTCTAGTCCTTGTGCTTTACTGTGTAGCCATTGCTTTGGTGTGTTAGTAGTATCTCAGAGGAAGATTATCTTGCTGTCTTATGGTGCTGTCCATGTTGCAGATGACAGACTTCTACAAGATTGCAGCACAATGTTTGATTGCAGTACTTGTTCTTCGTGTTTCACTGTTGCAGTCATTACATTCAGGTAATCCTGCTGGCAGGTTGCCCTCAGCCGGCCTGAATTCCAAAGTCTTGGGTCCTGCGTCTGCTGCTGTCTCCCCTTCCCTGATGTCAGGTTGTCAGGGGTATAAAAGAAACAGCTGGCGCCATTTTCTTCAGTCTTTCTTGCCACGCGGTGCCCGAAGCAAAAGCAGTTTGCAAGTGCCGGTCGGCCGACTCCTGAGATTTTCATGTTTGAGTTTCAGATCCGAAGTCTTCAATAAAGCTAAGTACCCCATTGGGGAAAGTTTTTCTTGCTCCAGACCGATGTCAGAAAAAGTTATTATACCATGACCCCCCAAAAAACGTGCACGCTGATTGGCTAGCGTGCACATTGTAAATCGAGTTATACTAATGGAAAAAGGTCCAGTCGCCCGGACTTTTTTCCATTAGTATAACTCTACTTTTAAAACACTGTCTCGCTATGTTAAATGGGTTTAACATAGTGAGACAGCTTTAAAATAAGCAACAGAGATCTCCATTGCTTATTTTAAAGCTGTCTCGCTATGCTAAACCCATTTAACATAGCGAGACAGGTTTTAAAAAAAAGCAACGGAGAAAGCAAGATCTCCATTGCTTTTTTTACTGTTTCGCTATGTTAAATGGGTTTAACATAGCGAGACAGTTTTAAAATAAGCAACGGACATCTCAGTTGCTTATTTTAAAGCTGTCTCGCTATGTTAAACCCATTTAACATAGTGAAACAGTAAAAAAAAAAAGCAACAGAGATCTTGCTTTCTCCATTGCTTTTGTCCACAGCTCTGATGTACTGAGCAGGCGCGCAGTACATCAGAACTGCCGCGGATGCCAGACATCTGCGGAAGGGCAGTAAACAGGCATTATACTATGCCATTATTTAAGAAAAGTAATAGTTTCTTTTCTTAAATAATGTCATGGTATAATAGCAATAACCCACTTCTGGGTGTGGGTAATGCTGTATTTACCCACGGTTGGCTTTGTTTGGTCCCTCAGGCTTCACCCTCGGAACCAAACCACGCCAACCGTGGGTAAATCCAGCATTACCCACACCCAGGCGTGGGTTATTGCTATAATAATTGTATTTCTTGTGGAAAGCAAATACCTCATAAGGATTTTCATTCTTACTGTATTCCTTGCCTAGGCCCTGATCACAACGTTACTGGTCGTCGGTTTTGTGCTATATTTAACCAATGCACTATTAAGCGTCTGTATGATTTTGATTTAAACTTTTTTGGACGCCGGTTTAATTATTCTGAAATGTCATTGGATAGCCATCTGACTATTGGAGTTTACAAAAAACGCAAAGAAAAGGATAGAGAAAAACAACCGATGCCCAAAACCGACGACGAAGCTTCTCCTGAGCCAGTCGCCAGTTCACCGGTTCTCAGGCGCTTTCGCAGCCCCTGACGCCCACTACTTTAGAGTCCCAAGCCGCTACCGACTCCCATGTGGAGTCAGCCATGCCGCTGGATACTCGAGTTATTGGAGCCTCGGACAGTAATCCCTCAGATGGGTCCGGAGCCGCTGGGCAGGTACCGGCTTCTGAGGGTGTCTTCAGACCTAAACATCTTTACATTAAAACGACTTCAGCTTCAAAAGCAAAGACTAAAGCACTTTCTAAAGCAAGGAAACAAACTCAAGAGACACGTGGAGAGGCCTCTATGCCCAAAAAACAGATGCTCAAAATGGCCGAAGATTTGATTACCTTGATCAGGGGTTCCCATCCCCCTTCTGATAAGAGGCCTAGGCAAGACACTGACTATGAATCTTCAGATCAGGTTTCCATTTCTTCTGATTCTTCTTATGATCAGGAATATTCTCTTCCCCCATATGAGGACTCTGCTGCTGAAGAATCTATACCTTCAGCTTCTCCTCCTGAGGACTTTTCCTTTGGGGAAACCTTGCATACCATGAAGGAGCATTTCCACTGGGAGAGCCAAGATTTTTCAGAATCTAAAAAGAGGCTCAGGGATTTTCTTTTACTACCTCAGCACAGGCCTCTAGCCATTCCACCTGTGTTAGACATTGTATATGATGTGTTTTCGGAGTCTAGTCTGACCCCTGACTCTTTACCCCCAGCTCCCGTTAAGCCTGACAGATATTACAGGGTTCCTGACTCGCACAAATTTCTTTTTAAAAACCCTGCTGCTGACCCAGAAACTATTTAACAGGGTCCAAAGGGGGTTAAGGCTTCCACTGCAAAAAACCCATCCCCCTCTGACAGAGATTCAAGGGCACTGGATAGATGGGGAAAAAAGGTTTACAATCTGCAACTTTGGCTGTAAGGGCTTTAAACTGTCAATTTCATATGCTTAAGTATCAGCAACATGTCATGGGATTGCTTAAACAGAAAATGTTGTTAAATTCTGAATGTGCAGAAAATAAGGAAATGCAGGATTTATTGTATGCAGCAGAACAAATTGGAAAACATATTTTGCAGTGTGGTTTCGATTCTGTGGAGGCCTCCTGCAGGGCTGCAGTTACGGGTTCTGTAATTAGGAGGCATGCTTGGCTAAAGGAACAGAATCTGCCTGATCATGTTAAAGTTAAATTACTAGATGCACCTTTACAGCATGATACTTTGTTTAGTGTTAAGGCAGAAGAGGTGTTAAAAGAAAATGGTGGACAAAGCTAAATCTATGCAAACTGTCAAAGATTTTTAACAAGTAAAGCCACCTAGGTTTAGTAGACACTGGTATACAAAAAATTGGTCCTTTCCTGTGTCAGACAGACCTCAAAGGGGCAGATCCCAGGCGCAAGGTTCTTATAGGCCCAAGCAATGGGGTGCTTCTACCTCCAAAGCTGGAGAGGATAGATCACAAACATACAGAAAACCGTCCCTATGACTTTCCCCTGCCAGCACCAAGCATTTATTCTCTGGCAGCACCCTTAAGGGGAAAATTAGCACTGTTTGCTCAAAATTGGCACATCATAACCAAGGACAAATGGGTTCTAAACATAGTGTCACAAGGCTACAAGTTCCATTTCCATACTCTGCCAAAGGCAAACGACTGACCAGATCTGCCAAAAAATCAATGGGCAGAGGCACAAAAACAAGTCTCATCCCTCATGGACATGGGGGCCATTCAACAAGTACCAGAGCAAGAGCAGGGACAAGGATTTTACTCAAGACTGTTCTTGGTACCCAGAAAGGACAAGGCCTGGAGGCCGGTACTGGACCTATCTATTCTGAACACTTTCCTGGATATTCCAAAATTCAAAATGTTGACTTTGCAGCAACTTCTGCCCATGCTGGGCAAGAATGCTTGGCTTGTGACTTTAGACCTAAAAGAGGCATACCTGCATGTTCCAATCAGACAATCATGCAGAAGATATCTAAGATTCAAGGCTGGTTCAATGCATTACCAATTCTCTGACTGCCCTTTGGCTTATCTACTGCGCCCAGGGTCTTTACAAAGTGCCTGGCACCAGTAATTGCATTCTGCAGACAAAGAGGAATACAAATATATCCTTACTTGGACGACTGCCTCATTCAAGCAGAGAACAAGGACATTCTTCTTCAGCATCTGGCATTTGTGAAAAGACTTCTAACATGCCTAGGGTACACAGTCAACAAAAATAAATCAAAACTAGTACCCTCACAAGAGATAACATTCCTGGGTGCAAGCTTAAATACAGCTGCCCAGATGGCTTATCTCACGCCAGACAAACAAAGGCAACTGACTACCTATTTCAAAATGTTGGCAACAAAGGCCCAGTTATCTGCAAGAAAAATTCTGCAGGCTTTGGGCTTCATGGCATCCTGCATCCTACTAATTCCATATGCAAGACTGCATATGAGGAAACTTCAGTGGTACCTAAAAAGTGTTTGGACTCAACATTGCCACAGCCTGGAAACAGTCATTACTCTCATTCCCTGCCTGCAGCAGGAGTTTCGATGGTGGGCAAAGGCTTGTCACCAGAACAAGGGACAGCCATTCACATTACCTCCAGCCAGGCAGACACTAACAGCGGATGCATCAGACTATGCCTGGGGAGCCCACATGGCAGGAAGATGCATTCAGGGCACATGGTCCTCAATCCAAATGCAGCTACATATCAATCAAAAAGAGATGTTAGCTGTTCAAAATGCCCCGACAGCCTTTATGGACCTTATTCATCCGGGACAACTACTGATAAAGACAGACAACACCACGGTCATGTGGTATATAAACAAGCAGGGGGGCACACATTCTTACCCCCTTTGCAGGCTAGCCATGACCTTGTGAGACACAGCTTTGACTTACCAAGTACATCTGCAGGCACAATTCCTGCCAGGAAAGGAAAATACTCTGGCAGATGAACTAAGCAGAAACCTCATGGATCCCCATGAGTGGAAGCTGAATCCGCAAGTCTTCAGCATGATAACAAGGAAATGGGGATGCCCAGACATAGATCTATTTGCCTCCCCTCTCAATTACCAACTAAAAAGATTTTGCACAAGGACTTATCACAGACAAGCATGGAAATTGGACACCCTATCAGTATATGCCTTTCCTCCACTGCCTCTCCTCCCCAAGGTGCTCCTAAAGGTCAGACAGGAGAAGCCAAAAATTATACTGATTGCCCCAGACTGGCCACACCAGTAATGGTATCCAATACTAAGGAACTTATCTCTG
>NC_056745.1:338202636-338267636 GCF_019279795.1 Protopterus annectens | reverse complement strand
CAACATTAAGGCAATAGTTTTTTTTAATTTTATAAGTTATATTCAACTCACTGTTTTCTCTCTTTGTTTGTAGGGAAGTGCCTGTTTTTGTCTGGTCTAAGTGAATCCCAGTTAAGCCATTTGGATGACCATACTTTGCCAGAGAAGTACGGAATTGGGTTTACAAACATGGTCGAAAGAACAACTCCTGGAAGTAAGGACCTTTCCAGGTAAGCTGAAGAAAAAAAAAGGCAGTTCTGTTGCCTGTGACACCCCTTCATTGTATAAGACGTGAACAGTTCAGTTTATGGCACAGCATTCCACTAATGATTGATCCAGAATGTTTGTGTATGTACGTATGTATACACGCACACACACTAGTTGATAAAATGTTGGTCTGCATCGTGGGTGGACAGATCTTTATCTTCATGTCTCTCCATCTGCTCCTAAGTCCATGGAATTTTACGAGCAGTTTTGGTAACCCATTCACTTCATAGAGAAAATGCTAAAGGAAAGCTGATGGACCTGGTTCAGTACTGTGATTTGTAAATTAGGCCTTCATTTTTCTAATCCTTCCTGATCCACACAGTATATGAAACCGTCTGTGATATTTGTACTTATTCAGTAAGATGAATACATCCCTGGTACAGTGTGGCTGAATTTCACTCTGTTCTTTTTTGCCTTATTAATTCATGAAGATAGCATACTTTTGCACATCCCGTACTGGTACAGTGTGATCATGCTTGGATGGATAATAAATATTAGCATAGACTGTTACAACAAGTATGTAGCTGCAAAACTGACTAGTGTAGAGAGGTGCTTTCCTATTGATCTTTAAAATGACTACACTGCTTGACCTCCCTTTGTTCTACTTGAGAGCAGCTGGAGGTACTATAGGTCATGATGACATCTCTAGAAGCTGTAAAATCTGAGAAAGATGGGTGGAGTAAAATGAGACAGATATTTCATTGGTTTGCAGTCTGATACCCTCAGAACCTTTTACATTATGACCACTGCAAGCATTTTTTTTTTACTCATGTAGGCTTTTTCCTTCATGCTGGAGCATGCTCTTTTATGTGTGAAACTAAACAGTATGAGAATGGCCATAACATTAGTGCTGTAAAGAGCCTGCAAAGACCAACACGATTTGAACTCAAATTCCACAAGTAATGCCTTCTTGTTTTCACATCTTTATTTATTGTGGTAATGTAAAAAGCAGATTACCCCTTAAGTGTAATCTGCTGACATTGAAGGAAGGCATTGCCTATCTATTTGCCTTGCCGTTTGTGCTGAAGAGCTTTTACATTGTTGAAAGAAAGTACATTTAGGTAAAACCTTGCCGTAACAGTCGATGTCCTCCTCTTCCCTGTTGCAGTATTGTACAGAGAAGGGATGTCCGGCCAAGGGCAGCCCGATGCTCAGCCAGTATGCAAAAGCCTAAAAAAGACCTTGCATGTGCCCTTCATTTATGCTACCCACACAGAACATGGGCATAAAGGGACGTATGAACACAACTGCCTAGAACTGAATTGCCCCAGAAGAGAGCAGTTGCCATAGGACAAAGGAGTCCATGCACATCCAGAAAGAAAAAAATGCAGAAGAAACAAGAGAATGTTGGAGAGAGGGTGCGAATACTGCAGTAGTGAATAGAAGGGCATCTACTGTTATGGGAAGATTTTACACAACTGTACTATGTTCTTTATCACTGTTGCAGTATTCTACAGAGAAGGGATGGTAAAAAAGCTCAAGAAAAAGAGTGGGAGATGGAAGGCTGAGAAGATCCCTCAAAAAACCCACATCAGATGGTTTCAGAAAAACCTGTTGTGGTCCGAGAAACCATATCCAACTTATAATGTGTAGTAAAGGTATGCACTGAAGACCAAATAGCAGCTTCAAGGATGGAATTGGTGTCCAACCCCTTGAAGGCACCAGAAAAGTTAACAGCCGTAGTGGAATGAGCTCTAACACCACTAGACAGAGATTTGCCATGACAAGAACAAAATGACATTCCCTTAGACATCCAGAAGAAGATGGTTTGCTTAGAAACAGCCAAACCCAAAGACCTGGGATGAAAGGAAACATGAAGCTGATCAGATTTACGAATAGTCCTAGTTTTATCCAAGTAGTACCTCAGCTGTCTGTGCAAATTGAAGGTATGCAGGACCCTCCCATTAGCAGACTGAGGAGAAGCAAACAAGGAAGAGAGTTGTAGTAGCTGATTCAAGGACAAGTGATTTACTACCTTGGACATAAATGAAGGATTAGTGCGAAGAGACACCTTGTCCCTGTGAAAAAATAAAAAAGGAGGCAACGGCTATAAGGGTCTGGAGATCAGAAACCCTTCAAACAGAAGTAAGAGCCAGCAACAAAAAAGTTTTCCAGGTACAATGTTGCAAAGAAGCCGAATCTGCAGGCACAAAAGGAGTCAATTTTTCCAAAACAAAGTTAAGGTCCCAAGGAGGAGGAATAGGTTTTCTTGGAGGTCTAATATGCAGGACACCTTAAAAAATTGACCTGAAAACAAGAAGTCAAAGGAGAGTTCAAGGCAGACAAGCAGAAATAGCTGACAAATGGGCCTTCATAGAGGAATAGGCCAAGCCAGACTGCAACAGCTGACACAAATGAGAGAACCAGAGGGACCCCCACTGAAAAAAAGTCCTGGTTACGAGCATGGCATCAGACTGAAACTCTCTTCCACTTGGACATATGATTTTCTGGTTGAGAGTTTCTTTGCCTCCTTTAAAACCCTGAGGCACAAGTTCAGAATAGAGGATTTTGATCCCTTTCAGGCACCTATCACCCACAATGTCAGTTGTGGATTGGATAAGTGGGAATGGGTGAGAGACCCCTTGTCCTGCATTAGGAAATCCAACTGGTGAGGTAACGTGTGTTGACTGCCCCTGGCCAAATGCACTAAGAGGGGAAACCAGTGTTGTCTCGGTCAAAAGAGAGTCACAATCAAGATTTTTGGGGAGTTCTGCTGAATCTTCTCCAATACTCGTGGAAGTAGACGAAGAGGAGGGACAGCATAAAGAAACATCCCCTTTCAAGGAAAGGGAAGGAAAGGGTGTACATCTTCCAACCCAAATGGCTGGGCACTCTAGAACAGATGACAGGAAGCTGCCTGTTCAGAGACTAGGCAAAATGATCTACCTGTGGAGTACCACACCAATGGACAGTGTCCATAAACACGTCTCTGTGAAGCATCCATTCAATGAGTCTGTGTTTTGGACCAGCTCAAAGAGTCTGCCACTAGATTGTGCTCTGAAGGAATGTATTCTGCCTGAAGAGTTAACTGATAATGGAGTGCCACTTCCCAAGCCTTGAGCGCCACCCTGCGGAGAAGGTAAGATTTTGTGACCCCCCCCTCCCCCCCCCCCGGTAATACCATATCAATGTGGTGTTGTCTGTGTACACTTTCAAGGGGCCTGGAGTGAACATGGGCTAAAAAGCCTGAAGGGCCAGAATGAGAGCTCTCATCTCTTTGATATTTATGATCTGACTGCTGATGGGGAGGTCAAAGACCCTGAATTTTCAGATGACCAAGAAAAATCCCCCATCCCATGTCGTGGCATTGCTGAACAGCTGTTCAGAAGGGACTGGAGGCTGAAAGGGCCAGCCTGGGTTGAGAGCAAACTGTAGAATCCACCACTCAAATTCCTTCCTGAGACAGGGAAGGAGAGGTGCACTGAAGTGGAAGGAGAGGTACACTGAAATTCAGAGGATGATGATGCTGTAGCCAAACTGACTTGAGTTGAGGTGCCATTGAAGATTCTGCGTAAGCAGTCTGGCAAGAAGAAGCACTGGAATAGAAGAGGCTGTGAATCCCGGGGTCCAAAGAAGCACCCTGCCTAGCATGGCAGTTAGAGAAAGACAAGACTGAAAGAAAGCTGTCAACGACCGTACCTTTGGAGGTAGAAGAGGGGCCAACATCGACAGTGACTGAATCCTGCATCCCAAGATACACATGACTCTGAGAAGGAGTCTGGATAGACTTTTGGAAGTTTATAGTAAACCCCAGACTTTGAAGAAGAGAGATGGTGAACTGCAGATCCTGTAACAATCGACTGAGAAGGCACCTGAAGTAAAAGGTCGTCTAGATAAGAAAAATCTGAATGCCTTGGAGCCTGCAGAAGACTACCACAGGAGCTAGGCATTTTGTGAATATCCCTGGGGCAGTGTAGAGGACAAAGCAGAGAAGTGAAAATGACAGGAAGACGCACAAATGTAAGAACTTCCTGAAAAGATGAATAGGGTTATGAAGTTAAACATCTTTCTGATCCAAGGACACCAGAAAGTCTTGGGGTAATAAGAGTTTTAAGAAAAAGCATCTGAAAAATAAAGGATGTCGATAAAGGTGTTGAGCCAGGAGAGATTCAGACTAGGTCTCCTAGTGCCCTCCTTTCGAGGAACCAGAAACCATCTGGAATCAAAAGCCCTTCCCACTTGGGAACAGGGACAGGTTGAATGATTCCTTGGTTCAACAGGGACCCTTGAACCTCAGGGAAATGAGGAAGTTGCTCTAGAAGATGTTGAGGAATACCTAAAAATGGAGGGAAAGGTGTCCATACCATGAAGTAACCCTGATAGATGATAGAAAGAACCCAAGAGTCTGAAGTGATGAGAGACCAACTTGGAAGACCAAGGAACCTGGCATAAAGGGGAGGGGTGTCAGAGAAGCAGGCTTGTCTGATTTAAAGGAGGCTTCTGGGCCACAGAAATCTGAGAAACCTTAGAGGGGGCCCACCTTCCACTCTTCATGCCCTTAGAGGTCTTTTGGGAGTGCCTGTGAACAAAACCAGGCCTAGAAGGATAATTTCTCTGGAACTTGGGGATAGGAGAGACAAAAATGTTTAAGGTCTTGTAAGGTTTTGCCTCTCTGTCGAAGAGACTTAAACATGTTAGCAGCAGCATTCCCCAAAAAGATGAGTATTATCCAAAGGATCATCCAACAAGCTGGCCATAATGTCCTCGGGTAGAGACTAGAGATAGAGCCAAGAATAGCACCTCATGATGGACCCAAAAGCCGCAGCCCTAGAAGAGGCATCAGCAGCATCATATATACACTTAATAGAGCGGCGAGCCACTTGTGAAGTAGAACTAAAAAAGATGAGGCGGAGGATTTCCCTTCAGAGTCAGGAAGGTCAGAGAACCTGACAAGCCAGAGCATACCTTGTCATGTGGGCCTGGTAATAGCTCTTAAGGCCAAAGTAGAAGCAGTGTAAATTTTCTTGCCAATCCTCTCCATTGCCCTAGTATCTTTATCAGAAGGCAAATGTTTGGAAGAAGGCAAAAGTTTAGAAGGTTTGTCAGAAGAGACTGACACCACAGCAGGATCAGCAGAAGGACATTTAAGTAAAAATTGACCGTCCTCAGTTACCTTATAGAACCTCTTAGAAGCAGGAAGCTGAGAATCAGGATGTTTGGGAGCAGGAAGCTGAGAATCAGGATATTGGAAAGCAGCAATGAAAGTATCTAACCAGGCAGCCAATAAAGGAGGAGCTGCTAATGGTTTGAGTATCCACCTGAAGCAATTCAATGTCTTTAAATTTCAGAAACTAGAGAAGAATCCCACTTAAAGAATTCCATCATCC
This sequence comes from Protopterus annectens, assembly GCF_019279795.1. Taxonomy (NCBI): domain Eukaryota; kingdom Metazoa; phylum Chordata; order Ceratodontiformes; family Protopteridae; genus Protopterus; species Protopterus annectens. The sequence goes on along the minus strand of NC_056745.1, from coordinate 338,262,063 downwards.
TAGCAATTGTGCCCCCAAAGGACAGTTCCTCAAAAGGAGACTGAGGGCTAACAGACCCCTCTTCATCAGAACCATAAGCCAAAGGTGAAGGCATCTGTGAAGAATAGGGCAATGACCCCTCACCAGACACTGAGTCCTCTTCTGAGTTATCTGATTCCCTAAGCCATTTAGAAGGGGTAGAGGGCCAAAGAGGAGTGGGTACTGAACCCCCTTGAGGATGCCTTGGGGCCATTAAGGCAGAAAACAAGCCCAGCCCAAACTCCCTTTGATGATCTATAGGAAGGACCGAAACATGCTTCAGTTTTTGTCTTGTCTTTGAAGGGACGTCAGCCCTAACAAATAATGCTGGAGGTTTTGACCTTTGGCGATATTCGATAAGAGAACCTGGAACTTCCTCCCTGACCAGTATCTATGGAATCCCTCTAGGACCCTCCAAGGTAATCAAAATGTGGTTCCCCCTCGACATCCAAAGCAGACTCCTCAGAGGATGTGTGAAAAGACAGATCCATGCCAGCCTCCAGTGGAATTGTGGCAGAGGAATCCGAAGTAGATGCCAATCGACCTGCAGAGCTATTGCCTGCTTCTAGAGGGATGTCCAGTGGAGGCTGGACATGTAAAGAATCCGTCCGAAACTTCTTGGCCTTCTTTTTACTTAGCAGGAGTATCTCAGGGTTAAAATATTATGCCACGGTACTCTTGACTTAACTGTTTAAGCCTTTGGTTTTCAAGATAAATGGGCAGGGAAGACAAATGTGACTTGGGCACCGATGCCTTACAGATACTACAAGATGTATGGTCCTGGGAAGCAACCAAACAAGATGTTTGTGACGATTCTTATGGGGAATCTGCCTCCCACACGGGCATTTTCACTTCTTGGATGACAATGAACTCTAGGTAGTAAAATAAAATACACAAGACCAAGAAAAATAATTAAAAAAAAAAAACAAACAAAAAAAAAAAAAAGCACTTATTTGGTGTTGCTAAACATTCAGTACAACAAGATGTTCAGACCAACTGGTAAAAACGGAGTTTGAACTGGCGGCAAAGAAGGTCTGGGTAGTTGCATCCGTAGGTCTCTTTTATGCCCTGTGTGGAGGGAGCATAAAGTGATGTACAGCGCATACAAGATCTTGAGGTTTTTGCATACTGGTCTAGCGTCGGGCTGCCCTGGGCGGCACATCACTTCTCTTTAGAATACTGCAACAGGGATATAGAATGACATCTTGCTGGGATGAAGGTAGTGTAGCAACATAATTTAAAATGAGGCCTTTGAAACTGTAAAATGCAGTTAACTCATTACATCCGAGTGATGCCTCCAGGTGCTTCTGTAGTTAACTCCTACTAACGCCTCTAGAAGAAGCCCTTTTTTATTATTAAATATCCGATTAAAGCTAACCATAGGTGCACGAGTGTGCCCATCGCTTACCTATGGTTAATGCAGCTTAAATGGCTGAAGAGGTTAACAAGGAAGATGTATGCAAATGAAGCAGCATAGCAATAGTGTAGTGGGCAGAGCATTCGCCTTACGAGCAGGCATTCCCGGTTCGAGTCCACTGCAGCACATTCTATTTTTCATGGCAAAGCACGTTATGAGTAATATTTATGTTGCATAACCCACTAAACAGCATATTTTTATGAACTGGAGTACTGCAGTCAATGCACATGTGAGGTGTCAGTGTCATAATGAATAAAGGACTAGTAAGCAGGTTTAAGCACCAATAAGCAGTAGTAAGCATATGTAAGCACTAGTAAGTGAGCTTAAGCCCGTTTGCGCTGTGGTAAGCAATGACTACACTGGTTAAGCAATTCTGAAGCTAACTCTCTGTAAGCAGATGTAATGGCAGGTTAGCAGTGCTTACCATCACGCAAACCCGCTTACAAATGCTCAGAAGTGCCTTAGTCACTCTGTAGCCAATGGCCCTTGTTCTGCCCATCAACAAAATAAGCATCGATGCAGGTCTCGAACCTAGGACCCTTATACACAATAGTCACGGTAGTTAACAACCAAGCCATCACAGAAGTACAGAAGAATGAGGTATATGCAAACACGTCTTCAGCATAGTAAAACCAAACTGAACCTGGGAAAGGAATCCATATACAGACATACGTGCCTTAACCCACTACGTAACATAAGTATGTGAACCAGAGTACAGCAGAAAGGTCAGAAGTCAGGTGCAAGTGTAATAGAGTGTTGAAGTCCCCAATAAAGCACAAGGACCTCATACAGTGTACGTACACATGAATCATGGATACTAGGCATACATATAAGGTGTAATGAATAATAACTCAATGCCAAAAAAAGAATTATAGGGCAAAGTCTAATGTAAGCAACGCTAAGCATTGCACAGGCCAGCTTAGGAGGTGTAAGCAATATGTCAGCCAGCTAACTCAATGTGCCCAGTTTTATATCCCTTTAAATAATGCCACTCTTAGGTAAGCAGGATTGCCCATAGATTATCCTTTTCAAAATGGGCCAATCACTGAAGTGCGAGAAATCGGCCCTACTTAAACCTAAGAGGCGGGAATATATCTCATAACTGGTTGTAGCTTCCCCTTGCAGGCACAATGGCAGTAAGGGGAGAAGGTGTGCGCTTTCGGGCTCAGTGCTGGTGCATCCAGGAGTCCAAGTTCATGGCAGGACTCCTTGTCAAAGACCATGATCAGAGACTGCTGCAGGGCCAGTACCAGGGCTCCCAATATAAAGCGGAGGCCTGGGACCATCTCGCCCATGACCTCACCAGTGCTACTGGCATACCCCGAACTGGTGAGCAGGTCAGGCATCACTATGCCGACCTGAAGGCGGCATAAGGGAGGACCTCTTGGAGGAGTGGCTCCAAGAGGCTAGAGCGGCAGGGAATGTTCCAGTTGTGTTTAAGTATCACCTCACTATGTGTGTAATAATTGCCAGCCCAGGTACATCATGGATAGGTATCGCTAAGTATTCCTCTTATGTCCCCCACAGCTGCAATGGAGCGGGCTACGAATCAGGAGGCCCACGTCATTTACTTGGCGAGGTTACAACGTGAGGCAGGTCAGTAATACTCATGCAATTACTGTCCTAGGAAATAAAACTAAAAGTAGTAGTAAATTAATTGCCTGTATAAAACCTGTATTGTTCAAGACAAGTACTACATACACTAGAGAATATGGCAGGAAGAGTTTCATATCGTTTGTATGTCAATAAAAGTGTAATAGCCTGACAGTAAAGGTCTAACTGCTGGACTGCAAGTGTATACTCTGGTATCATATGGTAATGTAGATTAGAAATCATCTAATAGTAGTACTGTTGTATTAAACACCGTTACCCACACTGTGCACCATAAATTGAATGTGTAGGGATGCCTGTATATGGGATGCCTGTATATGATAGGTGCAATCCCCAGAGGCCATTTAGTACAACTGAGAGACACATAGACAGAAAACAGGGAAAATGCAGACAACAAAACCCGAATAGCACATGCAACTGAGATGTGAACTGTTGTTTTTTTAGCACACACAGCCATGGTTCGAATCCTGCCAGTGGTAGTACTCTGCATACAGAATCATACCCCACAACTGTACAGATATGTCCAGAATGTCCAGTAAAGTTGCCCATGTCTGTTGCCTATCAACTTGTCACCCTGGGAAATCAGTGGGATGATCCCAGACGTATAGGCAGCAAATAGGAAATACAACTGATTGACACACATCTATGAGAACAAAGCTGGCACACTAGCAACTCCCCAATACCTTATGAGACTAAGAAGCCACGTATGTCCCATTTACACCCCAACTCGTCAAGCTGTGTTTAGAATGTGTACAGTAACAGAGTGAGATGTATGAGCATAATAGTAATGTGGAATCTGGTAATGTGTGTGGGAACATTCAGATGTTCATCGTGTTTCACTGCTGCAGTCATTACTCTTGGGTTATCCTGCTGGTAGAGTACCCGCAGTCGGCCTGAATTCCAAAGTCCTGGTCCGGCGTCGGTTGCTGTCGCCTCTTCCCTGATGTCAGTGCGCCAGGGGTATAAAAGATGCAGCCGACGCCATTTTCTTCAGTCTTTCTTGCCATGCGGTGCCCAAAGCAGAAGCAGTTCACAAGTGCCGGTCGGCTGACTCCTGAGATTTTCGTGTTCGAATTTCAGATCCGAAGTCTTCATTTAAAGCGAAGTACCCCGTTGGGGAAACTTTTTTCTTGCTCCAGACCGATGTCAGAAAAAGTTAATAATCGTTATTTCTTGTGGGAAACAAATACCTCATAAGGACTTCCATTCTTACTGTATTCCTTGCCTAGGCCCTGATCATGACGTTGCTAATTGCAGGTTTTGTGCTAGATTTAACCAACGCACTCTTAAGCGTTGGTACGATTTTGCATTTCATTGCTTTTGCCGGAGATTTAATTACACAATGTCATCGGATAGCCATCAGACTACCACAATTCACAAGAAACGCAAGGAAAAGTTAAAGGACAGGCATCCGAGGTCCAAAACTGACGACGAGGCTTCTTCTAAGCCTGCCACCGGTTCGCCGGTTCTCAGTGAGGTGCTTTCGCAGCCCCTGACGCCTGCTACCTCAGAACCGCAGGCCGCTTCCGACTCCCACGTGGAGCAGACTAGGCCTCTGGAAACTCAAGGTATTGGACACTTGGAAAATATTCCCTCAGATGGGTCCAGAGCCGCTGAGCAGGCATCGGCTTCTGAGGGTGTTTTCAGGCCTACACAGTTACATATAAAACCGACTACAGCTTCAAAGGCAAAGACTAAAGCACCACTAATGACAAAAAAAACAAGTGCAGCAAGCCCATGGACAGGCCTCCATGCCTAAAAAAACAGATGCTCAAAATGGCTGAAGACCTAATTACTTTGATCAGGGGTTCCCATCCCCCTCCTGATAAGAGGCCTAGGCAAGAGACAGAATATGAATCTTCAGATCAGATTTCCATTTCCTCTGACTCCTCTTCTGAACAGGAATACTCTCTCCCTCCCTATGAGGATTCCGATGCTGAAGAATCTATCCATTCAGCCTCCCCTCCTGAGGATTATTCCTTTGGGGAAGCCCTGCATACCATGAGGGAGCACTTCCACTGGGAGAGCCAAGACTACTCAGAATCTAAGAAAAGGCTCGGAGACTTTCTTTTACTACCTCAGCACAGGCCTCTTGCTATCCCTCCTGTTTTAGACATTGTAGATAATGTATTTTCAGAGTCCGGCCTGTCTCCTGACTCATTACCCCCTGCACCGGTTAAGCCAGATAGATACTGCAGGGTTCCAGATTCACATAAATTTCTTTATAAAAACCCTGCTGCTGACCCAGAAACTATTTCTCCGGGTCCCAAAGGGGTCAAGGCTTCCACTGCAAAAAACCCTATCCCCTCTGATAGGGATTCAAGGGCACTGGACAGATGGGGGAAAAAGGTTTACACTTCTGCTACCTTGGCTGTGAGGGCTTTAAATTGTCAATTTTATATGCTTAAATATCAGCAATACTTAATGTCACTGCTTAAACAGAAAACGTTAACAAATTCTGCATGTGCAGAAAACAAGGAAATGCAGGATTTATTGCATGCAACTGAACAAGTGGGAAAACATACTTTGCAATGTGGTTTTGATTCTCTGGAGGCCTCTTGCAGGGCGGCTGTTACGGGTTCTGTCATTAGGCGGCATGCTTGGTTAAAGGAACAGAATCTGCTTGATCATGTTAAAACAAAATTATTAGATGCTCCATTACAGCATGATACTTTGTTTGGTGTTAAAGCAGAAGAGGTGCTGAAGAAAATGGAGGACAAAGCGAAACCTATGCAGACAGTTAAGGATTTCTTACAGGTGCAGCCACCCAGATTTAGCAAGAACTGGCCTACAAAGAATTGGTCCTTTCCATTGTCAGACAGGCCACAAAGAGACAGATGCAGACGCCCCAGAGGCAGATCCCAGCCCCAAGGCTCATACAGGCCTGAACAATGGGGTGCTTCTACCTCCAAAAGCAGAGAAGACAAATCACAGCCGTACAGGAAACAGTCCCAATGACTTTCCTCTGCCAGCACCAAGCACTTATCTTTTGACAGCCCCCTTAGGGGGAAAACTAGCACTTTTTTCACAAAATTGGCACATGATCACCCAAGACAAATGGGTCTTGAACATAGTGTCTCAGGGCTACAGGTTCCATTTTCACACCTTGCCAAGGGCAAAAGGTATGCCAGACCTGCCACACAATCAATGGGCAGAGGCACAAAAACAAGTTACATCCCTCATGGACAGGAGGGCGATTCAGTAAGTACCAAAACAGCAGGGACAAGGATTTTACTCAAGACTTTTCTTGGTACCCAGAAAGGACAAAGCCTGGAGACCAATACTGGACCTATCTATTCTAAACACATTTCTGAACGTTTCAAAATGTTGACTGTGCAGTAGCTTCTGCCCATGCTGGGCAAGAAGGCTTGGCTTGTAACTTTGGACCTAAAAGAGGCATACCTGCATGTCCCAATCAGACAATCTTGCAGAAGATGCCTCTGATTCATAGCTGGCTCAATGCACTACCAATTCTGTGCACTGCCCTTTGGCTTATCTGCTGCGCCCAGGGTCTTCACAAAATGCCTGGCACCAGTAATTGCATTTTGCAGACCTAGAGGAATTCAAATATATCCTTACTTGGACGACTGCCTTATTCAACCAGAGAACAAGGACATTCTACTAAAGCATCTGGCGTTTGTAAAAAGATACTAATTTGCCTAGGGTACACAGTAAACGAAAAGAAATCAAAACTAGTACCCTCTCAAGAGTTAATATTCCTGGGTGCAAGCTTAAATACAACTGCCCAGATGGCTTATCTCACGCCAGACAAACAAAGGCAACTGACTTCTTACTTCAAAATGTTGGCAACAAAGACCCAGATGTTCTTCGTCTCACATTGCTGCAGTCATAACCTGTGGGTAGTCCGCTGTCCTCGGTCGGCCCGAATACCAAAGAGTTAGGCTGGCGTCGGTCATGGGCGCCCGGAGCTGACGTCAGTACGTAGTAGTACTTAAGCGCATGACCGACGCCATATCCTCAGTCTTTCTTGCCACGTGGTCCGAAGCAGAAGCAGCGTTTGCAAGTGCCATTCGGCGTTCTGAAATTTTCAATTTTCGAGTTTCAGACCGAAGACCAAGTTGGGCTAAGTACCCCGTTGGGGAAAATTTTTGTCTTTTCTTGCCTCAGTCAATCCGGATGTCAGAAAAAGTTAATAATTGTATTTCTTGTGGGAAACAGATACCTCATAGGGACTATCATTCTCTCTGTATTCCTTGCTTAGGGCCTGAACATGACGTAGTCGGGTGTCGCTTTTGCGCTAGATTTAATAAGCGCACCATTAAACGCAGATTAGACTGTGCTAGGCTTGTTTTCGGTAAGCGGTGTAACTACAACATGCCGTGTTCACAAAGGTTCTGGCTCCTGTAATAGCTTTCTTAAGACTGAGGGGAATACAAATTTATCCTTATCTGGACGATTGCCTGATTCTAGCTCAGGGCAAAGACAGGTTACTTCAACAGCTACAGTATGTAATGGCAGTTTTAAGGTGCCTAGGGTATTCTGCAACAGGAGTTTCGATGGTGGGCACAGGCCTGTCACCACAACAAGGGACAACCATTCACTTTACCCACAGCCAGGCAGACACTAACTATGGATGCATTAGATTATGCCTGGGGGGCCCACATGGCAGGAAAATGTATTCAGGGCACATGGCCCGCAAGCCAGATGCATCTTCATATCAATCAAAAAGAGATGCTAGCTGTTCAGAATGCCCTGACAGCTTTCAAGGATCTACTTCATCCAGGACAACTACTGATAAAGACGGAAAATGCTACAGTCATGTGGTGCATAAACAAGCAAGGAGGCGCACATTCTTACCCCCTCTGCAGACAAGCCATGCCTTTGTGGGCCACTGCACTGACTTCAAGTTCACCTGCAAGCACAATTCCTGCCAGGAAAGATAAATACTCTGGCAGATGAACTAAGCAGAAACCTCATGGACCCCCACGAGTGGAAACTGGATCCACAAGTCTTTGCCTCCCCTCACAACTGCCAACTACAGAGATTATGCACAAGGACTTATCACAAGCAAGCATGGAAAGTGGATGCCTTATCCTTCAGCTGGAAAAACCTAACCGTATATGCCTTTCCTCCACTTCCTGTCCTCCCCAAGGTCCTCCTAATGGTCAGAAAAGAGAAGCCAAAAATTATACCGATTGCCCCAGACTTGGCCACGCCAACACTGGTACCCAGTCCTAAAGAACTTGTCTCAAGGTCCAGCCTGGACATTGCCTCAAATTTCTCACTTACTGACCCAACAGAACAATCAGATCCTGCACAGCCAACTCAGAACCTTAAATCTTGCAGCATGGCGGATAATGTAGCCATTCAGAACACTCCTCTCTCCAAAGCTATGATGGATGTTATTTTGGAGGCCAGGAGGCCCAGTACCAGAGAATCTTATGCAGAATAATGGAATAAATTCTGTGCTTGGAACCAGGCACAAGGAATTGACACGTTTGTACCAAATATGCCTCGGATTTTACAATACTTAACTGGGATGCTGGACAAAGGCCTATCCTTTTCATCAATTAAGATCCATGCCTCTGCCATTTCATCCCATTACAATACGGAACCACCTATCTTTTCGCATCCTTTAATAAGGCAGTACCTCAGAGGGGCCAAAATCATAAGACCTCCAAGGAGAGCAACAGAACCCGTAACTGCGGCCCTGCAGGAGGCCTCTAAAGAATCAAAACCACATTGCAAAGTATGCTTTCCAACTTGTTCAGCTGCATGCAATAATTCCTGCATTTCCTTGATGTTCATCGTGCATACCGCTGCAGTAATCACATATGGGTTCTCTACCGTCAGGCGGGTCCTCAGTCGGCCGAATTCCAAAGTCTAGGTCCGGCGTCGGTTGTTGTCGCTTTCTTTCCTGACGTCAGTGCGACAGGGGTATATAAGACACAGCCGACGCCATATTCTTCAGTCTTTTTTGCCGCGCGGTGCCCGAAGCAGAAGCAGTTCGCAAGTGCCGGTCGGCCAGCTCCTGAATTTACGAAAAATTGGAAACCGAAGTCTTCTTTAAAGCTAAGTACCACGTTGGGGAAACTTTTCTTGCCTCAGACCGATGTCGGACAAAGTTAACAATTGTATTTCTTGTGGGAAGCAAATACCGCATAAGGATTTCCATTCCCTCTGCATACCTTGTTTAGGCCCAGACCACGACGTCTCGGGCTGTCGCTTTTGCGCTACTTTCAATAAACGCACTATTAAGCGTCGGGCGGAGTTCGCCCAACATTATTTTGGTAAAGCCTTTGATTATAAAATGTCGTCGGAGACTCCGACTACCGTTTTGTCCAAAAACCGCAAGGACAAGGACCGACACGCGAGGTCCGCGGTCTCCACCGACACCACGCCAAAACCGGCTGCACGTGGTCCGGTTCTCAGTGAGACGCCTATGCAGTCCCTGACTACCGACAATACTTCCTTGGCGGTGTATTCTGTAACCGAGACCGCAGGTGCCTTGGCCCTTACTCAGACTTCAACCACCGAAGCCACTGTGAGTGTTGAGCCTCCGAATGTAGACAGGTCCACTTCCACCCAGGGTGTCTTTAGACCCTCATCTTCCTTTTCCATTAAGGCCTTTACTAAGTCCAAATCAGCCATGCATCCCAAGAGGCCTGTTGCTCAGGGCCCATCCCCAGGCCCCATGCCTAAAAAGCAGATGCTTAAAATGGCTGAGGATTTAATTACTCTTATCAGGGGTTCCCAACCCCCTCCAGACAAGAGACCCAGAGTGGAGGAAGATTCTCCCTCTTCTGAACAGGGCTCCATTTTCTCAGAACATTCTGATGTAGAGGAACACTCGTACTCCCCTTATGAAGATTCTGATGCAGAACAGTCCATTCCTTCTGTATCTCCCCCAGAGGATTTTTCTTATGGGGAAACCTTGCACACCTTGAAGGAACACTTCCATTGGGAAGGCCAAGACTTTTCTGATTCCAAGAAAAGGCTTAGGGAATTTCTTTTGTTACCTCAACACAGACCTCTGGCTATACCTCCTGTCTTGGACATACTTGATGATGTTTACTCGGAGGCTTGTCTTAACCCGGATTCCCTGCCTCCGGCCCCAGTCAAACCTGATAGGTACTACAGAGTTCCTAACTCTCACCAATTTCTTTTCAAAAGCCATAATGCTGACCCTGAAACTATTTCTCAGGGTCCCAAGGGAATGAAGGCCTCTACTGCCAAGAATCCACTACCTTCCGAAAGAGAATCTAGATCCTTAGAAAGGTGGGGGAAAAAGGTATACACCTCGGCCACCCTAGCCATGAGGGCCTTAAATTGTCAGTTCCATATGCTTAAATATCAGCAGTTTCTGTTATCACAATTAAGAAATAAAATGTCTCAACCTGAACAACCAGATTTGAAGAAATTGCAGGATATATGATGCATAGTGCAGAACAAGTGGGTAAACACACCTTACAATGTGGTTATGATGCCTTAGAGGCCTCAAGTAGAGCTGCTGTTACAGGATCAGTCATTCGTAGACATGCCTGGCTTAGGGAACAAAGCTTGCCTGATCATGTTAAAGCTAAACTACTAGATGCTCCTTTACAAAAGGATGTACTATTTGGTACTAATGCTGAGGAGATACTACGGAAAATGGAAGAAAAAGCTAAAAATATGCAAACTGTCAAGGCTTTTCTACAGGTACAACCACCTCGTTTTAGCAGAAATTGGCCTTCTAAAAACTGGTCCTTTCCAGCCATGGACAAGCCCCAAAGAGGTAGATACAGGCGCACAAGGGGCAGAGGACAATCTCAAGGATCATATAGAGGCAGACAATGGCAAACTCCAGCACCAAGAGGTGGCGAAGACAGTGCACAACAATACAGAAAACAAACCCAATGACTTCCTCCTTTTCATGTCAAGCAAAGCTGGCATTATTTGCAAGAAATTGGCATGTTATCACAACAGACAAATGGATCCTGGGCATTATAAACAGAGGCTACAGATTTCATTTTCACACTCTTCCAAAAATGAGAGGCATGCCAAACCTGCCACACAATCAAAGGGCAGAGGCACAAATACAAATTTCAAAACTCATGGACATGAAAGCTATTCAAGAGGTACCTACTCACGAACAAGGTCAAGGTTTTTATTCCAGACTATTCCTGGTACCAAGGAAAGGAACCGACTGGAGACCCATTTTGGACTTATCCATCCTAAATACATTTCTACTCGTACCAAAATTCATGACGCTCACATTACAGCAGCTTCTTCCCATGCTGGGCAAGGAGTTTTGGTTGGTAACATTGGACCTCAAGGAGGCATACCTGCATGTCCCAATCAGACAATGCTGCAGAAGATACCTCAGATTTCTTGCAGGTTCAATCCACTATCAATTCTCTGCATTGCCCTTTGGCTTATCTACTGCGCCCAGAGTATTCACGAAATGCCTGGCATCAGTAATTGCCTACTGCAGACTTCAAGGGATACAAATTTACCCTTATTTGGACGACTGCCTGATCCAAGCGGACAGCAAGCACATACGTCTGGAACATCTGGCTTATGCAACACGGTTACTGAATTCACTGGGATACACAATCAACAAAGAGAAATCCAGGCTAACACCATCTCAGAAAATAACTTTCCTGGGTGCCAACTTGGACACAAACACCCAGATGGCCTACCTTACGCCAGAAAAACAGGGGCAACTAACTCAGTACTTCAAAATACTAGCAAATTGTACCAGGCTTACTGCAAGGAAAATCCTGCAGGCTCTGGGCTTCATGGCATCTTGCATTCTTTTAATCCCATGTGCAAAGCTGCATATGAGAAAACTACAATGGTACCTAAAAAACCTATGGTCTCAACACAGCCACAATTTGGAAACAATAATACCAATAATTCCATGTTTGCAAAAGGAATTTCTATGGTGGGCCCAAGCATGTCAAACAAACACAGGTCTCCCATTCTGCAAGCCTCAAGCAAATCAAGTCATCACAACAGACGCCTCAGATTACGCCTGGGGGGCGCACATGACAGGCAGGTGCATTCAGGGCAAATGGTCCCAAAAGGAAAAGCACCTTCACATCAATCAAAAAGAAATGCTAGCAGTGATAAATGCAATTACAGCATTCAAGGACCTCCTGCATCCAGGGCAATTATTGATAAGAACAGACAACACCACAGTAATGTGGTACATAAACAAACAAGGAGGAACACATTCATACCCCCTGTGCAGACTAGCCATGACACTTTGGAACTTGGCTCTGGAATGGCAAATCGAACTTCAAGCACAGTACTTGCCAGGTTTGGAAAACACGCTGGCAGACAATCTAAGCAGAAATATGACAGATCCGCACGAATGGAAGTTGCATCCTCAGGTGTTTACAAAGATAATCCAAGCGTGGGGGAGGCCAGACATAGATCTCTTCGCCTCCCACAGGAATCATCAATTGGAAAAGTTTTGTTCAAGGACCTTTCACCCAAAGGCCTGGAGAGTGGATGCCTTCTCATTCAGTTGGACAGCATGGACAGTGTATGCTTACCCACCTCTGCCTCTTCTGCCCAAGGTGCTCTTGAAAGCAAGAGCAGACAGACCGAAGATGATACTGATTGCTACAGACTGGCCAAGTCAGCACTGGTACCCACTCCTGAGGAGCCTAACACATACTCCTCCCTGGCCTCTACCTCTAATGCCTCTTCTGCTGACTCAGCACAGCTACAAAACTCTTCACAGTCAGCTGAAAACACTCAGTCTGGCTGCATGGAAAATTCCTTAATACCACAACAGGCCCTACTTCCCAAAGAGGTGCAGGACGTCATTCTGGAGGCCAGAAGGCCATCTACTAGAAAGGCTTACTCCGCAAAATGGAAACAGTTTTGCTCTTGGAATGAGAAAAAAGGCCAGGACCCTAGAAAACTGAATTTGCCTCAGGTATTACAGTATCTAGCTGAGCTGCTGAACAGTGGACTTTCATTTTCCTCCATAAAAATCCATGCCTCAGCCATTTCTGCAGAATTCAACACGGATCCACCGTTATTCTCTCACCCACTTTTAAGACAGTTCCTCAGAGTGGCTAAGAATATAAGACCACCAAGGAAACAACCAGTGCCAGCCTGGGATCTTAATTACATTCTAGAAAAATTGACATTGCCTCCCTTTGAACCAGCTGCCTCAACAGATTTGCAATATTTGTCCCGGAAAACAGCTTTCCTTCTGGCCATTACCTCGGCTCGTAGGGTTTCAGAACTACAAGCCCTCATGGCTGTGCAGCCCTTTCTCATCTTCCATCAGGACAGGGTTTCCCTTCGAACCAACCCGTCATTTATGCCTAAAGTGGTATCCAGGGTAGCTTTAAATCAAGCCATACACTTACCTACCTTTTACCCCAATCCTCAAAACACAGGGGAAAGGCTGCTACATTCCTTAGACATCCATAGACAGCTACGTTATTATTTGGACAGAACAAAGCCTTTCAGGAAATCAGAACAACTTTTTGTGTCCTATGCTGTAGGAGCTCAAGGGAAGCCTGTTACCAAACAGACAATTTCAAAATGGATAGGCCACTGCATACGATTTTGTTACTCCTATCATGGGAAATCTGTCCCTACAGGCATCAGATCCCACTCCACCAGGGCCACAGCTACTTCTACAGCCTTCCTCAGAGGAGTTCCTACCAAAGATATTTTGGAGGCAGCCACTTGGAGTTCTGTGCATACCTTCACAAAACACTACCACCTGCCTTTATATTCCAAAACTAGAGCAGGCTTTGCCACTGCTGTGTTGCAGGGCATTCTGGCTCATCCCAGTTCCACCTAGTGCCTACCACCCTGTGCGTAGCTTTGGGATTCTACCCATATGTGATTACTGCAGCTGTATGCACGATGAACATAGTACAGTTTTGTACCTACCATAAATGTAGATGTTCGAGTGCTAATACAGCTGCAGTACAGGTTTCCCTCCCTCCTTCCCCTCTTGGTAAAGGACTAGTGGCTAACACCTCCTCATACAACCTAATTTGGGTTATTATGGTGTATTTGCTTGCAACTACTGTTTTTTGATTACATTGCATTGCTTGAATATATATATATATATATATATATATATATATATATATATATATATATATTATGTATTGCCTTCCTTCTGGGGGCACCTGACATCTGGGGCAAGAAAGACTGAAGAATATGGTGTCGGCTGTGTCTTATATACCCCTGTCGCACTGACGTCAGGAAAGAAAGCGACAACAACCGACGCCAGACCTAGACTTTGGAATTCGGCCGACCGAGGACCCGCCTGACGGCAGAGAACCCATATGTGATTACTGCAGCTGTATTAGCACTCGAACATCTACATTTATGGTAGGTACAAAACTGTACTTTTTCTGCGCATTCAGAGTTTAACAACATTTTCTGTTTAAGCAATGCCATGACATGTTGTTGATATTTGAGCATATGAAACTGACAGCTTAAGGCCCTTATAGCCAAGGTAGCAGATGTGTAAACTTTTTTTCCCCATCTATCCAGTGCCCTAGAATCTCTTTCGGGGGGGGGGGGGTAGGGTTTTTTGCAGCCAAAGCCTTAACTCATTTGGCAACCTGAGAAATATTTTCTGGGTCTGCAGCAGGGTTTTTAAAAAGGAATTTGAGAGTCAGGAACCCTGTAATATATGTCAGGCTTAACAGGAGCTGGAGGTAAGGAGTCAGGGGTAAGACTAGACTCCGAAAACACATCATCTACAATGTCCAACACAGGTGGGATGGTTAGTGGCTTGTGTTGGCGTAGTAAAAGGAAGTCCCTGAGCTTCTTTTTAGATTCTGAAAAATCTTGGCTCTCCCAGTGGAAATGCTTCCTCATGGTATGTAAGGTTTCCCCAAAAGAATAGTCCTCTGGAGGAGAAGCTGAAGGAATAGATTCTTCAGCATCAGAATCCTCATAGGGGGGAAAAGAATATTCCTGATCAGAAGAGGAATCGGAAGAAATGCAAACCTGATCTGAAGATTCAGTCAGTCTCTTGCCTAGGCCTCTTATCAGGAGGGGGATGGGAACCCCTGATCAAGGTAATCAAGTCTTCGGCCATTTTGAGCATCTGTTTTTTGGGCATAGAGGTCTGACCACGTGGCTCTTGAGTTTGTTTCTTTGCTTTGGAAGGTGTTTTAGTCTTTGCCTTTGAAGCTGAAGTTGGTTTGATGTAAAGATGTTTAGGTCTAAATGCACCCTCAGAAGCCGGTGCCTGCTCAGCGGCTCTGGACCCATCTGAAGTGATAATATCAGAGGCTCCAATACCTTGAGCTTCCAGCGGCATGGCCGACTCCATGTGGGAGTCGTTAGCGGCCTGCGACTCTAAAGTAGTGGGCGTCAGGGGCTGCGAAAGTGCCTCACTGAGGACCGACGAACCGGCGACTAGCTTAGGAGAAGCTTCGTCGTCGGTTTTGGGCCTCAGTAGTCTATCTCTTTCCTTTTCTTTGAGTTTTTTGTGAACTCCGGTAGTTGGATGGCTATCCGACATTTCTGGATAATTAAACCGGCGTCCAAAATAGTTTAAAGCAAAATCATACCGACGTTTAATAGTGCGTTGGTTAAATCTAGCACAAAACCGACAACCAGAAACGTTGTGATCAGGGTCTAGGCAAGGAATACAGTAAGAATGAAAATCCTTATGAGGTATTTGCTTCCCACAAGAAATACAGTTATTAACTTTTTCTGACATCGGTCTGGAGCAAGAAAAAAGTTTCCCCAACGGGGTACTTAGCTTTATTGAAGACTTCGGATCTAAAACTCAGACACGAAAATCTCAGGAGCTGGCCGACCGGCACTTGCGAACTGCTTCTGGCACCGCTCGGCAAGAAAGACTGAAGAAAATGGCGTTGGCTGCTTTTTTTATACCCCTGATGATCTCACATCAGGGAAGGGGCGACAGCAGCTGACGCAGGACCCAAGACTTTGGAATTCAGGCCGGCTGAGGGCAACCTGCCAGCAGGATTACCCAAATGTAATGACTGCAACAGTGAAACACGAAGAATATCTGTGATGGGCAGTGTTTAAATTGTGGCAGACACAGCCATGGTCTGAATCCTGGGAGTGGATGTAGGCTGCATACAAAATCATACCCCACAACTGTACAGATGAGGCCAGAATTTCCAGTATATGGGCCCATATCTTCTGGCTGTCCCCCTGTTAAGTCTGTGGGATGATCCCAGATGTTTAGCCAGCAAACAGGGAATACAAGTGATTGTCAAACACCTATGAGAACAAACCTGTCACTGTAGGAGCCCCCGAAACTGTTAGGACATACACTCCCATGTTGTCAAGCTGTGACCAGAGTGTGTACAGTAACAGAGTGAGATGTATGTGCATAATGCTAATGTGTAATCTGGAAGTTTTTGTGGCAACAGTCAGGTAGTGCTAACAAACATTGCTCCCACAGGTACATCAGATACGAACACTGTGCTGAGAAATACAGACCATTATAACATGTACTGGTACTGTTTACTCTGGTATTGTAGGGAATTGTGAGTGTTGCAGTTTCTCTGAATAATAAAGTATCACTGATCACCGTCACCCACACTGTGCTACATAAAGTACTTGTGTAGGAAAGCATGTGTATGTGTGTGTCAAGTCACTAAAGGTGAAAGAGGGCAATATTCTAGATATGTCCCGGTACACCAGCATGTGGTCAACATATGGCCAGAGTCTGTGCAGAAATAGTTGGATAGCTGTGTGTGCACAACATCAGCCTGGAATCCGGGAGTATGTGTAGAAACAGTTAGTGTTAACAAACATTCCCTCCGCAGGTATACCAGTAAGAGGTGTATACTGCAGGTAAAATCAGTTCATGTGCAACGATGACAGCCATATCACTGTCCAAACTAAGGCTATAGGGTAGTGTAGTAAGACTTGTAAGGTACAGATAACAGCACTGACTAGGAAAGTAATGTGGACTACAGGAATATACTAGTTGTTAATTGATATCTTTCTTTCCCCCCAACCATGTCTCCAACAGTAATCAACATACCCACCCCAACTGGTATGTAATGACACCTATGTTCTGATACTGCCCAGTTGTTTGATAAATATTTTAATGGTTCCCATGCATGTGCTATATTGAATTATTCCAACATTGGTGGCATGGTGCCATCAATGTACCTGCATGTTGTTCTTATTACCACTGTGGTTCCATATATGCATGTGTTTTGTTTGCTATGCAGCTGTTCCATATCTAGTGTCTGGTTTAATGGGAATATCTATGCATGCTGTTGTACCTAACCCTGGAATGTGTTGACTGTTACTAACCCACATTTGATGATGAAATCTAAACACTGTAGCACGCTTGGGAAGGCCGGTCCCAGCGGACCCACCTGTCCCACCTCAGCTGGCCGTGGCACAGGACACCAGCATGTCTGAGGCCCACCCCGCGACCTCTCTGTACGTTGGTCCTGCACCACCTTTGGGTGGAACCGCCTCAGGGGATGGGCCTCACCCCCCCCCCTCCAGGGAGTGAGTGCGGACAGGCACCTGTCACTCGTCGCCAGGTCGGGGTTGTGGTGTGTAGAGAGATCAACCAGCAGTTTGGTGATCTGCTACGCCAGCCTGAGGGCCGCGTGTCATGACTAGAGGGCCATCCTGGCTCTGTGACTCAGCCCCCAGCACAGCCACCTTCGGGGCTGTGAAGGTGTAGTGGTGACTGCCCATGGGTGGGACCTCAGTCCCACTGTTTCCACTAGAGGGCTCATGGGCTTCCGAATTCCCAACACCCTTCCCCATCAAGGTGTTTACCCCCCACATATGTCATACACCACCCCTGTATGTGTCTTGTTTGTCTTGTCTGTTAACCTACCTAACCTACCTCCCCAAACATACCTACTACCCCTCCCCAACATCTCACTCTCACTTGAAAAAAAAAAAGGGCAATCTGTTCCCACAAAAAAATCTCACCCCATACATAGCTGTCCATTTCGCACACGTGTCCACTGGGCACATGTAATCTGGTCTAATTGGCATCACAACTTATTATTGTTGCCCTCACCCCCTCCCAGGGGTTTGTGTGTCCAAATCTACCTCCAAATTCAGTATATATTCACAACTGTTGCTGTAGAAGAAATGGGCAGCTATGGACCTTCCCTAAACCCTTCCTGCACATCCCTGGCTATTTTCCCTTCTGTCTTTCCCTCTTTGTGCCCCTTTTTTCACCACTTTCCTGTCAACCCCCTTTTCTTTTCTTTTAAAGAAATTAGCATGGGGGAAAGCGGGAGTAAGCACTTTTAAGCAGTAAGCGGGTTTAAGCCTGTTTGCACGGGGGTAAGCAATGCCTACACAGGTTAAGCAATTCAGAAGCTAACTGAGTATAAGAAACTGTAACTTAGCAGTGCTTACCTCTGCTCAAATCCACACAAACCCGCTTACAACTGCTCAAAAGTGCCTTAGTCACTCTGTATCCATCAGCCCTTGTTCTGCCCAGCAACAAAATAAACAGCATCTGCAAGGCTCGTACCCAGGACCCTGCACACCATAGACAAAGTCATTTACCACTAAGCCGTCTCAGATATACATTACCCTGATGTATTCACAAACATATCTTCCAGCCCAGTCATTCAACAGTACAGATGATGTATTCCAACATGTAGATGTATGCAACATATCTATATATGTAGATGTGTGTGTGTGTGTGTGTGTGTGTGTGTGTGTGTGTGTGTGTGTATGTATAAGTGTATATATATATATATATATATATATATATATATATATATATATATATATGAACATATATACATGCAAATGCCTATACCTGTAGATATATATATATATATATATATATATATATATATATATATATATATATATATATATATGAATATATACAGCAGGTTATATCTATATCAGCAGATATATAGGTATATACGGACATACATCTGTAGATAACAATGGGAAAATAAAAACATATATTTCCACATGCACCGTTAATGGGGTTGAGAGGCCACAAACAATGTACGTCTTGTATGAATAGGTATGCCCCCCCCCCCCACACAGCCAAACACATCTCCCTTGCAATACACTACCAAGTGTTGCAGATCCCATAACCAGGACCAGACACGACATGAGCATCCCTAGGATACATATACACAGACACATATGTGCATATATATATATATATATATATATATATATATATATATATATATATATATATAAAATATGTATGTATATATATATATATATATATATATGTGTGTGTGTGTAACTACACATACACACGCAGAGATATGTATAGTAAGTTACATATGTAGTACGTGCACACAATATGGAACAACAACTATTCCTACAGTTACCACCTTACCAACTGGAGACTGTATGAGCCACCCATACAAATGACATTCATTGCCTGCAACAAATACCCACAGAGATATCAAAGGATGTAACACCACACACAGGTGTGCATATACGGGAAAGCTTTATTTGTGTACTATTACAGTTGTATATGCCATGTCGTATAGCTGTTTAGACACGGACATACATATAAACTGAGTAATGCAACTGTGAAACAGTTATACTAATACAGTAGTGTGGAGCAGTTAAATGCTGCTGTCCAGGCCAAGGCCATCAAGTAGTACAATAGTAAAGACAGACTGGCCCACAGGATACCAAACAATCAACAGTAAGTAATGCAGATGTATAGTTCAGCAGCCTCTGTCTACACTCTGTAGACCATCCCTAGGGGGGTAAAGACTTCAGTTGACACAATGGGATGTAACTGTTACATAACAAGGTGCAACTGACACCATCACAAACACACTGACAAACAGAACTGTCTGTATGGCAGGTGGCAGTAGGCGTGCATTTAACCAAGGTGGGTTGTATGGTAATGTACATCCATATACCTTAAGGCAGCTCACGCCTGATGGTCTTCAGGACTTTGGGCTTTCCGGATTCTGTAGCGCTCCCATATACATATATGTATATATAGATATATGTATATGTAGCTATATATGTATGCACATCCTATGTGTATAGATATGCCTAGTTATGTTGGTATATATGTGGATATCAATAACTATATGTGCATACATATCTATTCTGATGTACCTACTACTGTCAATATATATGTAGATATCCATACGTATATGTACATATGTATCTCTATCTGTATATGTGTAGACATATATTGCTCTGTATATGTATATATCTGGGTGTTTATTTGTATATCTATGTACATATACATATCCATCTATGTATGTCGATATGTATATGTGTATGTCTATATAGATATCTGGATAAGTATATGCACATATATCATCACCATATGTCCTGAACATGGAGTGTAGCCATATCTCAACTCCTGTAGTCCCAACTTCGTAGTGCAAGGGGATGTCAGGTATGTATAGCAGGTATATTTGTAGAGTATTGCTACTGTAATAGGGATTGTCATCACAGACATGGTGTATGTGGGAGGTCACATCTGCTTTTAACGTGCGCCATTAGCTACTGACAGATATCTAAGGACATCATAGTACAGTACCACTGCTAGCACGTAATGCTCATGTGGACTACAGCAGAGATAATGGCCAATATATGTGGACGGTCTGACACACACTGGACAGTCCAGAGGTATACACATAACCCCTTAGTGCAAGACATGTGGACCAATCCTTACAATGTGGATGTTAACAGCCATGTAGATGGTATAACACGTAACTACTGATGTTCATCATGTTACCCTGCTGCAGTCATCTCACTTGGGGTTATCCTGCCGTCAGGCAGTCCCGCAGTCTGCCCGAATTCCAAAGTCTTGGTCCGGCGTCTGTTACTGTTGCTTCTTCCCTGACGTCAGTGCGCCAGGGGTATATAAGAGGCATCCGATGCCATTTTCTTCAGTCTTTCTTGCCGCGCGGTGCCCGAAGCAGAAGCAGTTCGCAAGTGCCGGTCGGTCGACACCTGAGATTTTCGATTTGAATTTCAGTCCGAAGTCTTCAATAAAGCTAAGTACCCCATTGGGGAACATTTTCTTGCCTCAGTCCGATGTCAGAAAAAGTTAACAATTGCATTTCTTGTGGGGAGCAAATACCTCATAAGGACTTCCATTCCAATTGTATTCCTGGCCTAGGCCCAGACCACGACATCACAGTTTGTCGGTTTTGCGCTAGGTTTAATAAACAAACCATCAAATGCCGTTTTGACTTCGCACAGCATTTCTTTGGTAGGAAATTTAATTATATCATGCCATCGGAGCAGCCGACGACCGCCATTCATAAAAAACGCAAGGATAAGGGCAGGCAGCCTAGGAATAAGCCAAACACCGAGGCCTCAGCTGGGCCTGTTGCCGATTCTCCGGTTTTCAGTGAGGCGCCTACGCAGCCCCTGACGACCGCAGAGCTGGAACCCCAGACAGCTGCGGATTCCCATGCGGAGTCTACTAGGCTGACGCAGCCATCTACCGACACCGGAGCAGAACTAGACACCGGTGCAACGGAAACACCTTCGGTTACAGAAGGTGTCTTCAGACAGACTACACTCGCCATTAAATCTTATGCTAAACTTAAAACTCCTTTAAAACCAAAGAAAACTGTACATCAGTGTACAGTTCAAGGCCCCATGCCTAAGAAACAGATGCTTAAGATGGCTGAAGATTTGATCACACTTATCAGGGGTTCCCATCCCCCTCCTGATAAAAGACCAAGACAAGAGGAGGATTATGCATCCTCTGACCAGGATTCTCTCTCCTCAGATTCTTCTGAGGAACAGGATTACACTTTTCCACCTTATGAAGATTCTGATGCTGAAGACTCTCTTCCCTCAGCATCTCCCCCTGAAGACTACTCCTTTGGGGAAACTTTACATACCATGAGGGAACATTTCCACTGGGAAGGCCAGGATTGCTCCGATTCTAAGAAAAGGCTCCGAGAGTTCCTTTTACTACCCCAGCACAGACCTCTTGCTATCCCTCCTGTTCTAGATATTGTGGATGATGTTTACTTGGAGTCTAGTTTAAATCCAGACTCTCTTCCTCCTGCTCCAGCCAAACCAGACAGATACTACAGAGTACCTGACTCACACAAATTCCTTTATAAAAGCCCTGTGGCTGACCCAGAAACAATTTCCCAGGATCTTAAGGGAGCAAAAGCTTCTATGGCTAAAAATCCTATGCCCTCTGAAAGGGATTCCAGAGCCCTAGATAGATGGGGAAAGAAAATATACACCTCTGCTACTCTGGCTATGAGAGCAATAAATTGCCAGTTTCATATGTTGAAATATCAACAGTTCCTAATGTCTCAGTTAAAACAAAAAATGAGCACACATTCAGAACTGCCTGAATTCAAGGAAATGCAGGATCTGTTGCATGCAGCTGAACAGTTGGGCAAACATACTTTACAATGCGGATTTGATTCATTGGAAGCTTCTTGTAGAGCAGCTGTTACTGGCTCTGTCATACGTAGACATGCTTGGTTAAAAGAACAAACCCTCCCTGACCATGTTAAAGCAAAATTATTGGGTGCACCTTTACAGCAGGATGTATTATTTGGTGTCAAAGCAGAACAGGTTTTAAAGAAAATGGAGGATAAGGCAAAGTCTATGCAAACAGTCAAGGATTTTTTGCAGGTGCAACCCCCTCGTTTAAAAAACTGGTCCTTTCCAGCTTCAGACAGATCACAGAGGGGCAAATACAGACGCCCAAGGGGCAGAGGTCAGTCGCAGGGCCCTTACAAACCTCGCCAATGGGGTTCTGCTACCCAGAAAGGAGGAGAAGACAGGCCCCAAGCTAGCAGAGGACAAACACAATGACTCTATCCTCAAACTACCAAGCAAATCTCTCCTGGCAACTTCCTTGGGAGGAAAACTGGCATTTTTTGCAGACAACTGGCACATCATCACAAAAGACAAATGGGTTCTAAACATTGTCTCTCAAGGATACAGATTCCACTTTCATACCTTACCATGGATCAAAGGAATGCCAAACCTGCCACCAAATCAATGGGCAGAGGCACAAAAACAAATTACAGCTCTCATGAACATGAGAGTCATTCAGCAGGTACCTACACAGGAGCGAGGACAAGGATTTTACTCAAGACTCTTCCTAGTCCCAAGAAAGGACAAAGCATGGAGACCCATTCTGGATCTTTCAATTCTGAACAACTATCTGCAAGTACCAAAATTCAAGATACTAACACTACAGCAGCTTCTTCCCATGCTGGGCAAGAATGCTTGGCTAGTCACTTTGGACCTCAAGGAGGCATACCTGCATGTCCCTATCAGACAAAATTGCAGAAGATACCTCCGCTTCATTGCAGGTTCAACGCATTATCAATTCTCTGTACTGCCCTTTGGCTTATCTACTGCGCCCAGGGTCTTCACAAAATGCCTGGCACCAGTAATAGCATACTGCAGACAAGGAGGAATTCAAATATACCCATACCTGGATGACTGCCTTATCCAAGCAGAAAGCAAAGACATTCTTTTAAAGCATCTGGCATTTGTTAAACACCTTCTAAGTTGCCTAGGGTACACAGTAAACGAAAAGAAATCAAAACTAGTGCCCTCACAAAACATAATATTCCTGGGTGCCAGCTTGAATACAACGGCCCAGATGGCTTATCTCATGCCAGACAAGCAACAACAGCTGTTTGAATATTTCAAAATAATGGCAACAAAGACCCAACTCTCTGCAAGAAAAATTCTGCAGGCCTTGGGCTTCATGGCATCTTGCATACTACTAATACCATTTGCAAAACTGCATATGATGAAAATTCAATGGTACCTGAAAAGTGTATGGACTCAGCACAGCCACAGCTTGGAAACAATGATACCACTCATTCCCTGCCTTCAACAGGAGTTTCTATGGTGTGCACAGGCATGTCACCTCAACAAGGGTCAGCCTTTCACCTTACCCACAGCCAGGCAAACTATGACAACAGATGCATCGGACTATGCCTGGGGAGCACACATGGCAGGGCAGTGCATTCAGGGCAAATGGACTACAGATCAGAGGCATCTGCATATCAATCAAAAAGAAATGCTAGTAGTACAAAATGCCCTAACAGCATTCAAGGACCTTCTACACCCAGGACAACTAAAAATAAAGACGGACAATACCACAGTCCTGTGGTACATACACAAGCAAGGGGGCACACATTCCTACCCTCTATGCAGGCAAGCAATGACCTTGTGGAACACTGCACTGTCTTACCAGGTTCCATTACAAGCACAATTCCTGCCAGGAAAGAAAAACACATTGGCAGACGACCGAAGCAGAAACATCATGGATCCACATGAATGGAAACTAGATCCACAAGTATTTGCAATGATAGCTCAAAAATGGGGGCGCCCAGACATGGATCTGTTTGCAAGCCCCCACAACCACCAACTTCAAAAAATTTTGCACAAGGACCTTCCATCCACTAGCTTGGAAAGTGGACGCCCTCTCACTCAGTTGGAAAACATTAACAGTGTATGCCTTCCCTCCACTACCTCTTCTAGCAAAGATACTGCTGATACTCGTTGCACCAGACTGGCCACGCCAGCATTGGTACCCAATTTTAAGGAACATGGCCCACGGCCCACCATGGATTTTGCCACAAATTCCTCACCTGCTCACCCAGCCAGACCATCAGATTCTACACAGCCAACTCAAGACTTTAAACCTGGCTGCATGACAAATTACCTAAACAACCAGCCAACACCTTTATCCAGAGCTGTTATGGATGTCATTCTGGAGGCCAGGAGACCCAGCACCAGGAAAATCTATTCAGACAAATGGAAAAGATTTTGCGCCTGGAACCAGGCTAAAGGCCTAAACCCCCTTGATCCAAACATCCCTCAGATTCTACAATATTTAACAGAGTTGTTAGACAAAGGACTTTCCTTTTCATCTATTAAGATCCACGCCTCAGCAATTTCAGCTCATTACAGCACAGATCCTCCTTTATTCTCACATCCACTCCTAAGACAGTTCCTCAGAAGGGCTAAGAACTTAAGACCGCCAAAGAGAGCTCCAACACATACTTGGGATCTCAACTTTGTTCTGGCAAAGCTTACACTGCCACCCTTTGAACCAGCTTTTTCAGCTGACTTAAAATTTCTTTCATGGAAAACTGACTACTGCTAGCAGTAACCTCAGCTAGAAGAGTCTCAGAGCTACAGGCACTAATGGCAGTGGAACCTTTCATCATTTTTCATCAAGACAGAGTCTCTCTATGAACGAATCCTTCCTTTATGCCAAAGGTGGTATCCAGTGTGGCCCTAAACCAGACCATTCACTTGCCCACCTTCTTCCCAAATCCCCAGAACAAAGGAGAAAGACTCCTGCACTCTTTGGACATTCACAGGCAATTACGTTACTACTTGGATAAAACTAAGGCTTTCAGAAAAACTGATCAGCTTTTTGTAGCCTATGCTACTGGATCACAAGGAAAAGCTATCTCAAAACAGACCATTTCAAAATGGATAGGGCATTGCATACGTTTTTGCTACATACATCATGGGAAACCAGTACCTGCTAACATTAGGTCCCACTCCACCAGGGCTACAACTACATCAGCAGCCTTTCTCAGGGGAGTGCCAACCAAGGATATTCTGGAAGCTGCTACTTGGAGTTCAGTGCACACCTTCACCAAACACTATCACTTACCTCTATACTCTAAGACTGGAGCTGGTTTTGCCACTGCAGTTTTGCAGGGCTTACTAGCTTCTTCTAACCCTGTCTGACTCCACCTCCCATCCTTAGCTTTGGGATTCAACCCAAGTGTGATGACTGCAGCAGGGTAACACGATGAACATAGTACAGTTTTGTAAACCATAAATGTAGATGTTCGAGTGTTCACCCTGCTGCAGTCCAGGTTACCCTCCCTCCATCCCCTCTGAACTAGCTGAACTTATCTCTACCACTCTATCCTATACTACCTCTGTGGTGTATTTGCTTGTGCCTAAGTGTTCATAGGTTCATAGGTTTATACTAGGCTATCTGCCCTAAGGCATTTATAAGCCTAGCCC
Source organism: Protopterus annectens (assembly GCF_019279795.1). Classification (NCBI taxonomy): domain Eukaryota; kingdom Metazoa; phylum Chordata; order Ceratodontiformes; family Protopteridae; genus Protopterus; species Protopterus annectens. The sequence continues at coordinate 338,236,082 of NC_056745.1, read as the reverse complement.
AAATTTTTGTGGCTTACGCCACCCCTTATATGAAAAAATACTGTGCCCATTAGTTTGTTGTGCCTCTGTCCAGCAGTGACACAGAGATGATTCCCGGGGTAAACCTACGATCTCCCATCCACAGGTCTAGATTTCTCTTGAACAGAGTCAGCGAGGTGCTCTGCCTCACATGGACCGGGATTTTATTCCACAGCATAGGGAGTCTCTGAGTGATAAATCTATCCCTCCAGCACGCCCTATTTATATCCGTGCTAAGGTTTAAGTCACTTGCTCTAGTGGTTTTGGTGGATTTGCATTTTTGAGGTGGAGCATGTCCATTAATTCCGGGTTGGACATGGCCTTGTATGTCAGGCACATGTCACCTCTGAGCAGACGGTATGCGACTGAATAGAGCTGGAGTTTCTTCAATCTGGCAGCATATGATAGATTTTGGAGTCCCTTTATCCTTTTGGTGAGGAACTTTTGGGGTCTCTCCAATTGCTGCAGATGTCGGGTGAGATACATCCCGAATGGGGCATTGTACTCGATCATTGGTCTGATAAGTGAAGAGTACAGGGGAACAATGACCTCACTAGATCTGGATGTGAATCCCTTCATGATCAGGTGGGCAATGTAGAAGGTCTTTCTAACCACTTTAGCAACGTGAGTGTCAAAAGAAAGGCCACTGTCAACCTGGGTCCCCAGGTCCCTGATAACCTCTTCTGTGCTTAGTGGATTTCCACCTATATGGTAACTTGGGGTTACCTTGTTTTTCCCGAAGGGTATGACTATACATTTTTTGGCGTTTAACTTCAGGCCATGGCTCTGGCACCAACTATCTGTTTCCGTGAGTCCCTTCTGAAGGATATCCGTGTCCGATGCACTTTCCACTATGGCGCCCAGTTTGCAGTAGTCTGCAAACTTTGTCAGCCAAAGTCCTCCCATGTTGGCCTGTACTTCTGAGAAGTAGATGCCAAACAATAGGGGGCCAAGGACCGAGCCCTGTGGGACACCACTTGTGACCAGCTTGGAGTCTGACACAGCGCCAGCAACTCTAACCCTGTGGGTTCTGTCCTTAAGCCAGTTTGCAACCCATCTTGTGACATATGGGTTTACATTTAAGCTGGTAAGTTTTTCTACAATACCCGAGTGGGGTATTGTGTCGAAAGCCTTTGCAAGGTCAAGGTAGGCTGTATGGACTGCTTTTCCCTCATCAATGGCCTTGGTGACTGTTTCAAGAAGACGAACAAGTTCAAAAGGCATGATCTTCCCTTGACAAAGCCAAACTGGGTCGGGTGCAATGTCTGCAAGTCCCTATATCTTTGTTTATGAGCTCCATTATGATCCTCTCCATAGCTTTGCAGACTAGACTTGTTAAGCTTATGGGGCGGTAATTACCAGGGTCCATAGAGGCGCCGCCTTTGTGGAGTGGGACCACAGTTGCCGTACGCCACTCCTTGGGCACGTATCCTGTGGTAAGGCTGAGATTAAACAGCTGCCTTATGTGCGGGTTTAATTCCTCATTTAGCTCGTGTAGCACACAGCCGGTGACACCATCCGGTCCCATTGATGCTGTGTTTTAGCTTTAGAGAGTGCAGCTTTCACCTGCGCATTTGAGATGTCCGGGAGGCTACACTCGGCTGGGATAGTTATCTCTCCTTTAGTAGGGGAGAGGGGGGTGAAGTTTGCACTGAACCTGTCTGCCAGTATGTTGGCAATGTCTGTGGGTTCAGTGATTTTTGTATCATTTTGGACTAATTCTGAGCATATCTGGGAGTTTCCACCCAGGTTCCTAACATAGCTGAAAAAGGCCTTATGATTGTCCTTTGAATCCATGGCAATTTTTCTCTCAAAATTGGCCTTAGTTGATTTTATGAGTGCTCGTATTTTTTTACTAATAATGATCAGGGGTGACTTCCCTTTTATGGATTTTGTTCTATCATGTAATAGCTTTCTCCTCTTATTGTAAAGTTTGTTAATGGCTGGGGTCCACCAGACTGGACGTTTGCCCTTTGTGGAAAGAGTCTTGGTTTTATTTGGGATTGCCTGATCCATGCAGTCCTGGAGGTGTTCATAGAAGGCATTTGTAAGGGCTTCCGCAGCTTGGGGTTTTGTTTTATTTTTATATAGCTATATGTATATATATATATATATATAATTTTTTTTTTTTTTTTTTTTTTTTTTTGTATACCCCTGGCGCATTGACGTCAGGGAAGAAGCGACAGCAACCGACGGCGGACCAAGACTTTGGAATTCGGGCCGACTGCGGGACCGCCTGACGGCAGGATAACCCCAAGTGTGATGACTGCAGCAGGGTGAACACTCGAACATCTACATTTATGGTAGGTACAAAACTGTACTGTATACATGTTCCCCCATAGGTTATGCATTCACACATCCCTGTCTGTCCTGCCACATAATAACCGCTGGTAAGGTGGTGCCATGGCCACATACCACCCACTTGATATTGACATACATCTGTAGAGCATCCCACTGCTCTTTCTGACATACATGACTGTTATGGTAGCCCGGCAGCAGTACATCTGGCAAGTATCTGTACGTTACATCTCGCTGGGTAAGTACATTAAGCTGCTAGGCATGTAACAAACACTGTGCAGGCTACAGGCAGACCGGCTCACATTTCCTATGGGAGAATGCACATGTACCTGCATATATATAGCAGGCTCTACAGGCATGCCACAGCACAGAGTAACATACACCTGTGTGAAAGTGCATCACCACAACCATTGTGAACACAGCCACAGCTACGTATGGCATGCTAGCGTATTATTACAGTATATGGATGATCTGTTCAACACCAACCTCATATGTGCCACTCGCACACTAACCCTACATATACTGGGCTGTTACACAGTGTGGTCCGCTGCCTGTCTGTGGTATGGGACATGTGCGTGTATGGCCCCACAAACATGTAAGCCAATAGGGTAACATACAGTGGAGCAGCATGTAACATCAGATAGAACAGGACTAAGAACAATAGCATCTACCACAGTCTGTACACAGGCCAAGGTACATATTAACAGTACGCACACTGCCCACAATCACCATAAGTGCACAGACCTCAGTACTGTACACACAACCACAGAATGTCCAGGTTATGTCTTCAAATCTAACCCCTGCTATACATTGCATGTGTAGCAGTCTGATATCTCACTGGCTTGTTATCAGATGTGTTGTCACTTATTATAGTGTACAGTACATATGCACCCCTTACTGCATGACATATGTACAAATGTTGACAGGGTTGTGGCTGGAGGCACATACACAGGGCCAATATTGGCATGTTGCTGTGATAACCTCATACATTTACTGTTGTAACTGGGTTTGTTGCAACATATGTCCTATGAGGGGTATGAAGTCAGTAACTCTCACTGCTGTCACGATCTAAAGACTGCAATCCTCACACTACCTTCTTCAGTTCACAGATAGGTGCTCTGTGGGTAACACCTGAAACAAAAGGCACCACACAATGGCCAGTCTGCAGATTACCCTACAGATGGTTGATGTTCATCATGTTTCACTGTTGCAGTCATTACAATTGGGTTATCCTGCTGGCAGGCTACCCACAGTCGGCCCTAGTTCCAAAGTCTAGGTCCGGCATCGGTTGCTGTCGGCTCCTCCCTGACGTCAGTGCGCCAGGGGTATAAAAGATGCAGCCGACGCCATTTTCTTTTCTTTTCTTGCCGTGCGGTGCCCGAAGCAAAAGCAGTTCGCAAGTGCTGGTCGGCCGACTCCTGAGATTTTCAAATTTGAATTTCAGATCCGAAGTCTTCATTAAAGCTAAGTACCCCGTTGGGGAAACTTTTTTCTTGCTCCAGACCGATGTCAGAAAAAGTTAATAATTGTATTTCTTGTGGGAAGCAAATACCTCATAAGAATTTTCGTTCTTACTGTTTTCCTTGTCTAGGCCCTGACCATGACGTTGCTAGTTGTCGGTTTTGTGCTAGATTTAACCAACGCACTTAAGTGTCGGTATGATTTTGCATTTCATTATTTGGCAGAAGATTTAACTATATGATGCCGTTGGAGCAACTGACTACCAGAGTTTATAAAAAGCGCAAAGAAAAGGACAGGCATCCGAGGTCCATAACCGACGACGAGGCTTCTGCTAGGCCTGTCGCCGGTTCGCCGGTTCTCAGTGAGGCATTTTCACAGCCCCTGACGCCTGCTACCGTAGAGCCACAGGCCGCTTCCGACTCCCATGTGGAGCCGACAAGGCCACTGGAAACTCAAGGTATTGGACACTCGGATGCTATTCCCTCAGATGGATCCGGAGCCGCTGAGCAGGCACCGGCTTCTGAGGGTGTTTTCAGGCCTACACAGTTATATGTAAAACCAACTGCAGCTGCAAAGGCAAAGACTAAAGCAGCTCTAAACACAAAGAAACCAGTACAGCATTCTCCTGCACAGGCCTCCATGCCTAAAAAACAGATGCTTAAAATGGCCGAAGACCTAATTACTTTGATCAGAGGTTCCCATCCCCCACCTGGTAAGAGGCCTAGGCAAGAGATAGAATATGCATCTTCAGATAAGGTTTCCATTTCCTCTGATTCCTCTTCTGATCCGGAATATTCTCTTCCTCCCTATGAGGATTCTGATGCTGAAGAATCTATTCCTTCAGCCTCTCCTCCTGAGGATTATTCTTTTGGGGAACCCTACATACTATGAGGGAGCATTTCCACTGGGAGAGCCAAGATTACTCATAATCCAAGAAAAGGCTCAGAGACTTCCTTTTATTACCTCAGCACAGGCCCCTTGCTATTCCTCCTGTTCTAGACGTAGATGCTGTATTTTCAGAGTCCGGACAGTCTCCTGACTCTTTGCCTCCAGCTCCTGTTAAGCCAAACAAATCTGTAGGGTTCCTGATTCTCATAAATTTCTTTATAAAAACCCTGCTGCAGACCCAGAAACTATCTCTCAGGGTCCCAAAGGGGTCAAGGCGTCCACTGCAAAAAATCCTATACCATCTGATAGGGTTTCAAGGGCTCTAGACAGATGGGGGAAAAAGATTTATACTTCTGCTACCTTGGCTGTAAGAGTTTTAAATTGTCAATTTCATATGCTTAAATATCAGCAATATTGAATGTCACTGCTTAAACAAAAAATGTTGACAAATTCAGAATGTGCAGAAAACAAACAAAAATGCCAGATTTATTGCATGCTGCTGAACAAGTAGGAAAGCATACTTTGCAATGTGGTTTTGATTCTCAAGAGGCCTCTTGCAGGGCCACTGTTACAGGTTCTGTCATTAGGAGACATGCTTGGTTAAAAGAACAGAATCTGCCCGATCATGTTAAAGCAAAAATCTGAAGTAGGAGATTCATTTGTCTGCAACCTGTGGGTTATGGATCCGATATCGGATCCGAGCCGGCATGGTTTTACCAGCTATGGATCCGAGCTCCTAGCTCCTCCCCTCACCCATAATGCCCTGCTCTCCCTACATGACCCCAGATCTAGTTTGCCGCACTGGTAACCAGGTCCTTGGATTCTCAGCTCTTCAGCTAAGTGAAATTTCTAGTTAAAGCGTTTTTTTCTATAGTTAAGTTTTTTGAGTGATTGTGTTAGGTTCCCGAGTCTTTAACTGAAGACACGGATTTGGAGGAAGGGGAAGGCTCCCCAAGATCACCCCCCGAGGATGTCTCCTTTGGAGACATCATGGAAATGCTTTGCATAAGGGGGGGGGGTGGTCTGCCCCAAAGTCTTCCTCGGACGAGTCCGTGTTCTTGGAGGCATTCGAAGCGGGCCCGTCTACCTCTTGGGTGTCCCCTCCTGCCGACCCCCTGGTTGACCTCATTACCACCAGGGCGTGGAAGGAACCGGACACCATGGAGCCAATCCCCAAAAGGCCAGACCGAATCCTTAGCCCCCCTGCAGACCGTGCCCACTGGAGTAAGGGGCCTTCGGTAGATGCCATGTTAACGGCAGCAGCCACTAAGAGGGAACTCGCTCAGGAGAGTCCCTCAGTCCACCCTCCGAGCAAGGAGTCTCGGATGATGGACCGCTTCGGGAAGCGAATGTTTAGTTCTGCGACCTTCTCAGTGAGGGCGCTCAACTACTTGGCACATGTGATCAGGATGCAGCGCGATCTTATTAAGGAATACGCTGCATCCTCCCCTGAGTCCATGTCGGAAGAGGACAAACTCTTGCACTCTACCCGTATGGCCACTCTTCGATCCGTGACAAATACCTCTATGCGGTTGCTGTCCCATGCTACTGAGGGAGCCGCTAGAGCTGCAGGAGTAGGCCTAGTCACAAGACGCCAGGCCTGGCTCCGCCGTTGCGATTTCACGGAGCCCTTCAAGGCGTCCTTCGCGAACGCCCCCTTCGATGATTCTGCCCTTTTTGGCAAGACGGTTTGCGGCACCTTGACCCAGAGCGAAAAGGACGGGAAGACGCTGTCTGCCGTCGGAATCCGCTTCTCTGTGCCCCAGAGGCCCTACTCTAGGAACCAAAAGGGCCAGAAGAAGATGTGGTTCCGGAAGTCGCAGCAATCCCAACCCGCTCTGGACAACCAGTCCTTCCGTGGCAGAGGAGGACAGGGAGGACGCCGCCCCAGAGGCAGAGGGGCTCCCAGGAACTTCGGGTCCAGTGAACCTTTCTCTGAATGGCCCGAGCAGCAGCCCTGAAGGGTTGCCCGACTGCTCCACTCTGGAGGCAGTCGGGGATGTTTTTCGGAGCACCTAGCGGCATGGGAGTCCATAACATCAGACCGCTGGGTCCTCCGCATTATATCCAGAGGATACAAGATTTCTTTTCGTCACCTTCCAAAATTAAAATCCCTCCCCGACGTTCCACCCGGTCAGCGGGAGGCCGCTTCGGCAGAAATTGGCCATCTGCTGGGGAAAAGAGCCATCCAGCCCGTCCCCCCAGACCAGATCGGATCAGGGTTCTACTCCAGGTTCTTTTTAGTGCCAAAAAAGACGGGGGACCTAAGACCAATTTTAGACCTGTCCCTGTTAAACCTGGCAGTCCCCAAAGAGAAGTTTCGGATGGTCACCCTACAATCTATCCTTCCCCTTTTGGGAAAGAACCACTGGATGTGCTCTATAGACCTCAAGGATGCATACTACCACATACTAATGGACAGACGTTCCAGGAGGTTTCTTCGCTTCCGGCTGGGAGCCAGTCACTACCAGTTCAGGGTCCTTCCCTTTGGTCTCACCACAGCCCCCAGAGTGTTCACCAAAGTATTAGCAGTGGTTGCTGCCCACCTGAGGCTTCAGGGGGTGCAGGTCTTCCCATACCTGGATGACTGGCTCCTTACCGCCCCAACAAGGCATCTACTATCATTGGCGCGAGACTCCTTTCTTCATCTAGCTCCCCGATTGGGCATCACGATAAATGTAGCAAAATCCAACCTGGCACCTACTCAGTTGATAGATTTTATAGGCGCCAGGTTAGATACCAGGGAGTTAAGAGCCTTCCTCACAACCGACAGAGTTCAGAGTTTGCGACTCCAGGTGCGGGCCATCCTACACTCCAACTCTGTTCCGGCAGAATTGGTCCTGAGGGCTCTAGGGTCCATGGCGGCTGCAATATTTCTTCTTCCTCTAGCCAGATTCAACATGCGGGTCCTTCAGTGGACACTTCAGGTTCAGTGGTCTTACCTTGCTCTACCTCTGCATCATCCCATTGCGATCAGCAAGGCTTGCAAGCGGTCCCTCTTGTAGTGGCTCCACTCACAGGATCTCCACGGAGGCCGCTCTTTTTGTGCTTCTCCCCCTCTCGCCACGGTGACCACGGACGCCTCCCGCCTCGGGTGGGGGGGCATATTGCAGGCAGGACAGTCCAAGGCACGTGGAACGACTCAGAGACCTCCCTGCATATCAATGTTCTAGAGATGAGAGCAGTGCTCTTGGCATTGCGAGCACTTCAAGCCTTTCTTCCCCTGGGAACAATTGCGATTCAGTCAGACAACATGTCGGTGGTCTGGTACATCAACAAACAGGGGGGAACCAGGTCTTATCCCTTATGTCGAGAAGCCATGAGAGTGTGGGAATGGGCGATCTCCACCAACCGCTTTCTCATCGCAACACATATTCCGGGTTGGTCCAACATCCTGGCGGACAAACTCAGTCGCACCATTCTCTCCCCGTACGAGTGGTCTCTCAGTGCTCAAGTAGCGAAACGTATCTTCGCACGGTGGGGAACTCCTTGTTGCAATCTTTTTGCGTCTCCCTTAAACACCAAGTGCGACAGTTTTTTCGCTCTAATCCCTCCTCCAGGGGATTCCCCGAGAGACACTCTGGTGCATGCTTGGCCTCCCGGTCTTCTTTATGCTTACCCCCCTTTGCCCCTGATGCTCCAAGTTCTTCAGAAAGCCTCTCGGTTGGGGAGCAGAATGATCCTCATTGCCCCATTCTGGCCTCGACAGATCTGGTTCCCTTTCCTAAGGTCTCACTCAGTGACTCCACCTTGGATTCTAGATCACATTCCGGATCTGATTTCGCATCCATCGAACCTACCAACTCCGAATCTGGGCAACCTGAAGCTAACTGCTTGGCTGCTCCAGTTCCACTCCTAATTAGGACTCCCGGTATCTCGTCTCCCGTTAAGGCCATCTTGGTGGCAGCTCATAAGCCATCTACCAGGAAAGTTTACCGCAGTAAATGGAAACGGTTTTCCATTTGGGTGGAGCGACAAGGTCTAGATCCCTTTACGGTTCCCCTTCCTCTGGTGCTAGACTTTCTCACCTCTCTTTTTAATGATGGTGCCAGTAGTTCCACGGTCAAAGTGCAGCTTGCGGCCATTTCTCACTATCATGTTGGTCATGACTCTGGACCTCTTATGTCTGCCAAATTGTGTAAAGTCTTCCTTAAAGGCACCTTTCTCCTTAGGCCCCCTGTTAAGCAAGCGATTCCTCCTTGGGATCTGTCCTTGGTTCTTCAGACCTTGACCGCTCCCCCTTTCGAACCTGCAGCCACAGTAGATCTTAAATTCTTATCCCTTAAGACTGCTTTCTTAGTGGCCATTACTTCGGCCAAAAGAGTTTCGGAACTTCAAGCCTTATCTTCAAAGCCTCCTTACTTGGTCTTCCATCCGGACCGCGTATACCTCAGGACCAATCCCTCCTTTCTTCCTAAGGTGGCCTCAGAAACAAATATTAATCAGTCCATTAACCTCCCTGTTTTCTTTCCTAAATATCAAAACAAGGGTGAATACAAGCTGCATTCCTTGGATGTTCACAGGCAGCTTCGTTTTTATCTTAACAGGACAGCTGGTCATAGGCAATCCGACCAGTTGTTCATTTCCTTTGCCAAATTCAATCTAGGCAAACCAATTTCCAAAGTATCCTTGTCTCGCTGGATTTCACAGTGTATTCTTCTGGCTTATCAAGCCTCTGGGAGGCCCGCACCGGAGGGAGTCCGTGCCCATTCAACTCGGTCAGTTTCTACCTCAGCGGCCTTTAAGGCTAGGATTCCTCTGGATGACATTTGTTCAGCAGCCACTTGGGCTTCATACCATACCTTTATTTCTCATTACAAGCTGGATATCACATCTAGAGGTAGAGCATCCTTTGGCTCCGCGGTGCTCCGGAATATCCTTCCATGACGGCCGCCCAAGATTCAGGTAGCTGGGGACTCTGTCCCACAGGTTGCAGACAAATGAATCTCCTACTTCAGATTTAGAAATTATGTACTCACCATAACGTTCCATCTGAGTAGGTGGATTAATTTGTCTGCAACCATCCCGCCCTCCTATCCCCCTGGCCTTGTCAGTTTCCTGCATATTATTGGTTACCCTTTTCAGGGTATTTTGTTTCAGGGCAAACTTGATCTGAGGTCATGTAGGGAGAGCAGGGCATTATGGGTGAGGGGAGGAGCTAGGAGCTCGGATCCATAGCTGCTAAAACCATGCCGGTTCGGATCCGATATCGGATCCATAACCCACAGGTTGCAGACAAATGAATCCACCTACTCAGATGGAACGTTATGGTGAGTACATAACTTCTAATTATTAGATGCTCCATTACAACATGATACCTTATTTGGTGTTAAAGCAGAAGAGGTTTTGAAGAAAATGGAGGACAAAGCTAAATCTTTGCAAACAGTCAAGGATTTTTTTTACAGGTACAGCCTCCCAGATTTAGCAGGAACTGGCCTGCAAAGAATTGGTCCTTTCCAGTGTCAGACAGACCACAAAGAGGTAGATACAGACGCCCCAGAGGCAGATCACAGCCCCAAGGCTCATACAGGCCTAAACAATGGGGTGCTTCAACCTCCAAAAGTAGAGAAGAAAAATCACAGCCGTACAGGAAACAGTCTCAATGACTTTCCCCTGCCAGCACCAAGCACTTATTTTCTGGCAGCTCCCTTGGGGGGAAAACTAGCACTTTTTGCTCAAAATTGGCACATGATCACTCAAGACAAATGGGTCTTAAATATCGTATCCCAGGGCTACAGGTTCCATTTTCATACCCTGCCAAGGCCAAACGGTATGCCAGACCCTGCCACGCAATCAGTGGGTAGAGGCACAAAAACAAGTTTCATCCCTCATGGACATGAGGGCCATTCAGCAAGTAACACAGCAAGAGCAGGGACAATGGTTTTACTCAAGGCTATTCTTGGTGCCCAGAAAGGACAAAACCTGGAGACCAACACTGGACCTGTCTCCTGAACACATTCCTGGACATTCCAAAATTCAGAATGTTAACTCTGCAGCAGCTTCTGCCCACGCTGGGCAAGAAGGCTTGGCTTGTGACTTTAGACCTAAAAGAGGCATACCTGCATGTCCCAATCAGACAATCATGCAGAAGATACCTCAGATTTATAGCTGGCTCAATGCATTACCAATTCTCTGCACTGCTCTTAGGCTTATCTACTGCACCCAGGGTCTTCACAAAGTGCCTGGCACCAGTAATTGCTTTTTGCAGACAAAGAGGAATTCAAATATGTCTTTACTTGGACGACTGCCTTATTCAAGCAGAGAACAAGGACACTCTACTACAGCATCTGGCATTTGTAAAAACATTACTAGCATGCCTAGGATACACAGCAAACGAAAAGAAATCAAAACTCGTACCCTCTCAAGAGATAATATTCCTGGCTTATCTCATGCCAGACAAACACAGACAACTGACTACTTATTTCAAAATGTTGGCAACAAAAACCCAGTTATCTGCAAGAAAAATTCTGCAGGCTTTGGGCTTCATGGTGTCCTGCATTCTGCTAATTCCATATGCAAGACTGCATATGAGGAAACTTTAGTGGTATCTAAAAAGTGTTTGGACTCAACATTGCCACAGCCTGGAAACAGTAATTACCCTCATTCCCTGCATGCAACAGGAGTTTCGATGGTGGACAAAAGCCTGTCACCACAACACGGGACAGCCATTCCCCTTATCCACAGCCAGGCAGACATTGACAACAGATGCATCAGATTATGCCTGGGGGGCACATATGGCAGGAAGATGTATTCAGGGCACATGGTCCGCAAGTCAAATGCATCTACATATCAATCAAAGAGATGCTAGCAGTTCAAAATGCCCTGACAGCCTTCAAGGATCTACTTCATCCAGGACAAGTACTGATAAAGACGGACAATACCACAGTCATTTGGTACATAAACAAGCAAGGGGGCACACATTCCTACCCCCTCTTCAGACTAGCCATGAACTTGTGGGACACAGCATTGACTTACCAAGTACATCTGCAAGCACAATTCCTGCCAGGAAGGATAAATACTCTGGCAGACGAACTAAGCAGAAACCTAATGGATCCCCACGAGTGGAAATTGGATCCACAAGTCTTCAGCATGATAACAAGGAACTGGGGGTGCCCGGACATAGACCTATTTGCCTCCCCTCACAATTGCCAACTACAAAGATTCTGCACAAGGACTCATCACAAGCAAGCATGGAAAGTGGATGCTCTATCTTTCAGCTGGAAAAACCTAACCGTATATGCTTTTCTTCCTCTGCCTCTCCTCCCCAAGGTCAGACAAGAGAAGCTAAAAATTATTCTGATTGCCCCAGACTGGCCCCACCAGCACTGGTACCCAATCCTAAAGAGCTTGTCCCAGTGCCCAGCTTGGACACTACCTCAAATTTCTCACTTACTGACTCAACAAGACAGTCAGTTACTGCACAGCCAACTCAGGACCCTAAACCTGGCAGCATGGCGAATAATGTAGCCATTCAAGACACACTTCTTTCTAAAGCAGTTATGGATGTTATTTTGGAGGCCAGGAGGCCTAGCACCAGAAAATCATATGCAGAAAAATGGAAGAGATTCTGTGCTTGGAACCAGGCACAAGGTATTGACACGAATGTTCCAAATATTCCTCAGATTTTACAATATTTAACTGAGATGCTGGATAAAGGCCTTTCCTTTTCATCCCTTAAAATTCATGCCTCTGCCATTTCAGCTCACTACAATACAGAACCACCGATTTTTTTCTCATCCATTACTAAGGCAGTACCTCAGAGGGGCCAAAAACACAAGACCCCCAAGGAGAGCACCAATACCTGCATGGGACCTAAACTATGTCTTGGAAAAACTTACATTGCCTCCCTTTGAGCCAGCCTCTGCAGCTGATATAAAATTCTTATCCTGGATGGAAAATAGCTCTGCTCCTAGCAATAACCTCCGCTAGACGAGTCTCAGAGTTACAGGCACTCATGGCTGTGGAACCTTTCATCATTTTCCATCCTGACAGGGTTTCTCTGAGGACAAACCCTACATTTATGCCTAAGGTAGTGACCACTGTGGCCCAAACAATTCACTTGCCTACCTTCTACCCGAACCCACAGAATAAAGGTGAGAGACTTCTGCATTCTTTGGACATTCACAGACAGCTACGCTTCTACTTGGACAGAACCAAAGCTTTCAGAAAGACTGAACAGTTTCTAGTAGCATATGCTGCAGGATCACAAGGAAAGCCTATCTCAAAGCAGACTATTTCCAAGTGGATAGGCCACTGCATTCGTTTCTGCTATTCACAGCATGGCAAATCAGTGCCTAAGGGCATTAGGCCACATTCCACCAGAGCAGCAGCCACTTCAGCAGCCTTCCTCAGAGGAGTACCAACCAAAGACATCTTAGAGGCTGCAACTTCGAATTCGATGCATACTTTTACAAAGCACTACCACTTACCTCTCTATTCTAAATCCAGGGCAGGCTTTGCCACTGCAGTTCTGCAGGGCCTGATAGCCTCTCCTAATCCTATTTAGCTCCAGCCTCCCAACCATAGCTTTGGGATTCAACCCAATTGTAATGACTGCAACAGTGAAACACGATGAACATAGTACAGTTGTGTACCTACCATAAATGTAGATGTTTGAGTGTATTCACTGTTGCAGTCCAGGTTACCCTCCCTCCATCCCCCTTTTCCTGGCTGGGACTTATCTGTACTTCTCTATTCTTTACAACCTATGTAGTGTATTTGCTTGTAGATCAAGGAAAAGTTGTTTTTTGGGTATGCATGCTTTTTGGCATTAGTGAGCCTACCATTTTAGGGGCACCTGACATCTGGGGCAAGAAAAACTGAAGAAAATGGTGTTGGTTGCATCTTTTATACCCCTGGCGCACTGACGTCAGGGAGGTGCCGACAGCAACCAACGCCGGACCTAGATTTTGGAACCCGGGCCGACTGCAGGTAGCCTGCCAGCAGGATAACCCAATTGTAATGACTGCAACAGTGAATACACTCAAACATCTACATTTATGGTAGGTACACAACTGTACTTTCCCTCATAAACATAGCACTGACATGGCAGGTATGAAAACATGTAGGACAGCCATATCCACACACACCCTGTTAAACCAACATTACTCCAAATGCTGTATAGCAGCACTTTACAGTCTGTAGTCAGGTCAGGCACATCCCCCTCCTGTGTGTTGGCCTGTTTCCACAGTGTATGTTGTTAGAGGTAAACCGCAATCCATCCGAGATGCTGTTTGCCAAACAACAGATCGAGTTCCTGCTCGCAGTGAATGAAAGGCCCAATACCAACATGATGTTCCTAGATATTGGTGTGTGTTTCCATGCAATAGGCTATGGGAATGTTACCACAGCTGTTCCACATGCAGTCAGCTAGAGGAGGGCTGCAATTCGTGCAGAGGCCATCAGCTGATCCCGAGCATCACTTAAAATACACATGCTGCTGCCTAAGCAAAGCAGGTGTAAGTCTCCACATCCACCAGAGAGGGAGTAAGAGAGGCAGACAGAGGCACAGAAAAGCCTGGGAGGGTTGGAAAGTAAAACTTGAGCATGTTTGTGTCACACACCTACCAGTGCAGGGTATCAAACTCCTGACGACTATGTAGTGCTATCACATGTCCATGCAGTTATTGGATGTGCCACATAGGTTACATGTTGGGGAGCCCTCAGAATGTATATGTGATGGTGAGTGACACCTGCATTAGGGATATGGTAGTTGTGTGGTGCCTGTAGTACACGTGCCTGCCCACATGAACAGTTGTCAGCATTAATGCAGCCACACTCTCACAGGGTGCACACACATTGCCACACTTGGCAGGGCCAGGAATACAACTCATCACTAGTGGGATTCCCCCAACACTGTGCAGGTATCACATGCACCACAGGGATCATACGGAGGTTATATGTGCAAAAGGGTATGTGGAGTTGTCTCGCATCAGACAGCATGTTTCAGTATGCCAGTGGGGTTGTAGTAAAGAATGTGGTCATACACATCATACACCACACACACAGACACGGGTGCCAGTACTGACATGTATGTGTGCACTGCTTCACGGGTGTGCTGTGGTTGACGTTGCCAGATGGTTATACAAGGGTAGGTGATGGGTATACCTTGACATCAGGCCACATGACAATGGTCTGCATTCTGGCTCAGGGGTGTAGTGTCTGGAGTTGCCCACACAGGTGGGTATTGTATTCACCATCCAGTCACCTGGATGACTATTGCGTGTGGCCAATGCTGTGCATTGCTTGCATGTATGTGTTCCTTAGTCCATGATGTGGACAGTGTCTGGGATGTGCACACCTCCCACATGCATGTACAGTGACATGAACTGTACCTGGGGTGTCTGGCCCATGATGAGTATACAGATCTTTATCATCAGATGTGCCAGTCCTGGCCTCATGTGGCGGGAACTGTTAATGGACAGCAGGTTGGCCCTGCACTTACATTGATAGCATGATACCAGTATTCCCTGGTGTCAGTGGCATCTGTCCATACAGGGCTTGTGTTTCAGGCATGTTATGTCCTTTGTGGGTCACATTTGATGGCACCACAGGTGTTGCAGGTGTCCGGAGGGGAACATGGGGGAGGTGCACTGTCGGCATGTACATGCCTATTGGACTGATGGACAGGGTGCCATGCCCTCTCTAGCCCACTGCAATCACACCATGGTTACTGTCAGTGGGCAATATGCAGGGTACTACCAACATAGCTGCTGTTGCCTAGGCAAGTGTTTGTGTGTGTGTGTGTGTGTGTGTGTGTGTGTGTGTGTGTGTGTGTGTGTATGGGACATGGGTTGAGTGTGTTCCCTGAGTTATGCAAGGGTTGCTAACATTGTTCGGCTGGCATTGATGTCACATTAAGGGGTATGGATTTGCACCCCAGCCTCTCGGCTATTTCACATCTGTCATCCCTGTATGGTGGACATTGTGATATATATACTTGGGCCACCATATAAGAACTTTGCAAAACCCGCTCCACATTGAGTCCAGTTGTTACACACTCACAACCACCGCCACACAGGATACGAATGACAGACACACACACCACACACACACACACACACACACACACACACACTTGTCATTTCTGGGATTAGAACTCCTACCTAACTAGTATGTTACACTACAGCACTATGCCATCATAGGTCATGCCACGGAGATGACTGGAGTACTCCTTCTCCAAAGGTGTATTTCACAGTGAATGACATCAGCAGGATTGCCAAAGTAGGGCATTTGAATTGTACTGAGTGTGACTAGCCTAAAATGCATTGTTCCCTTATCAGACGTAGTAACACACACAAAACATCCACAACTGCCATGTGTGGGAATAGAACCCCTAACAGGGTTCTATATCACACTACAGCAGTACACAGTTATGGCACTGGCTACGGAGATTACTGAGCCACAAACTTCCCAGAGGTGTATTTCTAGGTGGATGACATCAGCAGCCTTGACAAAGTAGGGCATTTGAATTGTAGGGAGTGTGAGTAGCCTAAAAGGAATTGCTCTCTACACAGACAGGGGCAGACAGACACACGCATGGACGGACACACACACACACACTTGCCAAGTCTGGGATTAGAACTCCTACCTAACTTATCACACTACAGCAGTGTGCAGTTATGGGATGTGCTACGGAGATTACTGGGCTACAACCTTCCCAGAGATGTATTTCTAGGTGGATGCCATCAGCAGCCTTACCAAAGTAGAGCATTTGATTGTAGGGAGTGTGACTTCCCTAAAAAGCATTGCTCTCTACACAGACAGAGACAGGCAGACACACACGCACACACACAGTTGCCATGTCTGGGATTAGAACTTCTACCTAACTAGTTTATCACACTACAGCAGTACGCAGTTATGGGACGCGCCATGGAGATTACTGGGCTACAACTCCCCCAAAGGTGTATTACTGGGCTACAACTCCCCCAAAGGTGTATTTCACAGTGGATGACCTCAGCAGGCTTGTCATAGTAGGGCTATGGGGAGGGCAGTGTGTGCGCATGGGCCATAACCCATTCATCTAGAGGTTGACCCACCACATGCAGGCACACACACTGTCATATTTCACAGGTATGTGTATATATAGCTGCTAGATGACTACTTCCTTGTACAGTCATGTTGCACAGCTAGCACTTGCACCACATAGTTTGTAATGCTGACAGATACCGGTGGGTACTATCTACAGTGTGTGACATCTGAACCTCGTGGTTGTGGCCCTTTGGCTGTGTGCTGGGTGGAACAGGCCTGGATGGCTCCTTGTCAGTCACCCTCTTCCACACATCTGTGTGGGTCTTCCTTTGGCTTATTATAGTGTGTTGTCCTTAGATACATGTCCATATTCCTATCCACTGTGTGTGCAAAGCATGAGTGGTGCATACTGAGGAGTGTCTGCACTAACATCTGCGACTGCCAGATATGTGTGGTCCACTGGTGTTTACAGACATGGCTTCATGTGTTTGTGTGTGAGCATGCCAAGTATGATCTTTCAGTATGTTGTTGATTGACATTGCCTTCATTGCTCTAAGTATGTGAGCATGCCCAGTATTCCTGTCTGTAGCGAATGTGTGGATCAAGTCCAGGTAGTTTGTATTGCAGTGCAGACCTTTGTGTTGTACACCTACAGGTAGCATACTCTTTCTGCAGAGTATCCGTCAGTCATTTGGCATTGACTTGTTACTACATTTCTACGTAGGATGGGGGGGCACACTTGACACTTGTACACATTTGCTATGACTGTACTGGTATTTCAGGTACTCCATTTCATTCTGTATTCTTACCTATTATGCTGACTAGAAGCATACCAGTGTACTACAGATCTTAGCTTTGATTTACCTACATATTGGTTTCTGACTTCCTACCCTTTAGAACCAGCGTCCCACTGCCTGACCTGCTGTAGTCTGTCTCTGTAGGCCTGGGGGGGTTACACATAGGCATCATTCAGAGGCCATAGCACAGCCTTTATTTGTGTTTGTCTACACGTGTCCTGCTGGCTGTGACTGTTGTTGGGTATGTGAACCTCCCTGACTGGCATGTGTGAGTCACTTACCTTGTGGGTGTCCCAGTATTCAGGGTGGTGCTGCAGGGCTGCCTGTGTCAGATGCACATAGTACACTCCCTACACATGGTTGAGCACAGGTAGTGTAATGTGCCTGTGATGGCCTTGGCAATGGGGGCTGTATGGCCCTGCCCCGTGCTGTTCCTGCTGCAGCTGTTTCTGCAGGATCATATTGTGTAGAATGGCACATGCAATGACAATTTGGGTACATGTAGCTGGTGAGTACTGCAAGGCTCCCCCTTGAGATGTCCAGGCACTGGAACCGTGACTTGAGCATCCCAAACATATGCTCTACTATACTTCTGGTGTGCGTGTGCCTTATTATGGAGTTCTTGTTCGGGTGTGTGTGCATTTCTGATGGGTGTCATCAGCCACGGCTCCAGTGCATATCCAGCATCCCCCACTAGGTGACCGTGAGGGATGTCCCCATTGGCAGATCTCTGGTACAGCTGCGTCAGATGCCAGATGTGGGAATCGTGATAGTTTCCAGGGCAGCCAGCACACACATTCATTATTATGCCCTGGCATCGCACACAACCTGGCAGTTGATGGAGGGGAAGGCCTTGCATCGCACACGACCTGGCAGTTGATGGAGGGGAAGCCCTTGCGGTTGATGTAGACCCTACCCTGCTCACCGAGTGGTGCTTTGATGCATATGTGCATGCAGTCTATAGCACCTACTACTTCAGGGTATTCTGCTATTTGGTGGAACAGTTGCATATTGCTGGCCAACGCCTCACGGGTGTTGGGGTAATATACATGCTCACCGACATGTGCTGACATGGCATCCAGGAACTGGTGGAGTACCATGGATGCTGATGCCTGTGAGATCCCCATGATATCCCCAGTTGACCTTTGGAAGGTACCTGTAGCTAGTATTCTTAGCCCTACACATACCTTGGTATCCACTGGGATGGGTTCCCCTCTGTTAGTTCTGTGTGTCAGGCGTGGCCAGCACAGCTCAACAATTTGCTGTAGGAGGTCCCTGTCCACCCTATAGTGCTCCACTATCGCCAGCTCATGTAGCCCCTGGTAGGTTACCCTGGGTCTGTACACTGATCTCCGTCTCCTCACTGTGGGTTGGTCAACAGCATTCGCATCCTCACCACCCTCAGCCTCTTCCACAAGTTGTTGTATGATAGCTATTGCAGCCCCTATCATTTTGTTGTTTTGGGTATTAAACATTCCCCACTTATTTACACCAGTGGTGTAGAGTGTGGGAAAAACCAGAGGGGAAGGTGTTTGCATAGTTTATAGTAGTGTTCTGGGCTGGGCTGGTCTGCTGCCTGTGTAATTGGCTGATTCTGATACATTTCACCTGCCAGCTATGCTAGTTCTCCTAGATTACCTTCCTTCTGCTGTTTTCCCTTCCCATTGCCTTCCTGTTTAAGCCCAGGGGTGCGCCGCGCATACACAGTGCTCAAATGTGCACAGAGCTGCTATTTCCTGGTTTAACTTTTTTTTTACACCTTTAAATCCCGGTGCGTGGCGTACACACCTGCTTAGGCAATGTAAAGGGCGCTACCCAGAGTAAGACACACCCCTTGCTTAGCTAGGTGCAAACCTGAGCAACAGGTCTCCAATCCGCTTACAGTATGCCCGACACACACCCCCATGATGTCAGCTAATTCCTGGGCTTGCACCAAGCTATTCCTACTCTTACACTGTTGGGACCTGACTAGCATGCTGGAGAAAATTGGGATTCACTATCATTCCCCTCATTTGCATAGGACTGCATGCTAATGCATAGTTAAATGTCTCACACTGAGCCTCCCCCTTAGCAACCACTACTCACTGGCCATGTTGTCTTCTGCCTGCCATTGACTTGCATGACAGAATAGTGATTTTAGTTAGAATGTTTATTTTGGGTTTATTTTATTATTTTCCTCCCAATCCCGTTCGCACGCCACTGCCCTACGCTTAAACAGCCGAGATCGGCTTAAAAAAAATAAAAGTTGATTTTTTTATTTTTTAGGCTGTTGGCAATGCCGGTGGCCTTATACTTGGCCATTGGCATACTTCCTGACTGATATGCAGCCTTTATTTGGAGCTGTCAAAGCTCCGTTTTGGTTTTGCAGAAATGTACTCGGTTACTAACCGAGTACATTTCTGCAGATTGCACTAGTCCTGCACGGCCATTTGCAAGCTTCCTGGATCGCAAATTCACCTCATTTGCATGGATTACTCCTGCAAATAGGGTGATTTGCATACAGGGGCTTAGTCCGTGCAGGACTAGTGCAGGAGCGCTCGTGCACACCCCTGCAGGCTGTTCCTGGATCGCACGGCAGACATATTCCCTGCACTAATCCTGCACACCGTGCAAGGCATACAGAATCCGGGGGTTCATCTTAAAGCTTACACAATGGTAAACACAACTGCATTAATATTTGACTTCTGTGTTGTGCAGGGAAATGTATATTAACTGTTGTTTTTATGATATTAATTTATATAGATGTAATTTTCAAATTTTTCTAAGTATCTCAACAACCAAGTAACTCACAGACAGAACTCTTTAGCCTCGTATGAAAATTTTCAGCTAGATGAATAATATATTGCTGATACTGTGTGTGTAACTTGAGTGGTTGCTGATATATTGTAACTTGTTTACAAAATATTACAAATGTAATAGTTAATGTGTTTACTGTGACTTGTAAAATTTGATTTAAGACCTGGAATCTAAAGAATACTGCTACTATAAAACAATAGATGTTACGTAGTCCAATCTCACCCACATTCTTACCCGTGGGTTCGGAGCCGAATATCGGCTCCAGCTCGGCCAAACTTTTCTAGCTTGAAGTCTTCTATTGGCTGGGCTAAGCAGGTATCCCATGGTGCACTGCTCCATATCCCCATATCTCATTTGCCACTTGTGTAGCTCAGACGTGGTCTCGCTCTTGGCTGTGGCTAAGTACCTTTTTTTCTTGTTATTTGAGAAAATTTCTTACAAACAAAAAGCTATTTTCATAGCTAGAGTCTATTTAGTGTTGTTTTTGGTTTAGGTAGTGTGTTTGTGGTTTGTGGTATCCCACTAACTGTTCTTCGGGCTAGGCCCGTTTCAGTTAGAGGACCTAGTCCTCTTGTCCTGAGTTGTTCGCGCTAAAGCCGTTTAATTTAGAGGTTTTAGTGTCGGTTTCCCCTTGTTATTTGTGGTCAGAAAACCGTCTTAGTTAGAGGTTTTTGGCCTTTTTTGTTTCAGTGCGTGTTCCTTCTGAGGGTTGTGTGTGTGCTGTGCAGTTTACTAACTTGTTCCTGCTTTTGTGGTGTTGTGTGTCTGGGTCCTTTCTTGCCAGACAGTGACTAGTGCTGTGTTGGTTTTTTTGTGATTGCTAGCTGGAAAATGTCCAAGGATTCCAAAGAGCATAAACCTTTGGGTTTTTAAAAAGTGCACTAAGTGCAGTTACAAGATGTCCATCACCGATGGGCACTCAATTTGTGTTTATTGCCTGGGAGCCATCCATCTGCAGGAGTCCTGCAGCTTCTGCCATGCTTTTAGTCCCAGAGTGCTCCAAGAAAGAAAGAATAAGCTGATTTTAAAGGGACTCTTGAAACCCTCTTTTGAAGAGGCCATGGATTCTTCTCCCAGTGCAAAATCTAAGTCCTCAAAATCAAAAAAGAGATCTCCGGCTCCTTCAGTTTCCTCGGAGCCACTGGAGAAAGTCACAAAACTTGCTTCGACCTCCTCGGCTCCACTGTCCTCGGGGCCGCAGGAAGTGTCGGTGTTGATGGAACCAGCATCTGCTCCAATTATATTGGAACCTCTTCGGAGCCGATCACCCAGTCTTAGACCAGTTTCACATGAGAGGAGATCTCGATCTCCCTCCCTGTCCTCCAAATCCTCCAGGACCCTTTCTGATGTTGATAGGGTGGTGCAGAGGCTCCTCCAGTCACCGGTTTTGGCAAAATTGTTTTCGGCTCCAGAGCCCGTCCTGACCCCTTCTTCTATCATTCCTCCTCCAAGTGCATCTCTGTCTTCGGAGCCAGAGTGTTCCGCGCCATGTGATGTTCCTAGGTCGGTTCCGATGGCCCCCCCAGGCCTATCGGTGCCGACGTCGGCTCCGTCCACGGGGTTCGGGACTCGAGATTCTTCAGTCGGGCCCGAGGGGGACATCTCGGGACATATTTCGGTTCCGAGTCTTCCACTCGGTGCCTCGGCTCGAGGGACCCCGACTCCTGTCTTGGTCTTGGAGGCTGGCCGGTCCTCGGACTCAGGGGAGGGCCTGCCTTTGAGGCCATGCGGACTGCGCTGGCCAGATCGTCAGCTACATCATGCGGGTCAGTCATTCTGTCCCCCACCACTCCGGTGAGAGCCTCTGATCACCTCCTATCTGTAGACAGCGGAGCACCAAGGCCTAGGGATACCCCCATGAGTGGTCCCTAGGATTCTGAGGGCCCTTCAGAGTTCGTGCCTGAGGAGCCCCCTAGAAAGAAACTGTGCAAGAGGAAGCACATAGACTCCCAGGATGAGTCTCTCACCTTGCGCCTTTGTCACTTCGCAGAGGCCTTCAAGTCTTCTTTCACTGACGCCCCCTTTGATGGTTCTTCTTTGTTCGGAACCAAAGTGAAAGACACCCTCACCAGGTGCGAACAAGAGGGAAAGACCCTGTCTGCCGTAGGGGTCCGTTTTTCCCTTCCCTCTAGGCCTTACCCCAAGGCCCAGAGGGCTGGGAAGATGTGGTTCAAAAAAATCACAGAGGTTTTTTCCTGCTGCACAAGGCGAGTCCCCCTCCAGATGCAGAGGAGGGGGAGGTTATTCAGGGAGTCACCGCCCTAGAGGCAGAGGGGACCCCCACAATTCGGGAGACCACAATTCCTTTCGCAGCTCTCCCTACTCTCGTTCCTGAGGGAGTGCCCGGCTGTGCTTATCCGGAGCCAGTCGGTGGTCGAATTTCGTTATATCCGGAAGCCTGGAAAAGCATCACACAGGACCGATGGGTATTACGAATAATTTCCAGGGGTTATGTCATTCTGTTTACATCAGACCCCCCTTCAGTCAGAAAAATCCTGGACGTCCCACCCAGTCAAAGGGATCAAGCAGCCTCAGAGGTTTCAAAGCTGCTAGGAAAAGGAGCCGTCCAGCGTGTCCCCTCAGACCAAGTCGGATTAGGGACTTACTCAAGATTCTTTTTGGTGCCGAAAAGAACAGGGGACCTGAGACCCATATTAGATCTCAGCCAACTGAACAACTATGTACAGAAGTCCAAGTTCCGTATGGTCACACTACAATCGATTCTCCTATTGTTGAGAGAGGAGGTATGGATGTGCTCCATCGACCTCAAGGATGCTTACTACCATGTCAAAATGGACAGGGCATCCAGGAGCCACCTACACTTCTGGCTGGGAGCTAGTCATTTCCAGTTTCGAGCCCTGCCCTTTGGTCTCACCACAGCCCCCAGGATGTTCACCAAGTGTATGGCGGTGGTGACTGCTCACTTGAGACGTCAGGGATTCCAAGTGTTTCCGTATGTTTCCGTATCTGGACGACTGGCTCCTTACCGCCCCTACCAGGCATCTACTAGTCCAAACCAGGGACGCTACCATCACTCTATGTCAACAGTTGGGCATAACACTAAATTGGGAAAAATCTGCCTTGTTGCCCTCACAGCGTGTCACCTTTATAGGCGCAGAATTAGACACCGTTCAAATGCGAGCATTTTTACCGCAGGAAAGGATCAGAGTCTTACAGCAACAGATACACACCCTGATGCCCCTGAGGAAAGCAAAGGCAAGATGGGTTCTTTAACTCCTGGGGACCATGGCAGCAACAGTTATGTTGGTCCCTCTAGCGAGATTGCACATGAGACTTCTTCAATGGCTCCTCTTTGTTCAATGGTCTCTCCAAAAATTTCCACTTTCTCACCCCATTTTGCTCACGGACAGATGCAAACAGGATCTCAGTTGGTGGCTTTGTACCAACAATTTGGACAGGGGAAAACCCTTCGTTCCACCCATCCCGGTTGCCACAGTGACCACGGACGCCTCCCAGATGGGGTGGGGGGCATATCTTGGCAGGACAGTCCAAGGCACATGGCAAGATCACGAAATACATCTGCATATCAACGTCCTAGAGTTGAGAGCGGTGCTACTTGCGTTGCAGGCACTTCAGAGCTTTCTGCCTCTAGGGACGATTGCAATACACTCGGACAACATATCAGTAGTGTGGTATCTAAACAAGCAAGGGGGAACCAGATCTTACCCCCTGTGCAGAGAGGCCATGCAAGTGTGGCAGTGGGCAGTATCTTCCCAACGGTTTGTGGTGGCAACGCACATTCCGGGGAAGTCCATCGTGATAGCAGACAGGCTAAGCAGAGCTATTCTGATGCCTTACGAGTGGTCACTGAATTGTCTAGTTGCAGAACGAATCTTCAGCAGGATGGGGTCAGCCTTGCTGCGACCTTTTTGCCAGCCCCCTCAATGCCAAATGCAGCAGCTACTTCACGCTGATCCGCCCACAGGGGGAGTCACCCAGGGACGCTCTAGTTCACGATTGGCCCTCCGGACTGCTTTATGCTTTCCCTCTGTTTCCCTTGCTGTCAAAAGTGATTCAGAAAGCGTAATCCTTGGGAAGCAGAATGATTCTGATTGCTCCACACTGGCCTTGTCAAGTCTGGCTCCCCTTTCTCCAACCATACATTGTGGACACTCCTTGGATTCTGGACCCTCAACCAGATTTACTGACACACATGTCGGGACAGTTCCACCCCTCTCTGATGACCCTCCGGTTGACAGCCTGGCTACTCCACTTCCATCGTTAGTTAGGCTTCATCATTTTTCACCGGAAGTAGTTCACATTTTATCTTCCTCTCATAAGCCCTCTACTAGGAAGATTTATTCTAGCAAATGGAAGAGGTTTTCTATTTGGGCGCATACCCAAGGAATTGCTCCTTACACAGCCCCGATTGCTTCAGTCTTCTAGATTTTGTCTATGCTTTTCCATCAGGGTTCCACGTCAGCTAACATAAAAGTTCAATTGACAGCGATCTCTAATTTTCATGTTGCTAATGAGCCTATTCTCATGGCTCACAGACTCTGTAAGGCTTTCCTGAATGGTACTCTATTACGCAGTCCTCCGGTCTCCGAACCTATCATGTCCTGGGATCTCAAATTTGTTCTACAAGCCCTTACTTCACCACCTTTCGAGCCTGAAGCTACCTGTGATTTGAAATTCTTGACCTGGAAAACAGCCTTTTTAATAGCAATCTCTTCAGCCAGGCAAGTTTCAGAAATTCAAGCCCTTTCTATCAAACCTCCATACTTGATCTTCCATAAGGACAGGGTTTCTCTTAGACCAAACCCTTCTTTCCTTCCTAAAGTGGCTTCCGTATCTAATCTTAATCAAGCTATTGAGTTACCTGTATTCTTTCCTCATTTTTCAAACACGGCAGAATTTAAATTTCATCAGTTGGATGTACACAGACAGTTACATTTCTATCTGCACCGAACAGAAGATATCCGAAATTCTGATCAACTATTTGTCTCCTTTTCGGAAAACAAAATTGGGTCCCCTGTCTCCAAAATCACCCTATCCAGATGGATATCTAGTTGCATCTCTTTCGCCTACTCCGCAGGAGGAAAAGACCTGCCGTTTCCGGTCAAGGCTGATTTTACTTGGGCTGTTTCTACATCTACAGCCTATCAAGCCAGATTGTCGATGGATGATATACGTGCTGCAGCTACTTGGGCTTCTCCTTACACATTCGTTTCTCATTACAAATTGGATGTGGTATCTAGGGGCAGGTCGTCCTTTGGTTCCACAGTACTCAGGAGTATTTTCCTATGAGCCACCCAGGATGTGGGTGCTAGGGACGCTGTCCCACGGGTAAGAATATGGGCGAGATTGGACTACATAACATATCAAGAAGTTATGTACTCACCATAACGTTCGATGTATGTAGTCCATCTCGCCTCACATTCTTACTTACCCTCCCACCTTCCCCCTTCCTGGAGGATCTGGAGGTTAGGTTTCTATTGACAGAGTTCCCTTCACCTTTAGCTTATTCTTTTTTACCTGGATGTTGTGTATGCATGGGGTATGAATGAGTATTCGCAGCAAACTAGATCTGGGGATATGGAGCAGTGCACCATGGGATACCTGCTTAGCCCAGCCAATAGAAGACTTCGAGCTAGAAAAGTTTGGCCGAGTCGGAGCCGATATTCAGCTCCGAACCCACAGGTAAGAATGTGAGGTGAGATGGACTACATACATCGAACGTTATGGTGAGTACATAACTTCTTGTTTCTGCTGAAGAGTTTCCATTTATACTTCTTTCATAATCCCTATGGTTCCAGAAATATGAACATTTCTTTGAAATGTGAGGACATAATTTGATTCTAAGAAAAGGCTTAGGCTCTGCCCATTGGAAATTACAGTGCAGACTTCCTGAGTTCCATTGGAGTTCCATTTTTTTTTGAAATGCAATTTGTGAAAGGTAAATCCTGCCCATTTAACTTAATTAATTTCTTAGAAAAAGTGATTGTAGCTGTGGATAGTGATTATGCATCACATCAGTAGATAGTGGTTATGCATTAGATCATACCTGGACCTAGCCAAGTCTTTTGGCAGTATTCCCCATGCAGGCATTATTAACAGACTTGCTTGTAAATCTGATTATAAATCCTTATGCTGTGCAGAGGACGACTAACTGTACGACTGAATCCGTGTGTTTGGTCACAGGCACTACACCCGAAAGCAGAAGAATTACCAGTGGTGCACCACATTGTATAAGTGTTGGGCTGCCTCCTATCTGGCATTTATTTCTCAGTCCGTCTGCCAATACTGTTTGTGGATGAATGTAAATTAGTGTTACTCGTTACTTCTCTGACTCAGTTGCTCCATCCTTGGTTAAACTATGTTAACAGTTCGTGTTGGGGTAACAATGTCATTCTCTACGCAGGAATAAGTCTAGCAGTTAATTTTAGTAAACAAGCAATTTCCGCATCATACCATATAGATGACATACCCTTCCAGTTACAGGCCACTGTAAGGGATCTAGGCACTCTTGTTTATAGTTTTACGTTTTAACCATCACATGCCATAATGGGTAAGAAATCCTTTAATCTGCCCCAACTGTGTTCCAAAGACATCTCATCTAGATCCAAAAAAGTTTTAATTCCCCTTTACTTATCTCTTATCAGACACATCATAGATTGTAATGCCCTTTTGTATGTGCATGTCTAATCATATTGCACAACTTGAGAGACCACAGAGATTCCCAATTAAAAAGATCAGTGGCATAAAGACCCTTAGTTAGCTGGACAGATTGTCAGCCTGTCCCTGTACTCGTTCTCTTATACACTCCTCAGTGGAGATCTGTGTCTAGCCTTTTGAACCAAGAAAAAAAGACCATCCTTGACCTATTATTTTGCAGAATTAATGGTTCCTCAAATGCCCAGTTAAAAGGAATTAAACCTTCATCAACAGATACATATGACACGTTAAGCACATAGCATCCTTTCCACCTTCAAAGTAAACATAGGTAATTGGATGGGCAGTCTCAGATTCTCCAATATGTATCTTGCGTTGCCCTTCTTAAGGTTGGAGGGAACTTTAAAATATAGTTTATTGGGTTGGCTTGTAATGGTTTGTATATAGACTGCCTAGTTCATACATATAAGTAGCAAGTTAGAATAAAACAGTTTGCCTTAGTTTAAAACAGCAGCTTGCTGACCTCCAAATCACAGAACCATGAAGATTATTTTCGTAAGCCTTCTGTTCACAATTTCAGGTTATAAATATGGTTAAGCAGAAAACAATAATGCCGATCATGTGATTATGGTAGAGGGGGAATGATTAGGCATGCTGTCTGAATGACAACCGTTTCTTTAATCATTGAGATGTCCGCAGAAGGCAACTCTTTTTAAATCATTAGAAAATCCTTGTGGGCATGAGTGCAGATGTCTGATATGTGATTAGTGGGGCGTTGGTGATAGCAGGAGGTTGCATTGTTCAGAGGGTTATGTATGATATGCAAGCTAGTGTCCGTGTAAATTTCAGGATAATACTAATTTGATGTTTTTCTTCTGAATTACTTTTCTTTGGGGTCTACCGGTACTGGCTGCAACTCAAGGCTGCATTTCTTACTAGTTCAACAATAGGAGTTACCATTCTAAAGTCTTGCATTAAAAAAAATCTTTTTTCATATGTTCTATTGGGTATATAACATTTGTGTGTGTTTTTGTTTTTTTGTCAGCAAAGAGTTTCGTGAAGGAGGAAGAATCCTTCTACAGAAGCTACAAAAGTACAAACCACGAATAGCAGTTTTTAATGGAAAGTGTAAGTACTTTATTGTGAGGGTGGTTGTTCATGTCCTAGGAACTCCTCTTCCTATTTTCAGCAGGATCAAAATTTGTCACTCTTGTATCAAGAAAACACTGTAGCTTGCTGTAATACTGTATATAGATGTAGGCTAATCTGCTTCCAGCCATTTTGAAGATACTTAATACTGTGTCTGTAAACAGTATGAACCAGGAGTACATTGCATTGGCATCTTAATAGCAATCTCTTCTCATCTCACTGTTTTTTGTAATTCATTGAGTTCCTAGTCTTTCCTTCTGAGACCTAGGTACTGTGTTCTGATGAGTCATTGGTGGGATGGAACTAGACCATGCCTCTTTGTTCTTTACAGGGACTGCTTATCACAACACTGAGCAGTAGCCCAACTGCTCTGCTATGCACATACATTTATTTGAGAAATTTCACATGCCTGTGTTTAAGCTTTGTATTCCTGCGGTCTACAAAACCTGGAATTCATTACATAGCAGCAGGAGTTGTCATTGTATGTGATTAACTGATAGTAGATGTTTTTGCTTTGGCTATTTTTAATGTATGTAACAGGACCTACCACTCAGACTTCAGTACTGTTTATTTGTTAATTTACTTAGCATCCATTAACACTGTTCATTTATTTTATTTTAGGTATCTATGAAATTTTTAGTAAAGAAGTTTTTGGAGTAAAAGTAAAAAATTTTGACTTTGGCCTTCAGCCTTACAAAGTTCCAGAGACAGAAACGGTATGCAAATCTTGTATTTCTTTTCCAGTCTAAACTGATTAAGAAATTATTGATAATGTTTGACTTAGTATTACTTTTTTAAATGGACTTTATTTTTATATTTTTCTCTGTGCATTTTATTTGAAAACAAAAGCACAAACCTTGCATAGCCTGCAGATAAACTCATTAGTATAGTGAAGGGTTGACGTCCTGAAAAGAGTGCATCACTGAGTGCTTGCTGTACATAGATGGAGTGTTGGGCATAAAGTTACACAACTTCATTTTACTCAGACATTAGTCATTTGTGTGTCAGAGCAGTCAGTTTGTATGATGGACAAGGTCTTGAAAGCGGCTTTGTTTTAGTCTCTTAACCCACTGGCAGTTTTGCACAGGATTGGGCGTGGCCAGTGCGATTGACAAGCCTAATGTCTGACAAAGTATGCAAATGACACATGATTGGCATGCCATGAAGATTTGCCTGTGATATCATGCATACAGTGGTTGCTGATTATCACATGTAAGATGTGAGTGTTTCTGCGACTGGGAGACTCTCCATTTAGTAATTTCATATAAAGTTTTATTCTGGTACAGTACATTTCTGAGTGAGTCAAAGCCTGATACTTAAAGGGTGAGACATTGACATGAATTGCTTTTTAATGGCCTGCAACAAGTCTTACTGTTTAGTTGTTCACTTTCTTTTCTAGTTTATGCTGGCCTGGAGAAGTTTAGCAGACCCTGCATTATGTCTTATTGTATACATAGAGAATGAAGATTACTAGCCCAAGTGCTGAGTTCTGGAGAACATGTGCGCTTAACACCGTGTTAAATGTGTTTGTGTCCGGTGAGCCATTGACATCAGATTTTCTATAGCTCTTCTTAAGTGTATTTAATGAAGTCAGACAGAGCGGTAATTTTATGTTATGTTCTAAAACTGTGTTGACTAGTAAAAAATACATTAACACTGACTTGGTCATCTCAATTTTAATGTTTTCATTTTTTCCAAATTCCTTAATTAGGGATGATATGAAGTTTAATGACAAAAGCAGTTCTGAAATAGGATGCAGTGTCATCCATATTAATGTGTGGTTGATGGCAGTTGTATCACATTTATTAAAGGAGAACCACACCCACAGACTCAAAAAACAAAACATTCATTTCATCATGGTTTGGTGTTTTCTACATTTTACATCACTCTGGGACTATTTATAGATATTTAAATATTTGTATACATAATTTGAGTCTGACCACATGGCATCTGGCATCTTGAAGTAATTCTGATTGTTTAGTCTGCCTCTAGGTATCCCACAATGCAGAGCTTGTCTGCAAAAAAAATACATTACACAGGCCTCTTTCTTCCTAAAGCTCCTGTCACTGCATTGATGTTACATGCATATACTGCTATATTTTAGTCATTTTTAAGTAACATTTCATGCCATTCAGTGACTGCTTAAAACACAAACAGTGCAAATGCCACAGAACAGACTTTGAGTGCTTTTTACTGCTGCTTCTTTTTAGAATGGCTAAATCACAGTCTTTTGTGAAGCCTGACTTGTACTACTTTGACTCCTCTCCCATCCCCCTTCACACCTAACTTCCCTTGCTGTCAAAGTGCTGAGGGTAATTTGAGCTGTTACCTGCTGTGATTGACAGCTCACAGCAGGAGACTTGACTCCTGTGCTCTTTCCTTATTCTAGCCTTTACTTTCTGTATGGGTAGAGAAGGTCCAGGGAGTTGTGACATCAGCATGGGTGGGTTTTTTAGGACGGTTGTGGTGATGTCAGTTTGGGGAGGGAATTGGCCCAAAAACTACCTGTATTCATTGCCCTTGATGACATCAGTGATTTGCAGACTGTAGAAAGCTTGTCTAGGGCTAGATAAAAGTTTTTTGAAGGTGAAACCACCACTGTACAGTAAGGTACTGTTCTAGTTGAGGGAAACGGTAGATTCTTGTTTAATCAAAACAGGGACAGTTAATAGGGAGAAAAAGGACAAAGAAGTTGAGCATTTAATAATGGAATCGCATTGTTGTCCTTTAAAGTTGTGATAGTTTAAATCTTCATATTTTATCATTGTGGTAGGAATCTGGATGCAAAAGTGAGGAGGTGATCATTGTGTCAGACAGCACACCTGAATGGCGGGTAGTATTAGGAAAGGGTGTGCTTATGCATTTCTTGCAAGCTGTCTTAACCATTTCTTTGTCAAGCTGGGAAAGATGTGAGATGAGTTTTGCAAAATCATAATGCTTGAGTGAGGGTGGAGAACAGCTAAAGTTAGTTACACAGAAAAAAGGTTTCAGGGTTGCATCATCAAACATGGTTTTTGGATAATGACTTGCCGCATCACTTAAGTAACAAGACTGAAACCTCTGTTGATTAAATCACTGTTATTCATTTATATTTCCCATTTCCAGCTCAAAATTGTAATCTGTTTCTTCCGCAATTGACTCGTTTTTCCATGACTGTCCTGGTAGTAAGCCTGAAATGTGATTATTGGAAATGCTCCTATTATATACCAACCCATTTGTAGTTCCAAAGTGCAATGTGCTTTTTTTTACATTGTTTTGTTGTTTCAACATTTTAATATGTCTCAATGGCAGTAACAGCTGTACGCCGTAAGTATAATTCCTCTGTATTACTTTTTTTTATTGTTTTGTTTGGAAACTGGGGAAGCAAGTAGTCTGATTTGAGGTTTCCTTTTCAGTTTCTTTTTAATCCCTACTTAAAATATTTAAGTTGTCTTGTATGTGTTTAGTGAATTAACAAGTATGCATTATAAACTTGCATATCACAAGGGGATAGTGAGTACTCTGAAATGAGCTTTTCATTTGAGTTTATTTACAAAATGCTATTTATGATAGTTTATTTTCCCTGTGTCTGTTCAGTGAATTAACAAGTCCACCATATTTGTTTGCTTATCCGAATAAATATTTATGCGGATGAGAAGCACAGGAAAATATTTATTCATGACTGCACTGTAATGTCACCCTGCTGCTGGGTGTTGGGCGGGGTTTGGGCAGCACTTGCTACTGTGCATCCGGTGGGTTAAGAGACTAAAACAAAGCCTTGAAAGCCAGTATTTCAAACATTGCTTCACCTAATGGGTACTAAATGATGCTGATTTTTATTCCTCTTTTTTTTCTTTTTTTTTTTTGTTTATTTGATGTTACTGCAGGCTGTTTTCATGCATACAGCTGTTACTTGCCATTGAAACATATTAAAAGTGTTGAAACAACAAAAGTCTTATTCTGTGGACTATTGTATTAGCATGGAATAATGAAAGTGTGCATATTGTTTATTGGTGTTTTTACAGGGCATTGTGCCACCTGTATCTCTGAGCCCCAATAACCCCATTCTCTAAATATGCTACCTCCAAAGTTGCACCACCTTGGATAAAAGGGCAAAATTGTGTGTCACTTCCTTTGAGATGGTACAAACTTGGAGACAATATATTTAGAAATTGGGGGCATTTGGATAGAGCCACCACTTCAGGGGTGCAGAAGGACACAACCCTCCAAACACACCTGATAAATAGTATTTACCCTTTCAACATCTCAGAGTAATAAACTTTTCCATGGGATTTTGGTCACTGAGGTACTGAATTGGACATACTACCGTCAGGTAATTTAAAATGGATCCATTTGTTTTGTTCAGATTTCACTACTGAATCTTGTGGTTATGTTAACTCATAAGAATCTTTTGCTTTTCTTTTTCGGTTTTAACATTTGGGCAAGAGTATTAAGAGATGCAGCATATGTGATTCATGTTGACTGTCAAAATGCAGTTAATTCACTGCATTTCCCAGTAACTCAAATCAGTTGTATCGAAAAACGCTTTAAGCAAACCAGAAACAAAGCTTTTTGCAGAGGGTAAGTTCCCACTGCACACCTCCATGTGTGAGGACACCGCCCAACACACATTTCCCTAACTTAAATAAATCTCTGTGCATGACATAACAGGGAGAAAAGAGCAAATTCAGGGTTCACTGAAAGATGTTTCTAGTGCAATCATTTTGTGTAATTAGGACTCGCATTACTTGTCTTCAAGAGAGCAGGCACATTCTCAGTACATATGTGCATAATTCAAAGCAGCAGCTGAACTGGTATGTTTTTGTTAGGTGGGAGGTAAACAGAGGGAAACCCCCAGGAAGACCTGTTGTGGCAGGGGTGGGTCATATTTACAAATGTGGGTAGCTTTTTGGATTTACGATTAAAGGGCTTTTTACAAACGGTTCCCTCCCACGTTGAGTACTGCTTAATTATGTCAGGAAGTGAGGAAGATACAATGGTCAGATGATCTTTATTGGGCTACCACGGCTGTTAGGGCTTTGTATATGAGCATCAAGAGAAGATTAGGGTTAGCGGCAGTTGAGAAAATGTTAGGTGAGGGTCTACGTACAGCTTACTTGGTTGAGCTGTTAGAGTTTTATCTTGCACACAATTATTTCAAGTTTGGTAAGCAGTATTATCTTCAGAAGGAAGCCACAGTGATGGGGGCCTCATTTGCCCCAAGTTATTCCATTGTTTTTATAGCATTTTTTGAAAATAGGTATGTGTATCCAACTGATTTTTTGTTTGCTGAGAAGGTGGTTTGGTGTAAACACTACATAGATGATATAATTTTTGTGTGTAAAGAAGAGTCTTTTAATTTTCCAATTTTGTGGAACAATTGAATGCCAGTGAATGTGACCTGGAATTTACCTTTACAGTTAATACATTATGCATCCAATTTTTGGATGTGGA